>NC_056741.1:1172167547-1172395707 GCF_019279795.1 Protopterus annectens | reverse complement strand
CCAAAATTAAAATCCATCCAAAACTTCAGCAATCTGCTGTTGAGCATTTTCCATTGCCTGGATGTTGTTGTTTAAAGAACGGACAGCAGCCCTCTGAAGCCTCTGATCTTCTCTGTTGTGCCATTCAGCATGTGCCTGTTCCACCATTACAGCCTGAAATATGCGTCTGGTGACACCAGCTGCTGTGCTCTGTCTTGCAGGGGCATGTCAGCCACAGGTCCTCCTATAAGCAGCACTGGCCACATGCCTGTGTGGGGCATCACCCGTCAGTTGGCTGACACCACGTTGTGCAGGCAGACCTTCCATAGCCTCCACATTTTCCTGTTCCAAGCTATCACACTCCAACTGTCCTTCCTCTATGGCCACTGGTGATGGAGTATGTGTTGGCATGAGAACTGTGTGCGGGGATGAGGAGGATATAGGTGGAATTGCAACCAATGGCACAGATTCAGCCCCTGACAACTCTGCCTGTGCCTCAATCATACGTTCATCATCACTGCTAGAGTCTGTGGGGACACTATCATCAGATGGACCGCTGGAGGGGAAAGCACCTACATCACCTGTGAGGGGCAGACAAGAACTGCACATTACAATCTATACAATAGACACACACAGACACATGCTATGGCACCCAACATGCATGTGATATGACAGAAGGCATGCAACATGCATGTGATATGGCAGACAGCTTGCAGCTCAAACAATAATAGTGGTAGTTATCATACATCCCTGGGTTGCACACAATAGCATGCATGTGTCATAGCAGAAGGCATGCAAATTAAACAATCATAGTAGTAGTTAGCATACATCCCTGTGTTACACCATGTAGACCAGCACAGGTTAACAGTACACCTGCCTGATGTGTGGCATATGACCTTGACAATCACATGTAGTATGACATGTGGTCTGCTGACGTGTGCAATGACATGCATACATGTTTAACACAATGGTGTCCTGTCAAATATACAGAGGAGTAATGGTGTCCCAATGCAGTGTTGTCTGTCCGCTCTACAGATATACTGCACATTTAGCTGGTGTGCATGGCCATTGCAGGGAATCATGAGGTGTCTCTATTGCTATACAGTGTGAGTTACAGACACAGTTCATAGCCATGACTGTGTTCATATACACTATATATATACTGTGGAGTGTGACCCACATCACTGAGGTGTATACACACTAAGCCATGATGTGGAATGTGTGACCACAGTCACTGAAGGGTATACGGATGACACCCTTGCACATCTGCAACCATATTGCTGCTACCTGGCAACTATGGCCAGATATGGCAAACTTGTCGGTACACCATGTCCCACATGACATCTGTGTACCACACACACACACACACACACACACACACACACACACACACACACACACGAGGAGCAAGGATGACAGTGATGTCCAACACCAGCAAGGGGAATGTACTGTATCTGTGGGCTGATGTGGTTGTCTGTGTATGCATGTGGATACTGTACAGGTGACTGCTGTCATGTCACGACATACTCAAGATGTTCAACACATCTTATGTGGTGGATTGATGTTACGCCTACACAAGATGTGCACAGGCCTGTAGGATGTCTAGTGTTATACATCTGCAATATAACCATTACACAAAGGCCATGGCTGAATCATGTGGAGCCAATGTTTGACAGGGTGTACACACAAGCACATCACGTCTACTGTGTGTGTGTTGCTTCATGTCTCTGGCCATCCTCCATGGCCATGTGTGAACATGTGTTGGCCAAATGGTTGTGATGGGCATCTATTTCACATGTCTGTGTTGTCCCATATGACATTCACCCATAGATGTCATATGCTCCACTGATGACAGGGTTATGCAGACAAAGGGTGGTATGTTTGGCATGTGGGATATGTTTTTCAAGATAGTTAGGCAGTGTTGCAGCCAGCCCACTACATGTCATGGACATGTCAGATAGCACATCACATTGTGTGACATTCATAGCAGGGGTATAATCCACACCAGTGAATCCTGTGGGCTGGCCATACTCCAGCTCAATGTGAAGTACTGTTTGTATTCCCCACATGTGTAGTTCTGATCTGTAGTACATGTCCCTCCCTACAGTGAACAACACCTCCACCATTGTATGCACAGCTGTCCACACATCTGGCAATGACAGTTTGTGAGGTTTCATGTCAGTGTTTCACATAGTTTGCAAGTATTGCACATGGGTAGCCATTGTGATGCATTGCAGGTCTGACCTGTATATTGTGACAGGACCATACATTATGTGTACATGTGGTAAATGGCCACTTGGCAGATAGATCTGTGCATTAACATGCCTGATAAATAATAACAGTCTCACCTGCAATGGGCTGCTGTCTTAATGGAACATCAGAGGTACCTAAATAGGAGTGACACAACAGTATGATCATTATCCATGCCTGTATGATAGCTACATGGTGCAATGTGCATGTTAACACATACACCAGTACAATAGACTATACTTGGGAGTATGCACATGTGTGCATACACAGACTAGCATACTATAGTATGCTGCATGTGTGTATACATGCCTTGCATATGATGTTACATTACATATTGTACAGTTACACATGTAACTATATGGAATATAGTTGTTATATGTGCAGTAGTAACTTACCAGGCAACTCCAGGCTCGGTGGTTGAAAGATTCCCACCTCCACGATTTCAGCTAAGACTTGTAGATGTTGTTCTGCAGGTGTCCCCACGTTGGCCAGTAGCTCCTCATTACGTGTGAGTGGGGGCTGGTTTGGTGGCCCACCACCTGTTGCAACTTGTTCCCTGGTGTTTGCATTTGCATGCTGTTTTGCCCATCTAATTAGATCTGTACAGTGTCTGCACACCTGCTGGTATGTGCGGTTGTGACCACCCACATCACTAACCCTCCTGTGAAGTTCCTGAAACAGGGCATCCCACTGCTGTGTATCCTGTGGCACATGGCTGAAAAGGACATCATGATTATCATGTAGATATGGGATGAGGGCCTCATCCTCCAAGCGGGTATAAGGTGGTAGCCTTGCATGCGGCATACCTGGGAAGATATAATGATGGAGACACATCATAGTAACTCAGAGATGTATAGAGATACAGCTGAACATACATGTGTATCACATCTATTATGATTAAATAGTTGTCTTTGCAAATCTACATGACACTGACACCACTGACATGTTTGTGTCACACACATGTGACACTCAATGGTGATTGGATATTATCACCATATATGTGTGTGTGTCACCTGATTACATTGCTCATACGCCATGTGGATGCTGTCTTGATGTGGGCATGTCTGTTTGCCTGTACTGGTGTTCTTACCTATCAGCACATGCCTGGATGTGTCCACATTAATGCAGTCAACCTTGATGCTGTGTATATGTCACATATAAAGACTTACACTGCCTTAATGGACATGACCTGTGACCCTGCAGGCATGCTCATGGAAGGTTTTACATGTATGTGTCTTGCCATATACATCTACATGGCACTGTACAGCAGTTCAACATCCTGCCATGTATCACCTGTGTTACACATGTGATACACATGGGACACTGGCTAGCCTGATGGTATTTGCAGGGATGGTTATCAACTATAATATGTACGGTCAAAGTCAACTAGTAGGCTATATGCCCTGGGCCATGTATGAGCCTAGGATGAAAGGTTACCTAGCTGTAGCTGTCAGGTGGGTTTCTGGGGCCAGGTCAAGCAGTGCCACATGACTGATCCACATGATTAATGATACATTTACCATGCGGTCATCACACCATGTCTGAAAGATGGGCAATGTGCAGCTTTGCTGGACAGGGATGCATAGTATGGCAGGAGTATGTAAAGTGTATGGGACAAGAATCTGTCCGGCATGTGGTGATCCTTGTACTAGGAAGGTGGATGTTCATGAAGTATGTGTTTGAGATCAGGATGTGTACATGTAGCATGTCCAACATCACTGGGTTGGACATGGCTTTATTCAGGGTAGGCATCATGCTACATAGTGGAGATGGGGATTGGGAAGGCTGGTGTAGGCCATCTGAACATGGCCAATACCCCTTAAAGGTAATGTGTGATCTGATATGGGTCACTTGAGTGATGAGTATGGCTGAACAATGATCTCTATATTCATGGATGGCACCCTGTCATGATTAGGGTTTCCACTTATGACTACCTGGCAGGTGTGGTGACATAACTATCTTAGGAAAGACAACTGCCCAGCTGCATCCCTTACACACAGTGTCCATTATGTTGACCGCAACCTAGGTGGTAGTTCATGGGTACAGGGTTATTAACATAGGGTTGACAATGCAATATGTAGCTGTTAGATTGTGGCCACATGTCACACACCTCACCCACAAATCCCCTTCTGTATGTTGCCCACAACATTCTGAGTCAGTTATTGCTCCTAGGTCATAGTCATTTGCATACTTCAATAGGCAGATGGCTTCTATTAGTCTGTGTGGCATAGACTACAATGAGGGGGAGTACAACAAATTAACCCTGTCTTACTGTAGCTGGTACTGATGTGATATGCATATATTATTCAGACACCTTCTGTAGTGTTGGTTCTGCCAGCAGTCCAGTTGCAGAACACTCCAGTGACATAGGACTGTACACCCAGTATACTGAGTGTAGGTGGAACACAGTATGGGTGATAATGTCCTATGACCTGGCAAGCTTATGATATGCAGTGTGAAATCAACCTTATTGTCATCTACATCTGTACTGCTGACCTGAAGTAAGTTGATCAAGGTTCATGGCCTTTCAGACCAGACTCAGCAGGGTAGTAGTGCAGTACCTCCCATTATCAGTGGTGTCTCCCCCTTTTTGGGTTGGGAAAACTGTTGGTGTGCACCATTCAGTATGTACACTGCCTGATATGAAGCTATGTTTTACAAGATGTGTATGTGCAGAGCAAATTGTTTTGCCATATGTGTATGATACAACCTGGGATGGGGACAGGTCTCATGCAGTCTGAGGGCACCTTGTACCTGCATAGTTGTGGTTACAGGGGCTCTGTAGTGTACATGGATACATGATTGTGTACCTGTTGGGGGGGCAGTGTGTTTATGTTATCCACAACCTTATCTGGATTGCTTATTCATGCTCAGCACTTGTTCAGAACATGTAAGCACTAAATAAGCTACTAATTACTATAGCACTCAATCTTCCTTATTACCTAGAGGTAAACAGTTTCTGTACGTACGTTTCTCACTTGCTTAGAGCAAAACAGGTCTTGTACTCACTTTCCTCACTTTTGTAGAGGAAAATAGTTTTATATTCTGGCATGTCCAAGGGTCAGCTCCCAGTGTTTGCTCCTGTCTATCTGATGAATATGGGCATCTTGAAACAATATAGAAATTGCCTCATGTACACAGACAAGCCTCTCCTCCTACCACCCAACACTACAACCTGTGAGAGATGCACTTATCTAGACAAACTGGAGGTAAAGCTCTCCAACCAAGACTGAACTTAACAGTCATGTGGAGAAGGTAAACATTTGCACCACACCACACTCATCACATACCCCAGGATTCATGAAGCTTGCGCCAGGCACAGGCGTAGCGTAGGCATTCTAATGCCAAATTTGGCCGCCGAGCAATTCAGGTACGAGCTGTTTCCACATACACTATCAGCATACGCTAGAGCTGCGCAGCTCCCAACGCATGCATGCTAATTACCCCATACGCAGCAGTGTAGCATACAAATGAAGGTATATAGTGATTCATGAAGTGGTGCAGGCATAGCGTAAGCAGACAGAAATGTAAGCGAAAAAAAGGTTTACATTTTTTCAAACATAAAATCAGAGCCATGAAAGCGGACCAAACTTACGTATGATAATGTTAATATATGCCAATGGCTAAATATATAGCCAATGGCATAAAAAAACATGCACAACACATAAAAAATAACATTTACTGTCATGGCCACACTAACACAAAGTAAGCCTGCAGTGCTTTAGTGCGCAAATGGGAACACAAGGAAAATATATTTAGATGTCATAAAACTGCAATGTAACACAATTCATGAATTCCCCATAATAGTCAATGGCACGCATGCTACACCACAACCATGGTGCAAAGGATGCTAAGGGTCTGTGACAATGTTCTGCACGGTAACTAGGAATTAGTAGTCAATGCCATGCAAATGAGTCAAGTAATACTGAATCGCAAATGCCCCGCTGGCATAAGGATGTACCACATGGCATAGTGGAACAACACTGAGGAGTGGCCTGGAGATAAACATGACATCAAGAGAGGGGTGCGCTACCGTAGCTGTAAGCACATTGGAGCATTGCTAATCCAGGTTGCCTATTGCTAAACAAAGCCGCAGGATAGGGGTGTGGAAGTAGCCATAGCTTTGCTTATCTGAGAGCACACAAGGTGACTGAAAGTGCATGTGAACATGGATGAAAATGCAGTCAAAACCCGGTAAACGGCTGCGCACAGTGCTCACCACAGCTGAAACAGGAAGGTTACGGGAAGACAATAAGGAAATGCTGCAGCATGGTAATTGGAGTATAAATGAGTAATTAACACCTAGGAACTCACAGTGGGCCATTGATGACAGCTGACAAGGCTGCTAGCAGCTACCTGCAGAACAGGAAAGGGGAGGTGCCGTACTGCAAAGAAAAGAGAACTGTCACATCAGAACAAAGCAAACCTGCAGTAGATAAGCTGCAGAACACCTTTCACAAGACAATCCTGGGTTGGGAAAGTACAAAACAAGAAAGCAGGCAGCTGGATGCATGCCTGACAATGGGAGGTGAATCGGGTTGAAAAGTGAAGTAAAGGACAAGAGATGAATCACGGCAGCCAAGTGAAATTCAACACCAAAAGCCTCACAATAGCAGTACCTGCTGTAAAACGCATAAGTAACATACTCTGCTGCTGGAATTGCACATACACCCAATGATATCAGCAGCTTCCAAAGCACAATAGTATAAAGTGTGAAAGCACCTCACACACACTTGTGTTTACCCAAACACTCTGCACCATCAGTGTAAACAGACATGGAACTTTTAAAATGTACATGTTAGGGGCTGCCATAGCTTTGATTCATCAGCATGTGTTGAAGACTGAAAGTGGTGTGGAGGATGATGCTGACAACCACCTCAGGCACCGGAGGAGGAGAAGAGTGTTCAGATCAAGGGTAACCTACCAGGGGCTAAATGATCTGGAGATAGTAGAGTGTTACAGGGTAGACAGGGACACCATACAGCAAAGTGTTGAGCTGTGCCGGCCATACCTCAGAGCCATATGGAAACCCATCCCAGTGGACATGAAGGTATGTGTAAGTTTGAGAATACAAGCCACAGGTACCTTTCAAAGGCCAACTGGGGATATCATGGAGATCTCAAAGGCATCAGCATCCAGGGTACTCCACCAGTTCCTGGATGCCATGTTACCACATGCTAATAAGCACATATACTTCCCCTGAATGCAGGAGGAGTTGGCCAGCAATATGCGTCTCTTCCACTGTGTGGCAGACAATCCAGAGGTACTGGGTGCAATAGACTGCATGCACATACACATTAAGTCACCACCCGGTTAAGAGGGTAGGCACTACATAAACCGCAAGGGATACCCATCCATCAACTGCCATGTCATGTGCAATGCCCAGGGCATTATCATGGATGTATGCGCTGGCAGCCCTGGAAGCTACCACAACTCCCACATCTGGCATGCCTCACAGCTGTATCAGGTATTTACCAGGGGGGACATCCCATATGGCCACCTGGTAGGGGATGCTGGCTATGCACTGGAACCGTGGATGATGACTCCCATCAGAAATGCACACACACCCATGCAAGAACACCATAATGAGGCACATGCACAAACCAAAATCATCATAGAGCATGTGTTTGGAATGCTGAAATCATGGTTCCGTTGCTTGGACATATCTAGTGGAGCCTTGCAGTACTCTCCAGGCATGTGTGCCCACATCTTCATAGTATGTGCCATGCTACAAAATATGATCCTGTTTAAACAGCTGTAGCAGGGACAGAATGTGGAAGGACCTCACAGCTCACCACCATTGCCAAGGGCACCACAGGCACAGAGGGACTCAGACAACGAACACCCTGTGCCAGCCCTAGTAGGCAGACGGAGGCATGCCCGGTATGCCCACGGCTTGGCAAAGAGGGAATGTATAGCACACACTGACAGTGTAGGCCCCTATGGACTGACACCCTTCTCCACCTGCACACACAGTAAACATGGATGGCACACACACACGACCACCTGTAAATTGTCATGTATAGGTGGTCTACTGTGTGCATCCTACATAGGCAGCCCTCAACTATTGTGCACACAACTGCCATTGGCACAATGTAAGTCAATACCTGAACAGTAAAGTAAGCTATCAGCATGTGTTGGTACTGTATGTATATGTTCATAGGTACATAGGTAGGTACATGCCTAACTGCCCGAGGCCAGTCATAAGCCTAGACACAATGTGTTTGCTGTCTCCACCCCATTGGTTAACTAACTGTCCCTCTGTGGAGCAAAGCCAATTGCAGGATCCCAGGGGTGTACCCACTGTTCCCCATCCAGTCTGCAAGGTGTCCCTGGAGTGTTAGTGAGGGGCTCCATATAATGTAATCAGGGATGCATTTCCAAAGCATGGGGAGCACCTGTGACAGGAATCTGTCACTCCAGCATCTTTCAGTTATGGTTGTGGCAAGGTTTAGCTCATTACAGTGTGTGGCTCACTGTGACCTGGATTCCCATAGGTGGAGCATATCCATTAAGCCTGACTTGGACATGGCTTTGTTGGGCAGCAAAGTTCATCTCTGACTAAACGAGATGCCACTGATTAATGCAAGAGGTCATGCAGTCTGGCAGTGTAGGACATATGTCTGAGGCCAGTAATGCACTTGGCGAGGTATGTTCATGGACCCTCCAGCTGTTAGATGTGTCATCTGAGGTACATCAAAAATGGGTTATCACACTCGATGATGGGAGTGATGAGTGATGAGTAAAGGGGCACAATAACCTCAGCATGTCTAGATGCAAACCCTTAAGTAATCAGATGGCCGGCATAGACGGATGGCCTAATTACTGTGGAGATATGATTGTCAAAGGGGAGTTCACTATCTAATGTAGTCCCCACATACCCATTACCCCATCTGTATTAAAGTGGCTGTCACTCATGTGTTACCATGTAGGTCATTAGTTTTCCCAACAAGGAATGACAATGCAGTTCATGGCCTTCAGTTGGAGGCCATGACTGTGACATCCTGTGCTGGTATATGTGAGGCCCCTTGAAGGATGTTTGTGACAGCTGAACTGTCAATTATGGCCCCCTGTTTGCAGTAATTGCCAAACATGGTCTGCTGTAGTCCACCTGTGCTTGCCTGTACCTCTGAGAAGTATATGGCAAACAGTAGGGATCCCAGGACTGAGTCTTGTGGGACACCAGTTGTGACTGGTTAAGAGTTGGACCTGGAGGCTGCTAGGCTTGCCATGTGGGTTCTGTGTGTAAGCCTGTTGGCAACCCAACCTGTGATGTATGGGTATATGTACTGGCTGGTGAGTTTATAAACAATACCTGAGTGGGGAATGGTGTCATAATCCTTAGCAAGGTCCAGGTAGTATGTGTGAACTACCACACCCCACACCTAAAGTCTAGGTGACTTTAAAACATCAAACAGGTTCAGTAGGCATGATCTGCACTCATCAAGCAGACCTTGGTTGGGTAGAGTGTCTGGAGGTACCCAATGTCTCTGTTAATGAGTTCCATGATGATGCGCTCCATAGCCTTGTAGACCAGGCTAGTCAGGCTTATAGGGCAATAGTACTCGGGGTCCGTTGTGGCACCACCTTTGTGGAGTGGGATCACTGTTGCTGTGTGCCACTCTGTGGGTATGTAGCCTTTAGAGAGTCCGTGTCCGAACAGTGTGTTCAGGTGAGGGGTTAGTTCATTTGAAGCTCATGTAAGACACAAGGCACAGTAAACTAAACCTTAAAAAGGGCACAGTATACTCAACTCAAGGAGTGGCTTAAGCCATACAGAATCGGGCTAAGCTTATAATTGCCCCAGGGCAGATAGCCTAGTATGAACCTATGAACCTATGAACACAACCTGGGACACTGTCCGGTCCCATTGAAGCTGTATGTGTGGCTCTGGATAGGGCTGTTTCATCCTGTGTGTCGGTGGTTGCCGGGGCCATATATTCATCTGGTATGGTTAAGGGCTTTGTAGGGGTTGAGAGGGGTGTGAAGTCTGCACTGAACATGTCTGCCAAAATGTTGGCAATATCAGTCGGGTCAGTGTATTTTGTGTCAGTCTGCACCAACTCTGAGCAGATCTGAGAGTTCCACTTAGGTTCTTG
Source organism: Protopterus annectens (assembly GCF_019279795.1). Classification (NCBI taxonomy): domain Eukaryota; kingdom Metazoa; phylum Chordata; order Ceratodontiformes; family Protopteridae; genus Protopterus; species Protopterus annectens. The sequence goes on along the minus strand of NC_056741.1, from coordinate 1,172,385,379 downwards.
ACATAACTAAAGGATGCTTTGTGGTTGTCTGTAGGGTCCTTGGGAAATTGTCTTTTGAAGCTAGCCTTGGATGATTTCATGAGGGATCGTAGTTTCTTGCTGATACTGATCAGGGATGTCTGTCCTTCCAGGGATTATGCTCTTATCCATACTTGTTACCTCCTACTATTGTAGAGCCTGCGTATGGCAGGGGTCCACCAGACTGGTTCCCTGTTCTAGGAGTGAGTCTAGATTAGACTTGGGATGGCATGATCCATGCATTCCTGCAGATGATCATAGAGTAGCTTTGTATAGGTTCAGCATCTTGGACAGCATTGTCCAGTAGCGTGGGGGCTGTGAACCGTTCCACCTTGGGCATAAGCAACGTGAAGTCTGCTTTGGATATGATTTCCACAGTGGTTTCCTTGTTTGGAATTGTGGGCAGAATGTGAATATCCAGAGTGATTAGTCTATGGTCTGATCTAACCAGTGAGGGGTTGATGTTGGGTGTGGAACACTGGTCGCCCATGTAGCTGATGACCAGGTCCAATATGTTGTTTCCTCTGGTGGGGGTGTAGACCAGTTGTTCCAGGGCATTTGAGCAGAGAAATCCTAGGAAGTGCTGGGCAAGGGAGTTATTACCCGAGTAGTTCTCCCAGTTAATGTTTGGGTAGTTGACATCAGCCAGTAGTGGGGTGTCTGGTAGGACCCGCATATTTCCCAGTGTCCCCGGAAATGCGGAACGTGGGTCCTGGGCATGGTGGGTGATCTGTAGCAAGCTACAATTTGGATTGCTGTGTTGCCCATTGTCAGCTGCACTTGGATGACCTCTGATGCATCGTGCTGCACCACTAACCTGGAGGTGTGAGTATCCTTGATGAAAATGGATACACCTCTGCCTTTTGTGTTCCGGTCCTGGTTCTGTGGCCAAAAGGTGTGGTATGAGTTATAGCCTGGTGGTACTGGGGTGCTCTCTGGAGCCTTAAACCGAGTATCTGTTACTGCACAGATACTGATGTTCTCCATACTGAGGAGTGCCTTGGATGTGTGCAATGTGTGGTATAGACATGCGGCGTTGAGTAGAAATACTCTCAGTCACTGGTTACATTTGCTATGTACGGTGGTGGGTCTGTCTTATGAGCCTTGCCTACAAGTCCACCTTGCCTAATATCCACCTCTCTACTATTGTTTGCAATCAATGACAGCTGTGCATGTGTACATGTTCAGCAAATGTGTACTGACCCTTGTTACAGGGCTGTGCCACATGGCTATGTGCACACTTACATAGAGTGGCTATTGACAGTAGAGACACGCTGAACATGTAGATTTGTGTAGCCTAACCTCTCACTGCCAGACTAACAGCTGCTTGGAAATATGTTGACAGTACTGGTAATGAAACAGGGAGTGTGTCATCTTTAACTCCAGTGTGACATCTGCAGTAGGCATGTAAGATGTAGGAAACTACTGCCCATGTGTAATAGCTGCTTCATAGGTGATGGTGTACACTATCTGATTATATCCTGATCATGTCAATAGTGGCAGCAGAGTCTATTGATATTTGACTCTGTGTGGGGAGTAGGTGTCTGTGCCCAACAGAGCACATGGTTCTGCTGGGTATGTGAGGTTATACCCAGACAAGGATACAGCCCTGTCACACTTGCATCATCTATAATCAACTATCAGGATGTGATGTGAGTTCTACTAAAGGTAGCTACCATGCTCCTGTAATAGCTAGTGTTGACACGTCCATGCATCGAATATTTACATGTGAGCATCACTGTTTAAAACATCTTCATAAGCAGTAAGTATACTAAATACAGTATGTGGTACTTGTAGTACTGAATGCTCATACAGGCATGTCCACTACTCAGCTACTGGTGTTTACTAATGTCAGCTTTGTGTATGTGGCCATCCTGGGGGAATGCATTCTCTATGCCATGTACACTGCCAAATCCACCTAACACCACACCCCACACATTGTCTGGGATGCAGCTACAGGGATGATTCTGAAGGCAGTCCATACTACACCCATGACTGGACTAGACAGTCAAGTGGTGTAGGTTAACACATGCATCTCATCACCACAACCAACACATACCCTTACCAGAACACGGTAAGGACACACACACATTCCACCAGATATCACACACATCCACAGAGGCCTCTAAGTATCTGGCCAAGCAAGAGGCCTCCCAAGTTGGAATAGACAGACAACAGAATACAAAGACTGTATGACATAGTTTGCATAATTGTGTCACACCTCAGAACACATGGCTGGTAACTTGGCCAACAGTACTCATTTGTGTATGCAAACCCCAGCACTATGTTACACTCCAAGCTCTATGAGGGCAAACATACTGTCAACTGCCTGTCTGCCATGACTAGCCACATACCCATACACTCCAACCACCTTTAGAACTATATACATGTCTCTGGCATATGCTATGCTGCTGTGCAGGACCTGTGATGCAGTAGTCTGGACTGCATGGAAACACATGTAGGAACTGTCATGTCATGTAGCCCATGTGGGTATGTCCCAAGGCCTGGATAGCATCCTGCCAGTGCCCAGAATGATGCAGCAGTACAGGGACAAGGATTGTATTCCACAATCGTGACATGTACTGGTGTAATACACAGTGTATCCAGCGTCTCTCTGCCTGGGATAACATGGTTGATTGACCATGATGCTTTGCCAGACAGGGTCTGCACCTGTCACCCCAGAGAATCTAGATACTGGCAACACCCATGCATCCCCTATGGTGCCCTCATCATGCCAGGTTCAAGTGAAAGTCCACTGGTGCAACAGGGATAGCCAAGACATAAACTGTGGGTCTTTCTACCCAATGATACTAATCAGGTACTCAATATGGACTCACGGCAATCCAAAACATGGAGAACATAACTGTGCAGTAAGTGAGATATGGTTCAATGCTCTGGAGAACACCCCTGCATGACCATGTTATAACACATACCTCACCTCTTGGCCAACATCCTTTATTGGAACACATGGGCCACAGGTGTGTCCAACCTCCTGAGGGATATGTACACCCCCATGCAAGTTGCACTTGCATAACGTAAGATGCATTATGCTGAGCAACTACCTTTGTGCCAAAGTGTAATCCAAATTGCACCTTGTGACAGATCATCCACCATGCCTTGGAAATCACAACTGTCAGTGTGCTGTAATGGGGAATACCAGTTGTGAGGCAGGTTACCATAATCATAGCCACTCAGCTATCCCATTATGAACCGAGAAGACTCATCATGTACCAACACATGTGCTCAATGCATGTTGGATGTCATCAACACCAATGACCTGGATCACCATAGTCACACCAACAGGGCTAACAGTATGCCACACATGGTCAGTCTTCAAAGCCAATGTTATGCTCCTTAAGAGCAAAGTGGTGACTGTCATGGCACCCATGCAGATGTATAATGCATGTGCAACTGCTGGGTCCTACAAAAATGCACTTTAGGCACTCACATATGTGCAGTGATTGTGCCATTGAAACAGAAACAGGATTCAAACAAACATAACCATGAAGGTAAACCAGTGGTACCCTGCCTTAAACTGTACCACAGAAGGTAGTAACTGTTGCAAGGGTCAACATACATGAGTGTAAGTTGATCCATGGTCAGCCTCAGTAAGATGCAGATACACAACGCTACTGTGAAACTACTCATCCACATATTATGAGGCCAAATACAAAGGATTCCATAGCTGTGTCATGAAACATAATGGCAACAACAAGACCTGCTGTGCTTCACAGCACTGTGGCATGTGAGGTACTGCACCTACGGTAATAGCACCTGTTCAGCCAGATAGGGTATTGGATAACATAAACACACTGTCTCCCCCCCACAGGTACACATTCATATATATCCATGTACACTACAGAGCCCCTGTAATAACAACTATGCAGGTACAAGCTGCACTCTCTAATGCTATACATACAGGCTGCATGGGACCTGTCCATATTTCAGGTTATATCCTACACAAATGTCAAAACAATCTGTCCCCCCACATAAACATCCCGTACAATCATAGCTGCATGTCAGGTTGTATGCACACTCAAATGTGCACAGCAACAGTCATCTGTTAATGCTGTCAATATCCAAGGGACCCTGGTATGTCTACAGCTGATCTGGTAACAAGCAGTGGTATCATTGCATTGCATAACACATAAATGTAACTGTGTCGGTACATGGGTACTCTGCACAGTTGGTGTAGGGCTAGGTAGGGTCCACTAGTCAAAATTTAAGTGGTGTTGTTCCATTACATGTCATACCACATGTATGGATGTGTGTTGGTGGTCTGAGGACATGGTGGTGTCTGGGGATTATTTATTTATTTATTTATTTTACATTTGTTGACCGGGATAGTCCGACTGGATACATGTCCATTTTCAGCGGAGGCCCGGGGAGAAAAGCTCCACATTAACAGTAGGTAATTACATGTTCATAGAATACAAATTACATCCTAGAATGCAGCTTTTGACACTGTGACCTGCACCTGGCTCATCTGCAATGATATATGTTGGAGTACTGGTCTGTACATGTGAGTAGCCGATATGAATGTGGGGGCACCAACACCTGGAGTGGTCTGTACCAGTGTTATGGCCCACATGTCTGGTTCTGAGTTATATGGTGGTGGTGGTAGTGCTATTGTGCACAACAGAGTCATCAGCCATGTGTTCCTCACTGCACAGATGTCAGTATTCCCTATTATAGGTTCAACAGTGAGCAGCTGTGATTATGACAGCAACATATCTAGCACTGGTTAGCATAAGCATACAATGCAATTGTCTTCTAGGTGTCAGAGCGTTATCCTGTGTTTAGGTCATATGCCTTGGAAAGGCATTACAAATGGTATAATGTGAACAAGGTATTATCAACAATCCCTAGAATCATGGATGCATGTGATCTGTGACAAAGGCTTGCCTTCTGTCAGTCATGTCATCCCAGACTGACAGACACTGGACAGCCATGTAATTACATCAGGACGTTTACACCCACTCGCTCCAGCACTTGCAAATGCACCGACATTGTTGCTTGCATCTGTCACTCACACCCCTGGGTGGGAGCGAGGACCACAATATTACCTTGTGATGCTTAGTACATCAGACTACATGACTACAGTATCGGCAATGGCTGCCCATTAGGCGACCGCATGGCGTTCGACTGTACGGAATCAGCATCCTGTCTAGTGAATTAATCATATTATTTGTGTGATCATCATACAATCTGCTCCCATCTGGCTGATACGTGGTAACCAAGACTCTTCAATACAGACAAGTAATTGGGTTTTGGGAGCCACATCCATCGGCCGAGTCATGCTACTGCATACCTATTATAGGTTTGCCACCTTTTCAATTGGCCAAGGTGGGACTTTAGGGTTAACACCTGTCCCACTTTGCGAGGGACAGTCCCTCTTTAGGCAGCTGTGTCCTGCGAAAATAATCAAGACATAGCAAATGTCCTGATTACAGGACAATATTATATTCTACGTTTCTTTAATAGTTGCATAGAATTAGAAGTTATGTACTTACCATAACGTTCCATCTGAGTAGGTGGATTCATTTGTCTGCAACCTGTGGATATGGATCCGATATCGGATCCGAACCGGCATGGTTTATCCAGCTATGGATCTGAGCTCCTAGCTCCTCCCCTCACCTATAATGCCCTGCTCTCCCTACATGACCTCAGATCGAGTTTGCCCTGCACCAACTACCCTAACCAAAGGGTAGCACACCCTATGCAGGAAACTGACAAGGCCAGGGGGATAGGAGGGCGGGATGGTTGCAGACAAATGAATCCACCTACTCAGATGGAACGTTATGGTAAGTACATAACTTCTAAATTTGATGTAGGAGAATTCATTTGTCAGCAACCTGTGGGACAGAGTCCCCAGCTACCTGAATCTTGGGTGGCCATCATGGAAGGATATTCCGGAGCCAAAGGATGCTCTACCTCTAGAAGTGACGTCCAGCTTGTAATGAGTAATAAAGGTATGAGATGAAGCCCAAGTGGCTGCTGAACAAATGTCATCCAGAGGAACCCTAGACTTAAAGGCCGCTGAAGTAGAGATAGACCGGGTCGAATGAGCATGGACTCCCTCGGTCTTGGGCCTCCCAGAGGCTTGTACGCCAACAGAATACACTGAGAAATCCAGCGTGACAAAGAAACTTTGGAAACTGGTTTGCCCAGATTGAATTTGGCAAAAGAAATGAACACCTGGTCTGATTGCCTATGACCAGCTGTCCTATGAAGGTAAAAACGAAGCTGCCTGTGAACATCCATGGAATGCAGCTTGTATTCGCCTTTGTTTTGATACTTAGGGAAGAAAACAGGGAGGTTGATGGACTGATTAATGTTAGCTTCCGAAGCTACTTTAGGAAGAAAGGAGGGATTGATCCTTAGGTACACCGGTCGGATGAAAAATCAAATAAGGCGGTTTCATGGACAGGGCCTGAAGCTCTGAAACTCTCTTAGCCAAAGTAATGGCTACCAAAAAAGCAGTCTTAAAGGACAAGTATTTAAGATCGACTGTGGCCGCGGGTTCGAAGGGGGGAGCGGTCAAGGCCTGAAGTACCAAGGAAAGATCCCACGGGGGAACCGTTTCTTTGACAGGGGGTCTGAGCAAAAACGTTCCTTTTAGGAAGGTTTTGCATAACTTAGCCGACATAAGAGGCCCTGAATCGTGTCCAACATGGTAATGAGATATGGCTGCCAGCTGAACTTTGACCATGGAACTACTGGCGCCATCATTAAAGACAGTAGTAAGGAAATCTAGAACCAAAGGAAGGGGAATCGTGAAAGGATCTAGGTCTTGCCGCTCTGCCCAAATGGAGAAATGCTTCCATTTACTGCGGTAAATTTTTCTGGTAGAGGGCTTGTGGGCCGCTACCAGAATGGCCTTAACTGGGGACGAGATACCGGGAGTCCTGATTAGGAGTGGAACTGGAGCAGCCAAGCAGTCAACTTCGGGTTGTCCAGGTTCGCAGTTGGCAGGTTCGACGGGTGTGATATCAGATCTGGAATGGGATATAGAATCCAAGGTGGATTCACTGAATGAGACCTTAGGTAAGGGAACCAGATCTGTTGAGGCCAGAACGGGGCAATGAAGATCATTCTGCACCCCAACCAAGAGGCTTTCTAAAGTACTTGTAGCATCAGAGGTAGAGGGGGGTATGCATAAAGAAGACCGGGAGGCCAAGCATGCACCAGAGCATCTCTCGGAGAATCCCCTGGAGCGGGGATTAGAGTGAAAAAACTGTCGCACTTGGCGTTTAAAGAAGAGGCAAAGAGATTGCAACAGGGAGTCCCCCACTGTGCGAAGATACGTTTCGCTACTTGAGAATTGAGAGACCACTCGTACGGGGAGAGAATGGTGCGACTGAGCTTGTCCACTAGGATGTTGGTCCGACCCGGAATATGCGTTGCAATGAGAAAGCAGTTGGTGGAGATCACCCATTCCCACACTCTCATGGCTTCTCAGCGTAAAGGGTAAGACCTGGTCCCCCCCTGTTTGTTGATGTACCAGACCACTGACATGTTGTCTGATTGAATTGCAATTGTTCCCAGGGGAAGAAGGGCCTGAAGTGCTTGCAACACCAAGAGCACCGCCCTCATTTCCAGAACATTGATATGCAGGGAGGTCTCTGAATCGCTCCACGTGCCTTGGACCATCCGGCCCGCAAAATGCCCCCCCCCACCCGAGGCGGGAAGTGTCCATGGTCACCATGGTGAGAGGGGGAGATGCACAAAAGGGGTGGCCCCTGTGGAGGTCCGGAGAATGGAGCCACCACAACAGAGACCGCTTGGAAGCCTTGCTGATTGCAATGGGATGATACAGGGGGAGGGAGAGAAATGACCATTGCACCTGAAGTGCCCATTGAAGCACCCGCATGTTGAAGTGGGCATGCAGAAGAAGAGTAATCGCTGCCGCCATAGACCCTAGCGCCCTCAGGACCAATTCCACAGGTGTTGAGCTGGAGTGAAGGATGGCCCACACCTGGAGTCGCAGATTCTGAACCCTGTCAGTTGTGAGAAAGGCTCTTAAATTTCTCGTGTCTAACCTGGCTCCTATAAATTCTATTGTTTGAGTAGGGACCAGGTTGGACTTCTCTTTGTTTACCGTGATGCCTAGCTTGGGAGCTAGACGAAGGAAGGAGTCTCTTGCCAAAGAGAGTAGATGCCTTGTTGGGGTGGTGAGAAGCCAGTCGTCTAGGTATGGAAAGACCTGCACCCCCTGAAGCCTCAGGTGGGCCAAAACCACTGCTAACACTTTGGTGAACACCCTGGGGGCTGTGGTGAGACCAAAGGGAAGGACCCTGAACTGGTAGTGACTGGCTCCCAGCCGGAAGTGAAGAAACCTCCTGGATCGTCTGTCCATCCGAATGTGGTAGTATGCATCCTTGAGGTCTATAGAGCACATCCAGTGATTCTCCCCTAGAAGGGGGAGGATGGACTGCAAAGTGACCATCTGGAACTTCTCTTTGGGAACTGACCGGTTCAACAGGGACAGGTCTAGAATGGGTCTTAGGTCCCCCATCTTTTTTGGCACTAAAAAGAACCTGGAGTAGAACCCTGATCCGATCTGGTCTGGGGGGACGGGCTGGATGGCTCTTTTTCTCAGCAGATGGCCAATTTCTGCTGAAGCGGCCTCCCTCTGATCGGGAGGAACATCGGGGAGGATTTTTAACTTTGGGACATGAAGAAAGGGGATCTTGTAACATCTGGATATAATCCGGAGTACCCAGCGGTCCGATGTAATGGACTCCCATGCCGCTAGGTGCTCCGAGAAACATTCCCCAACTGCCTCCAGAGTGTAGCAGTCGGGCAACCCCCCAGGATTGCTGCGTGGGCTGTTCAGAGAAGGGTTCTCTGGACCCAAAGTTCCTGGGAGTCCCTCTGCCCCTAGGGCGGCATCCTCCCTGTCCTCCTCTGCCGTGGAAGGACTGGTAGTCCGGAGCGGGTTGGGAATGCTGTGACTTCCGGAACCACATCTTCTTCTGGCCCTTTTGGTTCCTAGAGTAGGAGCTCTGGGGCACAGAGAAGCGGACTCCGACGGCAGACAGCGTCTTCCTGTCCTTCTCGCTCTGAACCAAGGTATCGTGAACCGTCTTGCCAAAAAGGGCAGAACCGTCAAAGGGGGCGTTCGCGAATGACGCCTTGAAGGGCTCCATAAAATTGCAGTGGCAGAGCCAGGCCTGCCATCTTGTGACTAGGCCCGCTCCCGCAGCTCTAGCGGCTCCCTCGGTAGCGTGGGAGAGTAACCGCATAGAGGTGTTAGTCACAAAACAAAGAGTGGCCATACGGGTGGAGTGCATAAGTTTGTCCTCCTCCGATATGGACTCTGGGGGGGATGCAGCGTATTCCTTGATAAGATTGAGCTGCATCCTAATGACGTGTGCCAAATAGTTGAGCGCCCTCACGGAGAAGGTCGCTGAACTAAAGATTCGCTTCCCCAAATGGTCCATCATCCGAGACTCCTTGCTCGGGGGATGGACTGAGGGACTCTCCTGGGTGAGTTCCCTCTTAGTGGCTGCTGCTGACAACAAGGCATCTACCGGGGGTCCCTTGCTCCAGTGGGCAAGGTCAGCAGGGGGGCTAAGGATCCTGTCGGGCCTCTTAGGGATTGGCTCCACGGTGTCCAGGTCCTTCCACACCCTGGTGGTAATAAGGTCCACCAGGGAATTGGCAGGAGGGGACACCCAAGAGGTAGAAGGGCCCGATTCAAATGCCTCCAAGAACACTGACTCGTCCGAGGAAGACTTTGGGGCAGACCACCCACCTCTGATTTGTAACATTTCCATGATGTCTCCGAAGGAGACATCCTCAGGGGGTGATCTTGGGGAGCCTTCCCCTTCCTCCAAGTCAGTGGCTTCGGTCAAAGACTTGGGGGAGTCTATGTGCCTCCTTTTACATGAATGCTTGTGAGGTGCTTCCTCGGGGTGGCTGTCCGAGGAGCCCTCACCAGCAATGTCCAGAACCACAGGAACTGCTTGGGGCAGTGAAGCGGGCTGTCCCAGTGGCCGGGTGATGGAAGCCTGGCCCAGAGCAGATGGAGTGCGGGACGGAGCCGAAGCAAGGGCTGGGGGTCTGGATGCCCTCAACAGAGCCCTCTCCACTACATCAAAAGCCGAGGGGGAGCCAGCCTCGACAATAGGATCCGAAAGTCGGCTCCCCCTCGAATCCGATGAGCGGATCGGAGCCGGCGCCAAGCCCCTCGGATCCGAGGGACCAGTGCGCTCTGACAAGGACGGCGCCAAAGGCACACTGAGTCCCTCGGATCCGAAGCTCGGGCCAAGGATCCGAGAGGTCAGATCCGACAGACTCGAGGGCAGGGTCGGATCCGAAGTACCCAGTACTGTCGGCACTGACTCACCCGCGGCTCCAAGGCTGCCTGGCTCCGAGCACTCCGAACCCAGGTAGTGGGTCGGAGAAGGAGCAATAGGCTTAAAAAAGGGGGTCGAGCTACCCCCCAGATGGGGGGAGGCAGGAGCACTCCCATCTGCATCTGGGCCTGGATGAACCTTCGCATCATCCGGTCCAGATCAGCATCAGAGAGGCTGTAAGTAGACCTCGAAGAGGCTACCGAGGTAGGCCTTGAGTGCCGCCTCGATAGCTTCGAAGGAGGTCGGGTCTCCTCATCCTCAGGCTCCGGTGAAAAGCACGGGGACCGGAGCCGAGGAGGGGGAGAGCCAGCAGCCAGAGAGGCAGGAGGAGAAGCCCGCTTAGCCGGCGGGGCCAAAACGGAGGTCTCGGCCCGCCGCTTGTGGTGCTTCTCTCTCCGGTCCTTTTTCCTGGCTTCCCTCTCCTCCAACCCTTTGGCGGGAGTTTGAATCCCGGGTGGAGGAGGGGAGCAGGCAAGGCAGGGACTGCGAAGCAGTGACCAAGGGGGGCGAAGCCGAGTCCGGGGGCAAGAGTCCCGCCAAGACCAACTTCGACCTCCGCTCCTTCAATGCCCTGGGGTTGAACCCTGCACAGATTGAACACCCTGAAGTGAGGTGTTCAACCCCAAGGCATCGAACGCACCGAGTGTGGCCATTAGCAGGGGAAAGCTTATGGCCACACTCAGAGCACTTTGAAAAAACAGCCTTTGGGGCCTCAGACATCACTATTTTTTTTTTTTTTAAAAAATAGTAACAATAAACTAAAACACTCACACAAAGGCCCCAAAAAAAAAAAACACACACACACACACACCAACTATGAACCAGCGAGGGGTGGGTAAAAACTATATTAAATTAACCCAAAAAAAGGTATAAACAGAAGGGAAACCTATAACTTTCACACAAATTTAAAGTTTTAAAAATTTTAAAACCCTTTAATAAAGAATACTATAACTTAGCTTTTGGAGCTCTGATGACCCAGTCTTTACCATGCGCGGCAAACTAGATCTGAGGTCATGTAGGGAGAGCAGGGCATTATGGGTGAGGGGAGGAGCTAGGAGCTCGGATCCATAGCTGGATAAACCATGCCGGTTCAGATCCGATATCGGATCCATACCCACAGGTTGCTGACAAATGAATTCTCCTACTTCAGATCAGTTATTTTATATATGAAACATCTATATGTTATGTGAAGTAGCATAAGCAATTCAATTGTTACTAGAATATCGTTTTATTTGTGTGAATAAGTATAATTCTGTACTATGCATGGCTGTAGGTATGTTTTGTCCTGGAAAGTCTGACATTTCTACAGAACATGTCCCACTTTGGCCATTTGGAAAGGTGGCAACCCTATAGGACCTGTATGTAGAGACATCAGATTTTGCAGGGCAACACATACCCACAACCAGTAGAAAGGAGAGTACTTCACTGTTTTGCCTAACTAAAAGATTATTCTTGTAGCATTATAGTTGCTTATACTGTTTATTATAACATTTAGGTGTTTCAGATACAAAATAATTGTTTTATGCAACTACTACAGACAATATAGGACATCTTTGCCCTAAATCACAGGACATTTGCCATAATTACATTTATTTTGCAGGACACAACTGCCCAAAGGGGAGTGTCCCTCGCAAAGGTGGACAGATGGTAACCCCAACCTATTACTCTATCATCTTTCTAAGGTAGTCAGCAGAATATGTGCTTTCTGTCACAAGCAGACCTCTCATACAAATGGGGAAGAATGAACACTGAATCGGGGACACTGCATAACAACCTCAGGGACACATTTAGATGTTTGGTGCTATTAACTGACACATTGACAGTCCCAGAGCATATGTATGCATACACATTGTCTGAGGTACATGCTGTTTATGACTCTTACATATTGTCATTATTCATTATGTGTATTCCACCACCTGTCCTCCTATTATCACTAGTTCTAGGAGGGTTTAGTTGGGACTGTGTTAGATTCTGATTTGTAATCACTGATGTCCTTGGTAATCAGGGACAGGTCAATGATATGGTCCCTATGTGTTCCTCCAATGGTGTATGGACCATCCAGGAGATGTGCTCTTAAGGTTTGGGAGGCATGGGCATCTGCAATACCCACATAGGAATATTAATTACATCCATGGGGCGGTACTAATACATCTTTGCCAGCCAACACCTGCACACCTAGGCCCATAATCGCATACCCATAGTTCCCCTACCTGCCACTCCTCTACAGCACTCATCCTTACTGTGGGTGCAGGTGGGGTATGAACTAACCCCTACACACTGCCCACTCTCCCCGTGTCGGGACACATGTTGTACATTGTGTCAACCTATGTGTTATCAGGCTTGCACAACCTACTGTTCCGTATACAGCTACATCCTGGTCGCAGAAATCATTGCAGGGCTTGGCTACAAGAACAACATTTTTGGTGTCCCACAAGGTACATCGCTGTCCATGTTAAATTGTAGACCTTGTAGATGTCTCCCACTGGTAGTTTCCTGCCAGTGGTCTGGGAAGCAGTGGTGTATTTACCTTTATTGCGTGTCTGTATGTCTCACCGGCCTAGCTGGGGGGTGGGAGGTAATTGTTTGTTTATTGGACCTCCCACCAACATATGCCCGATCTGAATATATGTTACCCGTAACTGCTGTAACATAACCTAGGTATATACATGTGTATATTTACTTTGACATATATATATATATATATATATATATATATATATATATATATATATATTTACATTAATATATACAGATTTATCTGCATATGTATGCATACATGTATATTCATATCTTGCTGTGTATATATATATATATATATATATATGTGTGTGTGTGTGTGTGTGTGTGTGTGTGTGTGTGTGTGTGTGTGTGTGTATATATATATATATATATATATATATGAATATATATACATCTGTGTGTCTGTAGACCAATACATTCCCCGTTCATACGCACTTACACATACGGAATGGTGTTTATATATGCTTCACCAGCATACTAGTGCCTTAGTCATTATGGCACTGACACTTCACTCGAGTTATCTTGTAATCGGTATTTAGCATGTTATACAGCAGACGGATGTCACAGTATGTTCATGTACGGATTACCGATGGTAATTGGAATGTGATACAGTGTGATTTGACCCGTCCCTCTTCTGCACAGCCTATTATTCCATCTACTGTCGATGTTTATATGTGCACATTCCTATTATTTATGTCAACAAATGGAATGCATGTGTTACAGAGAATGTACTTCAACATATTGTCTGCATGTGTGTATGCATATATACCTATTACGAACTAGCTGACCTCCACAGGGCAGTCCATTGGGACCGGGCCATCCAACCCGGGCATGCCTGGATCCATAATTGCATAACCATAATTTCTCCACTCCACCCGTGTTGAATTTGCATGCGTAACAGCCATTATCCACTTGTTATCGCAGCCATGACACACCTTTACACATTGCCCTCTCCAGATCGTTTGTGGCCCTACACACAATTTGTCCCATCTCGTGCATTCACAAGGTCTCCTGCCATGTATATTTGCACATACGTGCCTTTCATGGTTTTATGGATTATGGCCATTTGTGCTTTACAATTTTTGGTGGTCCCAGCATGGACTACATTCCTTAAAATAAAATAAAATGCACTAAGTTAACACACAAATATACGTTTATTCAAACCAAAAATAGAAAAAATAAAAATGATTAGCACTTTCACAACTACACTAGTTGCTTCATCAGACAGCTGCAGCTATTGTCAGTAACAATATACAAACTACAAGTGCTTCCACAAGTTCTGGAAATGTTAGCAGTCCACAAAATGCTGTTTTACATCAATGAGAGGAAGTAAATAATGTTTTTTGGACAAGAATATGAAAGGGAATTTTTCTTTGAAAAATCCCCTACCTTTCAAAATACGGTCGAGGAGCATGTCACAGTCAAGGAAACAGGTAAGGAATCAACAACAGGAAGAGAACATGCAGTTAATGAAACAGAGAAAAACATGAATACAGGTTTGGTAACAAATATTTCCTCCATTGTTTTAAGTAAAGAACAAATTGCCCTTTTAAATAAGGGATTAACATTTATTCCTGCTAAGAAAGCAGATTCAGCAGAAATGCTGAAAGATTTAAGACTGTTGGGCAGAAGCCTTACTTTATAAACTATGTTTCTGGTTCAAACTAGTGACATTGCTACCATTTATAAAAAGCCTACTACTTTCGTTCCTGTGTTCCCACCAGGGATACAAACTTTCATAGATGTTTGTGAGACTGGCTTTAGGGAATTGGACATGAGGACAACTAAAAACAGGTTTTGCAATTTGTCTAATGATGAATTTAGAGATTTGCAGCAACTAAAGAATATGCGTTCTGTAGAGGTTTAACAAGCTGACAAGGGTGGGGGCATTGTTTTACTGGACAGTGACCTTTACATTTCTCAGATGAGAAATTTGTTATTGAATACACAAGTATATCAATGTATTAACAGAACAATGGTCAATGGGATTATAGATAGGGTGTCTTTTTTAATTTTTGATCTTTTAATTACTAAGTTGATTGATGAATCAATATTTAAATATTTTACTACTGAGAACCCTGCTATACCAAAAATACATGGTCTACCGAAAATGCATAAAAATGCTGTTATTCCACCCATGAGACCTAGCGTATCCGGAACTGGCTGGTGCACTGAGCCATTGTCCATTTTTGCAGAAGGAACATTACGTGTTTTTTTAGATGAATGCTACACTATTCTTCGAGATACTAAGATATTTTTAGAATGTCTACATAATAGAATAATGACTCTGGGACAGGGAGATAACTTCATTTTTGTTACCATGGGCATAGAATCATTGTTTACTTGTATACCTAATTTATGGGGAATAGACAAAGTTAGAGAATTTTTAACAGTGAATAGATGTTGTGACAATAAGAAAATTCAATTAATATGTAGGGCCGGATTCACGAAGGCTTGCACAGAGTCTAAGAGTAGTGTAAGACTCCATGCAGCCTTCGCGATCCAGGAACAGCCCAAAGTCCGTGTAAGAGACAAGCTAAAATGTCTCTTACACGGAGTGGGCATGGATAAGCTAATCACCTCACTTGCAGCTGAATAGCATGCAAATGAGGATGATTAGCGATCCAGGAATCCCAGAACAGCCCGTGTAAGAGCCGTTTGAGCTGCAGAAATGTACTCAGTTGACAACTGAGTACGTTTCTGCAAAAACTGCAATGGAGCCATGTCAGCTCCAAATAAAGGGTGCACATGTGTCAGGCAGCATGCCAATGGCCAAATATGTGGCCATTGGCAAAGTAACCTGATGCAAATTTATTAAAAATATAATTTTTTTTTTCGGCAATTGCCGATGTTTAAACCCAGCGCAGCCCCGCGCAAACGGGCTGCACTGTATAAAACATAAAAACGGAGGTTATAAACCCACAACTGTGGGTTTTATGCAATACATGGAATGTCAATGCAGGGACCAGCAGACCAAAACCAACATGGCCACCGTGTAGTGGTTGCTAAGGGGGGAAGCTGAGTCTAAGAGATGTAACTAAGCATTAGTAGGCAATCTGATGCAAATGAGTGTTAGGATACTGAATTCCACTGTCACATAGCAAATGAGCACAGTCTGATTAGTGTAAGAGTTACAGAAGGGGGAGGAACAGAGTAGGAGATAGGTGACATCACAGGGGGGAATGGTAGAAAGAAATGCAGTTCATTGGAGGTCAGAGTTATATGACAGATGTCAGAGAGATATCATGGAAAGAGGTGTGCCACTAGATAAGCATGAGAAAGTCAAGAAATGGAAGGTGTACACTGTTGCCTACACCAAAGTTTCTTGCTGGGCGTGCATGCGCATGTGTGTGCGCCATGAAGCGCGAGTAAGACAGTGTGCGCGCGTGTAAGGCAGATTGAGCATGTGGGAGCGTGTTGGCAGATGTTTAACTCTGTTTGCATGGGTGTGCACGCGTTTTAATCCGAATAAGCAGATTTAGAACCGTGTAAGTATGTGTGCACGCGTGTAAGTCACTGTGAGCGTGTTTCTGCTGGTTTGCACATGGCTCCTCCCTGAGGAAACAGAAAGGAAAAAGGAAGCAACAGATCTAGTAGGAAGCTAGCAGGGAATACTGCTGGAGCTAGCAGGTGAAAACAATTAGAAGCAGGTAATTACACAGGCAGAATAGTAGCCCAGCCCAGCACTTAAAACTCTGCAAACAGCAGTGCAGGATGTTTCTCTCAAGAGACACTGCAAGACAGGAGTAAGCTATTAGAAGTGAAAACTGAAAAAGCTGAACTCAGAGCAGAAATGTTAGGCGCTGCCATAGCTGTCATAATGAGACATAGGCGACTTGCTGAGGATGGTGACAATGCAGATGGTGCCAGACAACCCACAGTGAGGAGACAGAGAAGAGTGTACAGGCCCAGGGTCACCTACTACGGGTTACATGAGCTGGAGATAGTAGAGCGCTATAGAGTGGACAGAGACCTCCTGCAGCAAATAGTGGAGCTGTGCAGGCCACACCTCACACACAGAACCAACAGAGGGGAACCCATCCCAGTGGAAACCAAGGTATGTGTTGGCCTAAGAATACTAGCAACAGGTACCTTCCAGAGACCAACTGGTGATATGATGGGGATATCACAGGCATCAGCCTCCAGGGTACTGCACCAGTTCCTGGATGCCATGTCAGCACATGTCGGTGATCATGTATATTTCCCCAATGCCTATGAGGGATTGGCCAGCAATATGCGTCTCTTCCAGCAAATAGCGGAATACCCTGAGGTAGTGGGTGCAATAGACTGCATGTACATATGCATCAAAGTACCAGCTGGTAAGCGGGGTAGGGCATACATCAACCACAAGGGCTTCCCCTCCATCAACTGCCAGGTCGTGTGTGATGAATGTGTGTGCTGGCTGTCCTGGGAGCTACCATGATTCCCACATCTGGCATTTGACGCAGCTGTACCAGACATTTGCCAATGGGGACATCCTGCACGGACACCTAGTGGGGGATGCAGGTTATGCACTGGAGCCATGGCTGATGACACCCATCAGAAACGCACACACACCTGAACAGGAACGCCATAATGAGGCACACGCACAAACACGTAATGTAATAGAGTGTGTGTTTGGGCTGCTCAAGTCACGGTTCCGGTGTCTGGACACATCTGGTGGAGCCTTGCAGTACACACCAACTACATGTACCCAAATTGTCATGGTATGTGCTATGCTACATAATATGATCTTGCAAAAACAGCTGCAGCAGGACCAGCATAGGGCCGGGCCAAACAGCCCCCCACCATTGCCAAGGCCATCACAGGCAGAGTGTGACTCGGAGGAGGAACAACCTGAGCCTGCCCCAGTAGGCAGAAGGAGGCATGCCCAGTATGCCCTGGCCTTGGCAAAGAGGTAATGCATAGCACATACACTGGCTCAGTAGGAACCCTGGAAATGATACCCCCTCTGACTCACTCAAATAATAACATGGATGTCTACAATGACATTACCTGCTCACAAACATGTACAGGGAAGTGTAATATGCGCATCCAACAGAGGCAGCCCTGCAGCACCACCTGAGGCATGAATGCCATGTGTTAAGTAATGTAACACCATGTACTATATGCACACCTGAGGATCCTGACTAACATCCTACCCTCACCAAGCATCATGCCACAATATGACAATGAGATGATCAAGTGCAATAATTGACTGAAGTATCGCAGTTAGTCAAAGGGGATCCAATGTGTCCCAGTCTGGGATGACATGCTGAGCATGACATGATGCTCCACCTGTTAGGACTGGCATGCACCTATCAGTGCAGGCCGTATGGATACTGGCAAAGGCTGTTGTTACCCACAGTGTGCCCTGAATAGGTAAGGCTCAAAACACAAACCTATCTCCATAGGTATCAGAAGGGATAAGAATAAGATAAGGGATAAGTCGAAACAGCAAGATGCATGCAGTCTAAACTCACCCAGTATGGAGAATGTTGATATCTGTGCTGTAACAGAAAACTGAGTCAAGGCTCACAACAGCACCCTAACACTACCAGGCTACACCTCATACTGTACTGTACAGACTCAAAACATGGAACAAGCTACAAAAGGAGGGTGACTAGCAAGAATTGTCAAGGATAACCACACCCCTATGTTGGTACCACAACAAGAAGCAGCATGGACTAGCCATGGTCAAGTAACAGTGGCTAAAACTGCCCCCCAATTTATAGCCTGCTACAGACTACTGTCCCAACACCAGGAACTGCACCTGGCCTATGCTGGAATACATGAATATATCAAGTCCTCCAAACCACATTATATTGGGTGACTGAAAATACCCAGACATAGACTGGGAGCATTATACTAGCTCCAACAGTGTAGGACAAAAGTTCATAGAATCCATAAACCAAAAGGCGCAGGAACAACGTACCACTCCCACAAGAGGGGTAAGCATACTGGATGTGATAATCAGCAACATGGGTACTGTATGGCAAGACGAGAAGTGTATTGCTCACTGGTAAAACCAGACCATAGAGTAATCACACTGGATATACAAATCCTGACCACAGTCCCTGGCCAGAAAACCACAGTGGAAAACATGTGTAAAGCAATATTTGCACTCCTCCAAACTGATGTGGAATCCATTAAAGGTCCTGTGCAGGTGCAAAATATGGGCCACACCTCAGAACCTGTAATACAGCCATTCCATGAACACTGCCAGGAATGCTTGGATTATGCAACCCTAAATCAAAACAAGACACAATGCCATACACGCAGGCATCTGGCATGGTGGACACCAGCCATAACCAAACCATGCAAGGACTGTGTCTGAACATGTTTTCAGAGGACTACAAACTGCTCACCATATATGATCCACCAGCTGACACAAGCATCCCACAAAAGGGCCACATAGAAACAGACAAGTGGTGCCATAGCCATGTCAGCAAGCTAATTGCAGAAAAGTGTATAGTCAACCCCCGTGGATATACAGTAAGTGCCCACCAATTACCACATAGGTGTCAACCCATTATGTAGTTAACATGTAATGAGAGACCTGAGGACACAAGGTGATAGATATCCTGCATTGGACAAACATGTGCTGTAGTGTTTACAGAAACATACCATATACCCACCTAATCATGAAGGTTGTCAGATCTAGATAAGGGGAGGTCATTGTGTCTCTGCAGTGATCCTCCATCAGCTGTATTGACTACAATAGCCCCTGTGGGATGTACCTCAGCAGACACCTCCATCAACCATAAAGTCCCCAACAGTACCTCACCAGGAGTATCAAAGAGCTTGCACAGATGCCATGTGTTGCCTGTGTTGCTGGTATCAATAAACATGCTGCACCTTGTACAATCTGAATGGCAGTGAGCTATGCACATGAGAGACCTGAACCTCAGCACTGACTTACATAGGACAAGCTGTACTGCATGATCCATAACACAGAAGCCACCCCCACCCATGAGTGAACTCCCAGTACAGGCTACCCATAGAGTCACTTATCAATTTTCCTCAATAGGAATCTTGATGAGTGAATGGGAGATGGTAGTTTTATCCTGGGTATCACTGTCATGTCACAGTTAGACAGAGGCACAGTATACTAACCATGACATATGTCATGGCAAACTCCACTTGCAATGTGTGTTGAAGGACAAACACACTCTCCAACTAGCATTAGATATGGACTAGGGCACATCGCTAGTGTTTGCAAATGTACACTTATGTTGTGGAATACACTACCAATGTTGGACAAGCCTGGTTTAAGTAGTTCATATCTGAACAGAATGCAACATGGTCAGATGTACACAACTGGCCCCTAACCAGGCTGTTGTGCTCACTATCAAAATGTAAAGCAGTGATAGCACTAAAGCCCAGGATACTGTCCACCACAGTCAAAGTACTACCAGTACACTATACAGTACTACAGTGTTAGGTCAGTGTGAAAGGATGTTGACAACTGTATGCAAAGTATCCCATGCAAACACTGCAGGCACAGTATAATCCTGTTGTGTTCACACACAAAGCAGTTGTACAGTAACTACACAACATGACACACAACACACAACCATAAACGGGTGATATTTGTCGAAGTTCACACTCATCCACAAATGTGGTCGGCTGCAGAGTTCAACATATGGAATGCTCACACTGGGCATGCTCACACACTTTGATAAATGAGACATATGTCAGACAACATGCCATGGGAAGGCTGAACTGGGCATGCTCACACACTTAGGCCAAATCTCAGTTTAGCAGTTGGACACACATATCTGGTATTTTCACATGTTATTCCAGGAAGCAACCACATTACAGCAGTCTGCCCAGTGCACACAGTTAAATGACTACAGAGACATATGTGATATAGTGGATCCCTCCCATATGCAAACATCTTCCACAGATGCACAAGTTGTTCATACAAACATGGAATGCTATGGCAATAAAGATGTGCAAACAGTCTATCAGCAACAAATAATGTGCATTTGACAATTAGACATATGGGTGTAGAGGTCAACACTAGGCTGTTTGCCCTAGGGAATGACAGCTTAGCCAGAGTGTGCTTGGCGTCTGCCTCCCTACAGGATGCACATTCCCCTTTCTAAACACCGATGATGTCAGTACCCTATAAGTATAGCAGGAGAAAAGAAATCTTTCAGTAATGTGAATAGCACGCTCTACTAATGCGTCTGTCTGAAGTGTCATAACATAGTTAGATAGGGGTTTGAATCCTGAAGATGCTCGGTGTGTGGGGTTGGTGTGTGTGCAAGTCTGTGAGAGTGAAATGTCCCTTTTGGCAACTGGGAAAACACACTACAGGATGCACATTCCCCTTTCTAAACACCGATGATGTCAGCACCCTATAAGTACAGCAGGAGAAAAGAAATCTCCCAGTAATGTGAATAATGCGCTCCTCTAATGTGTCTGTCTCAAGTGATAAAGCATAGTTAAAAAGGGGTTTGAATCTTGCAAATGCTCAGTGTGTGAGTGGGGTTGGTGTGTACGTAAGTCTGTGGGAATAAAATGCCCCTTTTGGCAACTGGGAAAACACACTACAGGATGCACATTCCCCTTTCTAAACACCAATGATGTCAGCACTCTATAAGTATAGCAGGAGAAGACAAACCTCCCAGTAATGTGAATAGTGTGCTCTGCTAATGCATCTGTCTCAAGTGTCATAACATAGTTAGGTAGGGGTTTGAATCCTGCAAGTGTGTGTGTTTGTCTGAGGAGGATTCATGTGTGTGAGGGAAATGTCCCTTTTGGCAACTAGGAGAACAGACTACAGGATGCACATTCCCCTTTCTAAACACCGATGATGTCAGCACTCTATAAGTAAAGCAGGAGAAGGAAAACCTCCAAGTAATGCGAATAGTGCGATCCGCTAATACGCTTGTCTCAAGTGTCATAACATAGTTAGGTAGGGGTTTGAATCCTGCAAGTGTGTGTGTTTTGCTGAGGGGGGTTAGTGTGTGTGCAATTGTGTGTGAGGGAAATGTCCCTTTTGGCAACTAGGTGAACAGACTACAGGATGCACATTTCCCTTTCTAAACACTGATGATGTCAGCACCCTATAAGTACAGCAAGAGAAAGGAAACTTCCCAGTAATACGAATAGCACACTCTGTCAATGTGTCCGTCTCAAGTGTCATGACATAGTCAGATAGGGGTTTGAATCCTGCAAATGGCAAGTGTGTGTTTTGGCTGAGGGGGGTTAGTGTGTGTGAGGAAAATGTCCCTTTTGGCAACTAGGTGAACAGACTACAGGATGTACATTTCCCTTTCTAAACACTGATGATGTCAGCACCCTATAAGTACAGCAAGAGAAGAGAAAGCTCCAAGTAATGCGAATAGCACACTCTGTTAATGTTTCTGTTTCGAGTGTCATAACATAGTCAGATAGGGGTTTGAATCCTGCAAATGGCAAGTGTGTGTTTTGGCTGAGGGGGGTTAGTGTGTGTGAGGAAAATGTCCCTTTTGGCAACTAGGTGAATAGACTACAGGATGCACATTTCCCTTTCTAAACACTGACGATGTCAGCACCCTATAAGTACAGCAAGAGAAGGGAAACCTCCTACTAATGCAAATAGCACACTCTGCTAATGTGGCTGTCTTGAGTGTCATAACATAGTCAGATAGGGGTTTGAATCCTGCAAATGGCAAGTGTGTGTTTTGGCTGAGGGGGGTTAGTGTGTGTGAGGAAAATGTCCCTTTTGGCAACTAGGTGAACAGACTACAGGATGCACATTTCCCTTTCTAAGCACTGATGATGTCAGCACTCTATTAGTATAGCAGGAGAAGGAAAACCTTCCAGTAATGTGAATAGCGCACTCCGCTAATGCATCCATCTCAAGTGTCATAACATAATGAGGTAGGGGGTTGAATCCTGCAAGCTTGTCTGTTTGTCTGAGGGGGGTTAGTGTGTGTGTGAGAAAAATGTCCCTTTTGGCAACTAGGAGAACAGACTACAGGATGCACATTTCCCTTTCTAAACACTGTTCAGCTGAAGGCCATGGCTCTGGCACAAGTTGTCTGTTTCTATGATGCCCTTTGGAAGATGCTTGTGTCAGCTGGAGAGTCGATTATGGTGGCTAGTTCGCAGTCATCTGCATATTTGGTCAGCCACAGTCCATCTGTGTTGGCCTGTACCTCCAATAAATATATACCAAACAAGAGAGGTCCCAGGACTGAGCCTTGTGGGACACAACTCGTAACTGGTTTGGAGTCTGGCATGGCTCCAGCAATTCTAACCATGTGGGTTCTGTCCTGGAGCCACTGTGCAATCCATCTAGTGACATAGGGGCTTATATTTAAGCTGGTGAGCTTCTCTAGAATGCCCAAGTGGGGTATTGTTGTGAAGGCTTTTGTGAGGTCCAGGTAGGCTGTGTGAACAACCTTCCCCTCATCAATGGCCTTGGTGACTGTTTCAAATAAATCAACCAGGTTAAACCTGGTAGTGCTGGTGTGCTCTCAGTAGCCCTGAACCAGGCATCTGTTACTGCACAGATATCGATGTTCTCCATGCCAAGGAGAGTTTCGGGTGCATGCATCTGGAGGTTTAGACATCTGGCATTGGGTAGCATTACTCTTAGTTTCTTATCCCTTGTGATACCTAAGAAGGTGGGTTTGTCATTTGAGCCTTGCCTAACATAGGTACTATGGGGGTAGCAAGAGCCCTTGTTAATATCTGAAAGCCCAGGGGTGACAGGTGCAGACCATCCCTAGTGAAGCAGGTAGTTCAACAGAAGATGAATATGTGAAGGTGTAGTGCCTGTGATTAGTTAGCAGTAGCATATATGACTGCTCACGTGGACACATGCCAGGTAAGTCATATGCACTGTGTCACAGGCAATGTACATGTGAACAGGACAAACAGTGACATCCTGTCAAGTGGGACATGGACATACATATAGTAAGCTATGCAGATGGCACTAGGAGTCCACAGAAGCTCTATAACTATGCATTGCAGGTGTGATCAGTATTCCAGGGTAATTGCAAGCAAACATGCATGCAAACAAAGCTACAGTAAACAGGGCTGCATTTAGTCCATTGTACAACAAACAAGCTGTACCACTTCCAGTAGGTAACACTGCAAATATGCAGGCACTATGCACATGTACATGGAAATACACGGGTCAGATGGCTAGGGTCCAGTCTCAGCGCACACAAGTGTACAGACCATGTACTGTCAGGATGTACAATAACTGGATGGAAACCCATGTGCTCATACCTGCAGTAATACACATGTCAAATAACAGACACTGAGCCTTCACTCAGTGGTTCCATACTTAGTAGGATGTATGCTACCTGGCCTGCCACCACAGTATCCCTGACATATATGGGGACTCTCCCTCCTGTGACAGTTAGTTTTGTGTGTTGGGGCTGTCTAGCATGGTATGAGATGTGAGCTTGCAGTGCTAGGGTGCTACTGTGTGTCCTGTACCAGTCGTGTAGTACTGCACACATATCAACATCCTCAAACATCTGCATTGCAGAGTCCAGTGTGGGCAACATGCCACTTGCAATTTACATGTCCATCATTGCATATAACTACATTCATTACCTTATCCCCTGTGCTACCTATGTATGTAGCCTTCTGTTGACATCATTACCACCAGTATGCCAACATGTGCAGATGATACACTATGGTAATTACCATGGGTGTAGACAACAGTACATGACAATCACACACTTACTGCATCAGGCATGCTGTGATATACCCACAATTAATTCAGCACACAGTACTGTTAACAACATGATACTATTACTACACATCTATGTGGTCACCCTGTGCATCAGCAACATGTTAACCTGTACCTGCACAGTTGTTACAGATTGCAGGAGGTGGCACAGTTTCATCATATGCACAGGGTGTGAACTTGGTATGCCTGAGTCAGCCACCGATACCACCGATTGACATGTATGTGTATGTGTGTTGGTGAGGAACAGCAGTAGAAGGTGGGGCAATGTTGATGCAGTGTGTGCATGCGCGTAGCCCTAGGTGTTGTCAATTCGCATGTGTGTATGGATGCACACAGTTCCACCTCATGGCTGCCATATACTGGTGTTTGTAGACAGCCACAGACTGTACCTGCCAGGTCATACAGATCAGTGTCTCTGGCCATGGACATGGTACCTGTGCCTTGCAGGGGTGCTACAGACCGTATCCAGTACCAACCCAGACTGGGTACTGTCATCAGAAGCAGGTGTTCATTGGCTGGACACAGATCCCTGTGGGCCTGGCCAGAGCCATGTGCACATGGTCTCCTGGGGCAGTCTGATGACAGCACAGACCCAGCATTGCTGGGGCTGCTGCTGGCACTACGGGGGCGGCCGCAGCCCTGTTGTCGTCCGCGACGACTGCCAGCTGCTGCTGTTATATGGCCATGTCTATGCCTCAACCACCCACCATCGCCCTGGCTCATGGACATGTAGTTGTGGAACCGGTCTAATATGTCCCCACAATGTCTGTCTATGACATCGGTGAAATCACGGATGGCAGCCGCAATGTCACGCATACTGTCAGTCATGGCTGTGCGACATGCTGTCAGCTCCCTCAGACCCTGTCTGGTGTACCATTCCATACGTGACTGTGCCTGCATGACAGCCCGAAACATAGCTGAGGTTGTAAGACCTCTGTGGGCACGTCTGACAGGGGCAGTACGCCCACGGATGCTCCCACGAGAACCCCTGGACATCTGTCTGTGTGGTACCATCTCTGGGCCATGCCCATGGCTGCTGTGTGGGGAGGCATGTGCCACAGATACCACATTACCCTGGTCAATGCTCACTGTATGCTGTCCATCACCTAGGGACATTGGTGACAAAGGGTGTATTGGCAGGATAACTGTGCGCATTGATGGGGTTGACAGCTGTGTACTGTCAATCGGCTGACCAATGGCGGACCCTGGCATACCTTCCTGTGCCATTACACAGATGTCATCATTATCAGTACCCACGGCACCTGATTCAGGTTCCCTGCTACATGACACCAGAGCAGCACCAGAACCTGTGGGAGGGAAACAGGAAACACAGTTTACAATGTCTACACATTACCAGTGATGCACACATGCACACATGCACACATGTACACATGCACACATGCACACATGCACACTTGCACACGTGCACACGTGCACACATGTGCATGTGCACACATGCACACATGCACATGTGCACACATGCACACATGTACACGTGCACACATGCACACGTGCACACATACACACATGCACACATGCACACGTGCACACATGCACACATGCACACATGCACACATGCACACATGCACAGGTGCACACGTGCACACATGCACACATGCACACATGCACACAGTTTCACACAATTGTACAGTACTCAGTATGCGTGATATCAACATACAGACACAGACACACCTACATGCATACAAAGAGCACTACTAAGTGAGCCAAATAGTACTATTACTATCAAAACTATTACAGGAATTGTTAATACACACTCACCAGCATGGATAGGCTGCATTGCTGTTATACCAGAGGGACCTGCAGACGTGAAGAAACTAATGTCAGTGGGCAGAACTGTGCCATTGTTACTGAGTATGATACAGGTCAGTAGTACAACAGTCGCCTTTCACAGGTCAGCTGCTAATATTGAGGATATCACACTTGCACATTAAATACTATGGTGACAGCTACAAACCAAGGACACACCTCACACATGCATTAACTACCAGTGTACACAACAGTCAACTATACATATAGCATATTACCTGCATGTTCACTGTCTTGTTGCTGCGTGCCTCCAGCCTCCATCATGATGCATGTCTGCTGCTGTTGTTGTTGCTGGCGGACTGGAGCCACTACACTCATGAGTAGTCCCTCCAGTCTGGTGAGTGGGGGATGTGAAGCCACCCCACCACCTGTGGCGACCTGTTGCCTATGGATATCCGACGCACGCTGACGGACATGTCTGATTAAATCACTGTAGTGATGTCGTACCTGCTCATATGTCCTATTATGCGTGCCTATGTCATTTACCCGACGGACAAGGTCTTTCTACAGTGCAGCCCTCTCCTGCTGATTCTGGCAGGTGCAGGAAAAGAGTATTGCATAATCCTGCACCAGGCTCTGGTGTATCTCCTCATCCTCAGCTGTGGAGTAAATGGGATTCCGCAGGTGGGCCATGTACCCGAGAAAGAAAATAACCTGATATCAGCAATATATGTCAGCAGAATTTGGCACACATACTACACATGCTACTCGACTGTTATGATACAACATATCTCACATATATACCATCTGTCTGTCTATTGGTGGATACACATGTAAATGGCCAGGTATCAGTGCTCAGCCAGCAACTGTGCAACAGTACCTGGCACACTCCATACGACATACTACCAAACCCCAGCAGTCAGAACACTGATTCAGGTCAAGAGCACCTCCTCACTCTGGGGTTTGTATCTAGGTACTGTATGGCCTACATCATCAACTACTGTGAGCTGACCACACACTGATTGCCCTGGATATACATATCCCACCTCCACCACCAGCACAAACGACTATAGTGAATGACATTACAGATGCAAACTTTACACTTTGTAACAGTGACATGGTATCCTTTCAGCCCACTGGGCCAGTGGTAGATACAACCCACAATGCTGACCCCTACACAATTGCTTTCTACAGACATCTCCGAGAATGCATGGATCATGCAATCCCATATATGACCAAGACACTCTCCACAAAGGGACAGCATCCTGTCTGGTGGACCCCAGCCATAGACAGATTGTATTACAGAAGATGGAAGCTACTGCAAGACAGACCATAATTCCATAAAGAGAGGGCATGTCTGAGCAGCACTAGTAAGGATCTATTTTCCATCATACAAACATCCATGGGCAACTTTGAGAGGGAAATCAAGAGGGACACTACAGATAACCAGAAGGCCTTCTTCAGTTATGTTAGCAACCTGGTCAGGATCCATCCTCTATGCCCATAGTTAGTACACAACAACAAATATTTCACTGACACCACAGATATTGACAACATTGTGGCAGACAGGTTCAGTGCAGGTGTCACCCTGCCCTCTCCCACAAAATAAGACATAGTTATCCCAGCTGACTGTAACCTCCCTGTCATCACAGATGTCCAGGTGAGAGCCACCCTCAGGACAGCAGAATACACAACATGAATGGGACCTGATGGTATCCCCAGTTGCATGCTACATAAACTCTGACAGGAGCTAAACACACATATAGAAGTGCTATGTAACACTAGCCTGACTACAGGATATGTACCTGTACACTGGCGCACAGCAGCAGTGGTTCCACTCCACGAAGGAGGCACCTCAACATACCAATACAAAACAACACAATACATTACATTACAATACAATACTATACAATATGTTATTGCCCTTGGGACTACAGCAGTGTACTGTTCTGCTACCCTGACCATTGTGACACATGTGGTGTGATGGTACCTGCTGCTGTCACACAGTTACACAGGGTGACTCAGATGGCATATTACCTATCTGACTAACATTCAGCAGGGGTATGTGTGACATGTACTCATGGGGAGTCTTGCTTCTTAACACTGTGTGGTTTATTGCAGGGTATGTCTTATCTGTGGGTAGGACCTGTTACCACCACATGTGCACTCTACTGCAGTGGCACGGACAACACACAGCAGTCATTTAGGTTGTGGATGGTGTGAGGTGTTACTATGGTTGTTGGACATCTGTCATGGGTGTGACTTACATATGTAAATCCGGGAGTGGTAACCTCTATGTGGGTAGTATATGTGTACTCTGTGGTGTTGTCAGTCACTGTGCATTGGTAATGTATTTGAGTGCATTGTCACAGTGTTGTACATGTCACTGTGTCCTTCTCCATATCTGTAGCTGTTATGTGAGGTCCATACCATGGCATCCATTATGTGGTGTGGAGGGGTACACCGACCTACATGTCCATAGCTGACACACCATGTTCGCTGACACATACCATGTGCAGGTATTCCAGGGATAGTATGCCACTGTGAATATCATTGGGGCCACTATTGTACACATTTATGAACCTGTTCACTCCTGACACATGCAGTGGTGGGCAGCCAATCACATATCTGGTGGTTACTGGTGTAGGTGATTTTGAATGTGGTATGGTACTCCGGTTTTGACACTGGTGTTCACTCCATGCCTTTGTCACCAGGCACCTGTTGCAATACATCTGTACACATGTGCCTCACTCAGAATTTATATACATCTCTCTCTCTCTCTCTATATATATATATATATATATATATATATATATATATATATATCTATATGTATATATATATATATATATATATATATATATATATATATATATATATATGTCTGTATACATATACATATATATATATTGATGTACATATATTGCTATGGATGTGGGGGGGGGGACAGAGGGGGTGAGAGTGACAGAGGGGTGGGACAGGGTGTGTTGAAGGTCGTCATATACAGTCATACCTGTAGATAGTCAGATTAGTCTGTCTATGTATATGTATCTACATATATCTATATCTGTTATGTGTGCAATACATATATATGTTTGTACAATATTCTATCTACATCTGTCTATGTATTCCTACATCTCTCTCTCTATGTATGTATACATATATGCATGTCATATATATATATATATATATATATATATATATATATATATATATATATATATATATACACATACATATGTTGACATTCATAATATCCATATGATAGACAGGTATATCAACATGTTTGTCTACCATACTGTATACACACACTAACATACTGCTAAACATACATAACTGTGAAACCTACTTTGTACATGGCACTACAACCTACAATCAACCAACATTGATATGTGCACATAGATGCTCTCACATACAAATGTATGTACAGCCTTCACTGATAGTTGCTGTATGTCCCCTGCCCTTTACACATCTTCATATACATATGGATACAGACCAATGACACATATGGAGGGTTCACAGTATGTAGACCTTTATAGTATTACTTTACATTACCTGTGTTTGTCACAGCTGCTTGTGTTGCTGTCTGGTTCTCTGTCCTGCTGCTCCACTTCCCAGTTGTCAGCTTTCAGGTGACTGTTGCTGAACAATTTGTATGTGTCTGCTTAATTGCAATTTTCTCTGTCTCTGTCTCTGTCTCTCTCTCTCTCTCTCTCTGTCTGTCTGTCTCTCATGTCCTTCTCAGGGTGCAATGAAAGTATTGCATGTGTGGACTGGGAGTACAGCATACTTTTGTAGGTATCTGCATATGCCCATGTGATGGCCTCTGCACCAATTGTTAGCCAGCATTTGCTAATTGCATGCAGCCAGTTGTGTACTGATTGCAGTTCTCACTGTGATTTCAGAACAGTGCTATAAAAAGGTATGTGTGATAGGCGTAGCCCTTTCAGATTTTAAGGGCAGGGACCATGCTGGTATGCTGTGGACAATGTTCTGTGAGTGTAAAGGTTAGTATCTCTCTCATATTTCCAGGTGTGTTGTAGATTAACATTCCTCCATTCATTTCTCCAGTTTCCTGTACTAACTGTGTATGTACACTGACACCTACAACTACTACTACTGTTAATGTGTGTGTGTGTGCTTTCCTTTCACTTTTGCTTGCACTTTGTTGCTAAGGCTTCAATATTTGTTCTTTACAGTCACTACTTGTATGCCTGCTAGGTGTTCTGACTGTAGTATGCTGCTGTAGCTTTCCTAGTTTCCATGTACATTCACACCTTGGAATGCTTGCTATATCTGCTAGGGTGTTACAGCATGCAGTGTGGTCTGGCCATGGTGTGGGCCTTGACATCTACTAGGGTATTTGAGTATGCTACTGAGCAGGCCCCAGAGGCTTTCAGGTTCATCTGTTATCTGCCTCATGGAATGGTTCATATCAGTGGGGTACACCCATTAAAATGTCTGGTATGCTGCAGTTGTGACTGTGGGTTAGCATGAGCATATGTATTACTACACTTTTTCTGCCATGCAAGTGGTGAATACTTTCAGAACTCCATAGTTACCATTGCATGTGTTACACCTTTCTGAATACTGTTTGTACATTTCACATGGAGTCTGTGGGGCATCCCTGTAAGTCATTCACTGTTGCTATGTCTAGGCTCTTAACTATTCAAATATGGTGGTTTCAGACCCGTCATGTGTACAGATATTTGCAGGTTGTCCACATTTCTGCCTCATATTTTGGTCAATATCTCATGCACACCTTTTTCTGGCAAATCACTCTGGGCTCAAGTCAGAATATGGTAACAAATTCAAGTTTCAGACTTCATACCCTTCCAAACATCCCACAAAAATGCAGACCTTGTTACTCTCTGAACTGTCAGCATTTGTTGTAACATTATTTGTAATGTGTCCCTGGTTTTGGGCCTTTGCTCCACATATTTTATTACTTGGTCCAGATGTGTTCCTGTAAGAGGTTGTGGGGTATGGGCAGTGATTATCCTGCTGTGAGTATGTGTGTGGATTGCAAGGTGCTATAGTGACATTATTACCTACTAGCTACCAACTAGCATGGCTGTTTCTGTTCACACACTACTATTATGGAAATACACTAGTTTTGATAGTAATTCTAAATGGCATGCTTTGTGTACTACACATCTATATTCCCTTTACATTCATTCCTACTATTACATGATATATTTATTTTAGCACAATGTTCTTGTATTAGAGTCATGGCTTAGTGGTAAGTCATGCAGACTACTGTTTCCAGGTCCTGGGTTCGGGACTGCCAGTACAATTTTATTTTGCTTCTGAACTGACTACAAGACCTGTCAATCAAAGTGACTAAGGCACTTTTAAGCAGTTGTAACCGGGTTAGCGCTGATTTGTGCGGAGCTCACACATGCGCACTGGCGTTTAGCTCCACGCACACAAGCGCACACCCGCTTACAACCGCTTAAACATGCTTACTCTTAAGACACCAGCTATTTTCTTTGAAAGAAAAGAAAATGGGGAGATAGGAAAGTGGTGAAAAAGGGGTCACAAAGAGGGTAAGATAGTAGGGAAACAAGCTTGGGATGTGCAGGAGGGATGTAGGTAAGGCCCATAGCTGCCCATTTCTTCATCAGCAACAGCTGTGCATATGTATGTAATTTGATGTGACATTTGAAACCTTCCACCCCTGAGAGAGGTGTCAGGACAGCAATAATACTTGTTGTACAGCCAATTGTAATTGATAGGTTCCACGTCCAGCAGACATGTGTGCGGAATTGGCAGCTATGTATGGGGCGTAATTTTTTTGTGGGTACAGAGTTCCCTTTTTTTTTTTCAGGTGAGAGTGGTATGTCAGGTGAAGGAAGTCGGTACAGCTGGGGAGGTAGGTTGGGTAGGTAAACAGACAAGACAAACAAGACGCATACAGGGGCGGTGTATGACAGGGGGGGGGGGGGGTTACACAATTGACGGGGACGGAGGTTTGGATATCCAGAGCCCATGAGCCCACAGATGGCAACAGTGGAACTGATATCCCCACCCATAGGCAGTTGCCACTGTTCCTTCACTGCCCAGGATGGGGCTGTGCTGGGGGCTGTGTAGGCGGGGCAACAGGCATGCCAGTTACTTGCACCACCCGTGCCTTGAGCTGGCGTAGGGGCTCGAGAACAGAGTCCCGAATCTCCCTACGCACCACAGTCCGGACGCTACGGAGGGTGAGTGGTGGTTCTCCTCTGGCCACACTTGCAGAGGGGGGGGTGAGCCCCATCCCCTGCAGCACTTCCACCCGCAGGTGGCACAGGGCCACCGGAGGAGGGTCCAGACTCAGCACTAGTGCCAGGTGCACTCACCAGCTGAGGTGGGAGAGGTGGGTCCGCTGGAACCCACCTTCCCTGTTGTCCTATGTTTTGCATTATGTCATGACAGTTTGGGTTAGTGACATATAATACCATTCACAATTAGTTGTAACAGCATGCATTAGTATTCCCATTAACCAAACACCCATATATTCACACCATTGAACAGCGTGCATAACACATGCATAATTTGAACAGAAATACACAGTCCAACAACATGCAGGGTTAATTGATGGCAACAGGCCATCAGGTATGGATGTATGAACAGGGCAGATGCATTAACGGACATGCAAATATATATGACCCAACAGGACAAACGTCCAGGGGTGTTAATTGTAATTGCACATACCATTTTCACATGGAATGGGTTATATGTGGTTATAGGGTGGGGTAGAGAAAGTAATATTAACACCTTCGAATAACAATACATATGCTGTACATTTCTAACAGCTACAGTTATATACACACTGCTGTTCTGACTACAGTTTCCTATATGATAACTATTTCAACTTGGTGATAGGACTGTTACTGCAACATCAATATACATTTTATGGTTCTTCATACACATTCATATCTAACTTTGTTCAGCTACATTATCCTGCTACATTTGCTTTGTATAGCTGTAGACAAGTGTGGATGTTTGGTATATCAGACAATCATCCTATCTGCATATTGCAGACTGAGAGCAACATATCCAGATTTTGGGATACACATTCCAGATGCAGCAACACTTTGAACAGATTTTGCTGTTTGGTTTTGAATCTCACATGCATTTCATTCTGTCTTGACTGCAGTATACTTTATTCAGGGGTCATTACTACTGTATTGCTGGATTCATGACACTTTCTCACACTCTCTCACTTGCTTTCATTTTAATATTCAGGATGGTACTTCTAGGCTTTATTGACATGTTTTACCTGTAGTTATTACAATCCTTTCCAGCAGTCTCACTTCTGTCATGTTTCAGTATTTCCACAGGGATATATTTCACACATGTGATTTCATCATCTTCTGCAGCTATACTTTTCAGCCTGCTGCAGGTTGTGTACTATTTTCTTACAGGTAGGGCCTTTTTAATTTAGAATATATGTCAGACAGTTTCATTTTTCAGTTTAACTTACAGGCTGAAACACACTTTTGTAATCAAGCAATACTTGCATACACTTTCACACTGTTACTTGCAGATTTTATTCCTTACTGACTACACTGCACTCTTTTGCTGACTGTCATACTTTTATATTTCTTTACAGTTACTGGTAGTGGATTACTGACCTGCCTGGTGGCGCAACCGCACCAGCCTATCGCCATAGGCTCTGCGGTTCGCAGAACGGACACCTGCAGCTGTAATATAAATGAAGTAATATTGGAATACACATCTCCATAATATCAGCTAGTTTAATTTCTTACATACATAATTAAATGTTACTTACTCAGTAGTGGGTCGTTGGGTGTTTGCCGGGCCTCCTGGATCCAAAGGTTCAGTTGGTCCTGCTTGCGTCTCTTCATGTCCGCATGGTGGTGACGGACCTGCTCACCAGTCCTTGAAATCCCTGTGGCACTGGTGAGATCATGAGCCAACCAGTCCCACGCCTTGGCCCTGTATGCTCCCCAGAGGACCTGGCCCTGCATGAGTTGGGCCTCATGATTATGGACTAGGAGCCAGACCATGTACCTGGACTCCTCAACACCCCACCTCTGTGCTCGAAAGCAACTACCCTCTCCTACTCCTGTCATTCTGCCTGCAGGTCAGTTCTACAATCGTTTATGCTGTGTATTCCCACCTATGGGGCTTATATAGTCCGTTTTTCCTGCACATATCTGTGATTGGCCATTTTGAAATTGTATCAACTTCAGTAAACCTGCATTGTCATGCTCCAGTTTGTATTCATTCCTATATATTAGCTATTATTGCATTTCTAGTTACTGTTGTCATGGCTTAGTGGTTTGGTATCTTGACTGTGGTGTATAGTATCCTGGGTTCGAACCTAGCCACTGCTTTATATTTTTCATGACTGTCTAGACATGCTGAGGGGTGTGTCTGTGTAAAGGCAGTTTTGGTACAGCTTGCTCAATGTCGCCCATCGGTTAGCTTGTTTGCACGGTGCGCAGCTCCGTGCAAATGGGGTATGCTGGTTTAAGCCTCATTTGGCTATTGGCACACATATTACGCTCAGCTCAGCTAGGGGCACATAGATTCAGCATGTTAAACTACTGCTCAGCTACGGGCACTCATTTTGCACCAGTTAAACCACTGCTCACCTACGGGCAGATGCACTCACTCTGTTAAACTGTAGCTCAGCTATGAGCACATCTGGCATTTTTTCTTCTTTTGTTACCTCACATGTCTTCAATATAAATGGGCTATTTCATTACATTTTACATAAATTGTGGTTTTATGTGTACATATTTGTCAGGGACTTGTTTCCTGCTTATTTTGGAAAAAAAAATCGGTGTTGTGGGGGCTTGAACCATGAATGCCTGCTCTTCAGCCAACATTTCTACCACTACGCTATTGCTTCTTGGCTTATTTTGCATATTTAGTTCTTATATGCTTTCCCACTGACAGCTAACTGTAGCTGCGCTATGGGCACGCCCGCACAAATGAGCGCACTCACTGTTAAACATCTTTACAATTTAAAAAAAATATATAACATGTTCATTTATATATTTTATGTTCATAGTCTGTGGGGGCATGTGTTGTGCTGTGTTTATTCACATTTCCGTGGACTCTGTTGTGGGTGTTTACTTTGGGCACTTTTACACTTCTGTGGGCATGTCCGTTTGCAGGGCTCAGCCTACGGACACGCCCCCTACTGTCTTACACGGACCGTGTTAGACTTAGGTGTGATTCAACATGCTCTCCTGAATATGCAGAGCATGCTGACATCACTCCGTTTAACTGCAGCCTCCGTGTAAGAGTTATAACTCTTACACGGAGGCTTCGTGAATCCTGGGGGTAGTCTTTTGGAGATTATTTTATAAAACAATGTAGGTGTATTTGAGAATGAATTTTATTTGCAAAAGGTTGGTGTAGCTATGGGCACTGCATGTGCAAATAGCTATGCCAACTTGGCATTGGTGTGCTGGGAACAACTTTCTATATTTACTGATAGTAACCCCTTTTTAGCACAAGTGTTGTGGTACGTCCATTTTTTGATGATGTTTTTATGTTATGGAACGGAAACAACAATGAACTCAAGAATTTCGTAGATTATTTACATAGCACTACTGAGTTTGTAAGATTTACTTTTAATAGCTCAGATTTAGAAATTGACTTTCTTGATGTTAAAGTCAGAAAATCTGATTGTAATGAAATTATTAGTAGCATTTACCAAAAACCTACTAGGAAGAATGCATTATTACACAAAACAAATATGCATCCTAGGCATATTCCTAGAAATACACTGAAAGGACAGGTATTTAGAGTTCTGCACCTACATAATAAGGACGATGATGCTAAAGCAGCCCTTGCAAATTTGAAGTTAGAGTTTTAGATAGGGGCTATGTGACAGGAAAGATAGACAAGACTATCACTGAAGCATGGAAATTAAGAAATAGCAGATGCAGACCTTATTATACAACTATGACAGATAGTGAAGACAGAAATACTCATACTTCAGACACTAATCATTTTTGAGCTGTTTTTCAATACTCTAGCAATGTAAATGAATATACAAAGATTATAAAGAGAAATTGGCATTTACTTCAAGAAGTACCAGAGTTGACTAATATAATCAGTGAAACTCCATTATTTTCTTTCAGGAATAACAAGTCTTTAAAGCAACATTTATGTTATAGAACAGAACTTATTAGATTTGATTTTTCTACACGTGTTTGGTACTTTTCCATGCAGCCATACTGCATGTAAATATATTCATGGCAACAAGACACTTATTCATCCTCTACGTAAATTTACTACAACCAGTTATAGTTATGCTGATTGTAGGACTGCTAATGTTGTGTATTTTTGTTTCTGTCAAAAATGTTTTGCATATTATGTAGGAAAAATTAATAGGGTCCTGAAAGACAGGATCCTTGAGCATGTTAGAGATATAAATAATTGTAAAGAAACAAGTGCACTGGCAAATCATGTTAGAAAAACTGATTCACCTCATACTTTTAAGTTTTTTGTTATTCGACATGTCCTCTCAAATATACTGGGAGGTGACTTAGAAAATACTACAGAAAGCATAGAACAAAAATAGATTCTTAAGTTGAATGCTGAGAAATATCCTGGCTTGAATGGAAATAGTTCCTTAAAACCTTTTTTAAAAGCCAGACCATTGAAGCACTAGAATTATTATATTATTATATTTTTTAAGTATTTTAACTAAGTCTTTTATGTTTATAGTAATGCTTTAACTATTTATTAGCATATTAATGCATATTTCTTTATGTTTTTATGCATATTTACATTTACATATATTTATTGTTACACATTTATTAGCAATGGAACATGTGACTATTGGACTGTCAGCTGACTGTATTGCTTCTTCTGTATAAGCTTTATTATGTTAAACTACTGTGTCTGATGAAGCAACTAGTGTAGTTGTGAAAGCGCTAACCATTTTTATTTTTTCTATTTTTGGTTTGAATAAACGTATGTTTGTGTGTTAACTTGATGCATTTTATTTTATATTATGCATCTGTTTTATGCACCTTGTTTTTACCCTGAGTCATTCGTATTCTTTTTGTATGGACTACATTCCGTCTGTGTGTAAAGTAAACTTAGCAGTCCAGCGATGTTATTCCCACTGGTCGAACCCTGCCTGTGGTGTGAGTAGCGGTGCTCTGCTCACCCCTGGGTAGCTTTTAATGACATACACTGACAGCACTATATAATACCTTAATTGCTCTCGATTCCCTTCACATCCCTTGTGTATGCTTTATTGTTGCGACGTTCATTCTTCACATATATATATATATATATATATATATATATATATATTTCATGTATGTAGGTATATATCTATACACACATATATAGGTGTGTGTGTATGTATATATATCTATATATATACATTATATATATATATATATATATATATATATATATATATATATATATATATATATATATATATCTTACATCTGTACATACAAACATATATTTCCTATGCTGGGAGCTGCTTACACCCACGCAGGTGCACTCGCCTATGCTTACTGTGCATTACATATGTTTACTGCCGCTTATTTGTGCTTACTTGTGCCTTATTAATTATGACAGTACCACTTTGATTGAAGAGATTTGGTTAATAGCCCCATGCGATACACATGTTCACTTTTGCATGTTTAAATGTTGGCTTTACAGCAGAGCAACATTTATTCCACAAGGAAAATGATATGTGCTATAGTTGAACTTGAATCATGAATGCCTTTTCCTTAGGCAGATGCTCTAACCACTACACTATTGGTGTTCTGCTTCATTTATATGTATACCCATGGTTCATAGTCACCCGAACACACGCCTCAACACTTCACTTACACAGCATGCATCCATTTTCCTTTGGGAAAACCACACTACTACACATGCTCCATTCCCTATTCCTTACTGCTCTGGACCTGTGCCGCATGTTGACTCACTCCGAGGATATTCAGACCTCCAAAGCCTATAGTCCTGGCACATACGTGTGTTTGATTGTCAGGGTATTCATGTGGTCATCCAGGTTTAGGCTTGTCTGATTGGGGATTGGGACAGCCTTGTACCCATTTGAAAGTCAGATTTGGCACGTGGACAAGGTTGCTCCCACTGTTAGCATCTTACCTGTGGTTAGAGATGCAGGGACTTTGGCCACCTCTGGCCATCTATATTCCTTCACATTCATTATGATTGCTTTCTTGTT
Source organism: Protopterus annectens (assembly GCF_019279795.1). Taxonomy (NCBI): domain Eukaryota; kingdom Metazoa; phylum Chordata; order Ceratodontiformes; family Protopteridae; genus Protopterus; species Protopterus annectens. Next base: position 1,172,346,834 of record NC_056741.1, on the reverse strand, counting down.
CCCATGTTCACAGCTTATTCTTGTAGCATTTTATTTCCTTATTCAGTTTCTTATGACATTTGGGTGTTTCAGATACAGAATACCTGTTTTATGCAACTATTACATAAATATAGGACATATTTCAATCATAAAATCTCAGGGCATCTGCCATTTGACACTAAATGTACAGGACACAACTGGCCAAAGAGGGACTGTCCCTCGCAAAGTGGGACAAGTGGTTACCCTATAAATATATATATATATATATATATATATATATATATATATATATATATGGGTTCACTACATATTCTCGAAATGTCATAATCCCGACGCCCACAATACCGAGCCCAAATGACCGAATGCCCATAAACCCGAGAAATCACAATTTCGACGCCCACAATACCGATAGCCCATAATCTCGAAAATAACGTCACAACAGCGTCAACGTGCAGACGACCATGTAAACCAATGGAAAAACTAACTGTGCTATGTACAAAACACAACCCCACCACAACGTAAACCCAAGAAACACAACAAAAGCATCATGCCTTGTAAACACACACACAAACTTTATTTCCCCTCACCTGAATATAATAACACATACTTTTCACGTAAACATTGCTAAAATGCAAAACCAAAATGTATACAAGAAGTGGATCAACGACATTCCTGTCAGTGATATACAGCTGTAGTATATCACATTTTCAACAGTCTTGCAATACATCTCACATACTCCAAGGACGAGTAATCGCCTCTATTAGCCATTAAGCATTGGAACTTCTCCTGGCGCTCTACAACACGCCTCTGTTTTGGGGAAGGTGCACAGCCAGCTGCTAACTGCTGACAAAGGCTATCTACCCTGCTCTGTTCTCTGCTAAGACATGACATCAACGCCGACAGATCTGTAGCTCTATCTCCAAGTAGACACTTTAATCGCCGCCACGCTCTGCCGCCTCTGCACCAAGTTCTGCGCTCGCAAAAACAATGTATTCAATTGTGCAACATTCCAAAATGAGACGGGGAATAATGGTGGAAACCTACAAATCTTACTGGACCTAGTAGTGAACTTTCTAACTCTACCAAGCACATAGCAGTCCGTGAAATACCGTATTAATTCTTTACCTTCCTCAGGAAATGACCCCTTCAACTCCGTGAACGTAGCAATTACCTCCGACTCATCAAGAAATGCTAATCCAACCAAAGACTTTACCGATAACTGAAACTCCAAGCATTTATTATAAAGCGACCCTAACCCTAGTTGTTGAACTTTACGCCACACATTCATTCCGAAGTGAAATAGACAACCCTTCGCAGTAACATCTCTAAAGTTAAGCCTGATACTTTTAATCGCTGCTACCTCGTAATCACAAAGAATGAATTGCAATGACAGTGTTAAGTCCTGGCAGGAAAATAAATGTAGAACGCAGTGCCATAACATATTATAAGCACGAAGGGACTTTTTGGACATCAAAGCATAGATGAGTGGCACTGATTTACTGTAGCCACAACACTTTAATAAACCATGAATGCTATACAACTGACGACATATAGCACCTTTGCAAAAGTACGTTCCGTCCATCATCCAAATCGTTGCTACACTTAAGTCGCTCAAATTATTAGCAGTACTGAACACAATCACCTGTGTATCTGAACCACTATCACTAGCCCATTTTACAAGAAATTCACCATGTTTTAAAGGGAACTTACTGACATCCAGTGTATCTAGTGTTAAATTAGGTATGCGAACCACACCAGAACCCTTACACCTGACCCAACGTATTTGCTGGAGCATAGCTTTTCTATTGGGAAGACTAGGAACACAAGCTAGGGATGTAGATGCTAATGCATCCTCTACCAGTAAACATGGTGTATCCCTAGCTACAGCTGCTCTGTCGCGGAGTGATCCACAAACGCTATAGCGTTCTACTTCTAATGCATCACCCGTATGGTTGTGAGGCATAGTTTTTTTGAGCAATTCACCTTCAGACAGTGATTCAGTTACCGTTCTACCCTTACAACTGTCACTTCTCTTTAGTTTGCAACACCAGTAACGCTTGCTGCCAGCCTTACGTTCCAAGTGATACACGTAACCTTCTACAATAAGCACTTCCTTACATTTCTGTGAATTTAGCCTAGGATACAACACGCCTACACAACCAGGCGCATCATACTCTATATTACTCATGTCTGCGACGTTATGCCGTTGAACACATTAAAGTCTTTTACTCCCAATCTTATCATTTACGTAACCTGACGTGCACATCACATTCTCATGATATTCGCGAATAACGTCTTCACCGCACTAAGCAATGTTCACTTATTTACTTACTACAAACCGCCAACATTTCAGGCTACTCAGTTTGCACATTCTATTTAACACATACTGTATTCTGGGTGTCGGTATTCTGATATTTCGGTTATATAAGCATTCGATCATTTGGGCTCGGTATTGTGGGCGTCGGGGTTATGACATTTCGAGAATATGTAGTGAACCCATATATATATATATATATATATATATATATATATATATATATCTATATGTGTGTGTGTGTGTGTGTGTGTGTGTGTAAGTACGCATGCATATAAATCTATATGATTTAAGTACTTTGATCATACTGTTGAATGACTGTGCTGCCTGCTATGTTTGTGATAACATCAACGTTAGGTATAACTGCCATGGCTTAGTGATAAATCACATTGATTGTGATGTGCATGGTCTTGGCGTCGGGCCTGGCCGATACGGTATATTGTGTTGCTGGGCGGAAGAAGGGCCGTTGGACAAAGGGTGAGTACAACACTTTTCAGCTGTGGTTTTCCGTTTAGCTGCTGATTCACATCTTGCAAAATCCGTCTACATTCTTACTGTGATACGTCACCCCAGTTCACATTTAATTGGCTGTATATCGTTACGCAGCATAAAATTAGCAAGATATGCACGTATACGGAGTGCGCATCATAAATAGTGTGTGCTGCAATCGAACCCGCAACATCTACTCGATAGTCGGATGCTCTAACCACTACACTATTGGTGTTCTGCTTCATTTACATGTATACCCATGGTTCATAGTTACCCGAACACATGCCTCAACACTTCACTAACACAGCAGGCATACATTTTCCTGTTGGGAAAACCGCACTACTACACATGCGGCATTCCCTACTGCTTTAGACACGTCCCATATGTTGGCTCACTCCAAGTATATTCAGATGTCCCAAGTTTATAGTCCTGGGACATACATTAATATCATGGCCAGGGTGTTCAATTAGTCTTCTGATTTATGGCTTGTCCGACTGTTGACTGGGACTGCCCTGTACCTGTTTGAAAGTCAGACAGCACATGGACATAGTTAGTTCTACTTTTAGCATCCTACCTGTGTTTGGGGATGCAGAGGTGTGCTCCTCTCTGGCCAACTTGATAAATATTACGGGGGCTCTGCTGCTTTTTCCCTTCACATTCATTATGACTGCTATATTGTGACCATGTTTATTCTTTATATATATATATATATATATATATATATATATATATATATATATATATATATATATATATATCTGTACATACACATGCATATACACCTACATGCTTATTTGCATTTCCCATGCTGTTGAATGACCGCTACGTACCATCGCGCATACACGCTTGCCTACCTGCTTACGTCTAGGGTTGCCACCTTTTCAATTTGCCAAAGTGGGACATATTCATGACACACATCAAATTGTACAGGCCAACAAATACCCACGGTCAATACAAATGATAGAACTTTACTTTTTTGCGTAAATGAGAGCTTATTCTTGTAGCAGTTTAGTTGCTTATTCTGTTTCTTGTAACATTTAGGTATTTTACATACAGAAATGACTATTTTATGCAACTATTGCATGAAATATGGGACATAATTATGTCCTACAATCTCAGGACATTTGCCATTTGTAATATTTTTGGTCAGGACACAACTGCCCAAAGAGGGACCATCCCTCTCAAAGTGGAACAGGTGGTAACCCCATTTACATCTGCTTTAAAGCACCTTAATCACTCTATATCTGACTGCCATTATTGTGACCTTCATATAAAATTAGCCTTTGCATGGCTTGGATCCAGGAACAGGAACACCATAGTCACTGTTTTTACCACTATACCATCCATGATACATTCTCTATGGATGGTAATTAGGGTATATGACTTTACTACTGCCATTCCACAGTACTAGCGACAAATGTGACAGTCGGGTGGTGCACATGTTACTATTCATATGTTTCTGAGATGCATATGCATACATTTGTAAGTATACATATTTATGGATTGGACACATACTTGACAACTACTTATATGTATATTTGTGTGATGTGTAGCTATGCGAATATAACTATGTACTTTTATAGATATATGACTGCATATCTGGAGTTATACATGGCCATGTATATGAACGACCGCATATGGGAGGTACCTGTACCGTTTGTATACAGGGGTTGTGTGCATCATTATGATGAGGAATCTGGATGGGGTATACAATTTGTGGACATGTACTATTTGGAAGATGGCTATGGGGATGCTTCATGTGAACATGTGAAAGGTATATATTCCCGTGGGGAGACATGCATCACGGTCAGGTGTTTAATTCCGGGTCATAGGCTCTGCAGGACTGGCTGGAGGCTGAGCAGGGTTGTGGACAACTACTGCTCATACAACTTTTGTCCAGATGTTTATGGGACTGGACATCATGTCATGCCACCAAATCTAATCTTTGGAACAGATTCTTATCCCATGAGGGATATCCAAAAATTTTGCAGATGAATGACCTCGATTCTTTTGGATTTATAAAAATGAGGTAGGGTTATACATACAAGGGATAAATAGTTTGCAATCCTGAGACTGCCTAGGGTGAGACTGCCTACTAGATATGAGTAGGGTCACTATGGGCAGATATGGCTGCACCAAGCTAGCAGCCTGAGTATGGGTGGGTTTGGTGGATGTTCAGAAAAGGGGTGGGGGTGGTGTGCTGTGAAGCGGATGATGGGTATTCAATTATGTATACAGGTGTGTTGGGGTTGGATGGCTCAGTTCAGGCCAGATCATTATGTGTGTGTGAGCCGCTAACGTTTCTGTACATGTGTAGCGCACATTTTAATGTTCATATGTTTGTGGGATTGTGTTCTACAGTATGGCCTGTCAGGTTGTAGTGCAGATGTAAATGTTTGTTCTTTGGTTTTCTTTCTGATTCACCCACTGCTCCCTCGTAAACCTCCAGTTCACCTATTGTGCACCCAACCCAGTATCCACTTGGCGAATTATTACATTACCCATCACCCCTCACCCCCATATTCCACACACACCATCCATCCCTTTTCTGGTTGATAGCCCATGGCACAGACAACAGAACACATTGCGTACACTACATATCTCTGGTACCAATATGGTTGTGAGAATGACATTAGCATTTTTGATCTTCCACATGCTGTACTTCACACACATAGGTACACACAAATACTTATCTTTCATGACATGGTAGGTAGACCCGGGCAATACCCGTTCATCTTTGGGCCATCCAGACAAGGATGACTTGGACTGCGAATGGGCAGATATTGTGTGAATGCTCTGACCATTGGTAGGGTTGCCACCTTTTCAAATGACCAAAGTGGGACATTTTTGGGACACACCAGATTTTACAGGCCAACACATACCCATGGTCAGTACAAAGGATAGTACTTTAGTTTTATGCCTAAATGAAAGCTTATTGTTGTAGCAGTTTAGTTTCTTATTCTGTTTCTTGTAACATTTAGGTATTTTACATACAGAAGTAAGTATTTTATGGAACTATTACATAAAATATGGGACGTAATTATGTCCTACAAGCGCAGGACATTTAGCATTTTTAATATTTTTGGTAAGGACACAACTGCCCAGAGAGGAACTGTCCCTCACAAAGTGGGACAGGTGGTAACCCTAACCATTGGGCTAGGCTTAGCAAAGGGCAGTGGCATGCTAACATGCTGCATTTCGCTTCCACTTGATATAACAATCAACACTACAATGGAATACGGGCACGGGGTTTTAAATGTCATTTGTTCGAGGGACGGAGACTGAATATTCAGCTACGTGCCTTTGTGTTTACTTTTTATTTTGGTGTTCGCAAAACTGTCTTGTATGCTTTGCATACATTTCATTATCCACGGACACTGACAGGCATGACTATTATTAGAGGCAGGCTGTAATAAAGCTATGTCAAACCCAGAGCTGTTGGACATGCTACACCTAAAGAAATCCCATCCCCTCTGAGCTACATGCTCTAGGGACCTAAACCTTGTCATCACAATAAACAGGACATGCTGGAGGGATAGATTCCTGTCCCAGAGACTTCCCATACTCTGGAACAGGCTACCCATCTATGTCAAGCAAAGTTCTTCATTAGCACTCTTCAAGAAAAATCTTGATGAGAAACGCAAGCAGCCTCCATCCCCCAACACAACCCCAATGACACATAGCCCACAGACACAGTGTGCCACTCAACCACAGCCAATAAGGCAAAACAAAGTACTGAACACACTAGTCATAGATGACTCTATAGTCGGGCACACTGATGTCCCACTCACCAGGCTAAACAAGGAGAAGGTTACTGTCAGCTGCCTGTCAGGTACAAGGATCCACCATATAACCCACACACTCAGGTCACTCAACAGCAAGTACAAACATGACTCTGTCATTGTCCATGTTGGTGTGAATGACCTGAGACATACCTCCCTGGACAACATGTAAAGAGACATGGAAGAGCTCTCCAATCTTGTAGCCCAGGGAGGGTATAACCCTAGCCCTGAGTAGCATTTTGCCATCGCCCAGAATGATAACGCAGTACAAGGACAAAATGATTGACTTCAACAATTGGCTAAGCTTCTGGTGTCATTCTAAGGGTATCCATTATCTGTTTGCTTGGGATGACATGGTTGACAGACCACGATGCTTTGCCACAGATGGCCTGCACCTGTCGCCCCTGGGATTCCGGCTCTTGCTGCCCCTATAGTGCCTTTTTTAGGCAAGGTTCAAATAACATATTCACCACCATAACAGGAACAGGCAAGCAAAAACTGAGGGTAATGCTACTCAATGCTAGAAGTCTTAATCTCAAAATGCAATCACTCAAGGCACTCCTTGTAATGGAGAACATCGATATCTGTGCAGTGAATGAGACCTGGTTCAAGGTTCAAGGCTCCAGAGAGCACCCCTGCACTACCAGGCTTTTACTCATACCACACCTTTCAGCCATGTATCCTGGACGAAAATACCCAAGGCGGAGGTGTGTCCATATTCATTAAGGATATCCATACCTCCAGGCTAGTTGCTTAGCACAAGGCAGTTGAGGTTATCCAAGTGCAACTACCTCTGGGCAAAACTGCAATCCAAATTGTCGCTTGCTACAGATCCCCCACCATGCCTCAGGATTCCCACTCCTCTTTTCTTGATGTACTGGAAAATATTAGGGTTCAACCAAACACCCTAATAAAGGGTGACTTCAACTACCCCACCATTAACTGGGAAAACTACTCGTGTACCAACTCCTTAGCTCAACACTTTCTGGAATTCATAAACTCCAATGCCCTGGATCAACTTATCCACACCCCCACCAGGGGCAACAATATCCTAGACCTAGTCATTACCAACATGAGTGACTGGTGTTCCACACCTGAAGTCAACTCCTCGTTGATTCGATCCGACCATAAGCTAATCACCCTTGATATCCACATCCCACCCCCACTCCCCATTAAGGAAACCATGGTAAAAAATGTATCCAAAGCAAACTTCATGCTTCTTAAGGCAGAAGTGGTGAACTTCATGACACCCATGCAGATGGACAATACAGTTACAACTGATGAATCCTACACAAATACACTCTATAAGCACTTACATGAGTGCATGGATCGTGCTACCCCAAACAGAACCAATACACTATCCTCCAAAAAAAGGAAGCCAATCTGGTGATCCCCTGCCATAAACTAACTGTACAACAGAAGGAAGAAACTGTTGCAAAAGAGAGTAAAATCCCATGAGTGGAGGAGCTCCCGGGTCAACCTCAGTAAGAAGCTGATATCCCTTATAAGATCCTCCAAAGCTAGCTATGAAAACAAAATCACACTAATTCTAAGGACAACCACAAAGCATTTATAGCTATGTCAAGAATCTCAATGGCAACACCTAGATCTGCTCTGAGTTACAGCACAAAGGCAGGAAAATTACAGAACCAACTGATATTGCCAACATCTTGGCAGATAGGTTCAGTGCTAACTTTACCCCCCACCCCCTAAAGGGCCCATATCTATACAGGAAGAATGCAGATTCCCTGTAATCACAACTACATGGGTAAAAGCTGTACTCTCTAAAGCAAAAGACACAGCATCCATGGGACCAGACAACATCCCAGGCTGCATTTTACTCGACCTTCAGAAGGAACTGGCTCCCCACTTAAATACCATGTTCAATAATAGCCTCGCATCAAGCTTTGTGCCCACTGAATGGCACACAGCAACAGTTATCCCACTCCACACAGGGAGAGCCACCACTGATTCTGGGAACTATCGACCTATTAGCCTGACAAACCTGGTCTGCAAGGCCATGGAACGTATCTTCATGGAACTCATAAACAAAGATATTGGTAACCTCCAAACTCTGGATCCCACCCAGTTTGGGTTTGTGAAAGGCAGATCATGCCTCCTGAACCTGATTGACTTCTTTCAGGCAGTCACCAAAGCCATAAATGAGGGTAAGGTGGTTCACACAGCCTATCTTGACCTTGCCAAGGCTTTCGACACCATCCCCCATTCTGGATTAAAGCTAAACTCTCTAAACTAGGTATAAATCCCTATGTCACAAGATGGGTTGCCAACCGGCTCACTGACAGAACCCACACTGTAAAACTTGCAGACTCCAAATATGACCTCAAAGCAGTGACAAGTGGAGTACCACAGGGTTTTGTCCTGGGACCTCTCCTGTTTGGTATCTACTTCTCTGAAGTACAGGCTAACACAGAAGGCCTCTTGCTAATGAAGTTCGCAGATGACTCAAACTAGGAGCCATAGTCAATTCCCCAAATGATGTGGACATCCTACAGAAGGGCCTCGCTGAGACAGATGCCTGGTATTAGAGCCATGGCCTTAAGCTCAATGCCAAAAAGTGCAGTGTCATCCCCTTTGGTAAAAACTCTGTACCCATGAACTACCACATAGGCAGCAATCTACTTAACACCGAATGTGTGATAAGAGACCTAGGGACCCAGGTGGACAGTAGTCTTTCCTTTGATAGTCACATCGCCACAGTAGTCAGGAAGTCCTTCTATGTGGCACACCTCATCATAAAAGGGTTCTCATCCAGGAAAAAAAGAGGTCATTGTTCCTCTCTACTCAACACTGATTAGACCCATTATAGAGTACAACACCCCTTTTGGAATGTACCTCACAAGACATCTGCAGCAGCTGGAAAGGCCACAGAAGTACCTCACAAAGAGGATTACTGGCCTCAAACAAATGCCCTACACTGACCACCTCAAAAAACTCCAGTTTTACTCCATAGCATATTACCTACCCTGAGGTGATCTCTGACTAACATATAAAGCTATGTCAAACCTAGAGCTGTTGGACATGCTATGCCTAAAGAAATCCCAACCCCTCTGAGCTTCATGCTCTAGGGACCTAAACCTTGCCACCACAATAAACAGGACATGCTGGAGGGATAGATTCCTGTCCGAGAGACTTCCCATACTCTGGAACAGGCTACCCATCTATGTCAAGCAAAGTTCTTCATTAGCACTCTTCAAGAAAAATCTTGATGAATGGATGGGAAATAGGAAATACACCCCGGGGATCACTTCTGTGTCTCTGCTCAACAGTGGCACAGATAAATAACTTTCTTGGGTGGCGTAAGCCAGGTAACCTTGTTGGCTAGGCTTACCTAGGCTCTTGGGCTGATTGAGCCTATGAATTTTCTGAAGAGTATGAAGTCTGAAACTCAAATGCCTGTCATTATTTTCTAACTTTAATCTTTACTGATTTGTCACTAATTTGCAAAAAACACAAATTTATAAAAATGGACCAAAATATGAGGCACAAAACTGTACATTCTGAGAAAATCTGTGCAGTTGAGAGGTATGTGAGACACTGGTGCTTGTGTTTGTTTGTGTATTGAGTGCTGTAGGTGCTGTAATAGGTCTAGCATATTTGTGTTTGGAAGGTGTCTGGTGTTTAGGTAGGTTTCTGGTGAGTACCACCACGTATGATGGTTTATGTGGTGAATGCATGGTTTGCATAGGTGGTATAGTATGTGAGCTGACAACCTGTTTAGTGTTACTTAATGGCGGGTCTCCAAGAAAAGTGATATATTTTCCATAATCACTTAATAATGTAAATTAAACTGCAGTAAACAGAAGTTTAATGTCTAAGCCTTAGAAAAGTAAGTAATAATTACTGATGTGACAACTTGTGGGCATAAAATGAAATATAAGAAAGAACAGCCTATAGATAAATGTGAAATAAAGGAATGGTAGTGTTTAAATAGCAAAGTGAAGAGATGTAAAACTGAAAACAAAGAAAAAATTGGACTATCACATATATGAAGCTGGCACATCAAAATGGTGTGCAACAGTGTATGGAGACCAATGACTGGAAATGCTGTAATATAAACAAACTGTGATATTAATACTGAGAAAGAAAGCAATATATCATTATGAAGGACACTGTGATGGATAAAGGAAAGTCTAAAAAGACCCATGGCAATGGTATACTTGTGTACATCCAAGAGGACAAGGGATCCAGCATTCGGGGATGGGTATTACAAGTCTGTGCACAGGCAGCTAACAAAGAACACAGTGTTCAGTTTAGAGGATAGGCTCAGAGGAAGAATTGTGCCAGATGGCACCAAAACAACAAGGGAAACACAGTTAATTACATAGAACAATGGAGTTTATTAAATCCTGTCAGAAGAAAAATGATACAGGAAACGATAAAAAGGATAAGGATTACATTGTTCTATTACAAGAAATAAAATTGAAAATCAGAGAAAGGGAGAAGATACTGTGTTAAACTACCCAAAGGAAGAAATGGACAACAAGGTAAGATGGGGGTAAGAGTGAAGTAGCAATTGTACTTTGTAGAAGGCTTTAGAGAATGACTGAGAAAGTGATAAAAATGGGATATGTAGTGATAGGGAAGTATTTAAAGTATATGCCAGACAATAAGAATTATATATATAGAAAAAGCGATAAAGAAGGATTCTAAAATTACTTTTTTGCTAACTGGCTGTAAATCAAAAGAGATGGAATTGAGATAAAAGGTGGGAGGCTACAGTGCCACTGTAACACATGAAAACATGTTACAAAGAAGGATGGAATATAACAAAAATGAGACTATATCTATAAAGATAATAACAGACCAAGGAAAAAAAAGATGGAGGGTGACCTGACACATGAAGGGAAAGGTGTCTACTATCACAAGAAATATTTTGGTACACACAGGTAATTTAGATATTTTTTAAAGAAGGAAAATCAAATGAAAATATTGAAAAGATCCAAATACAGGAAAGCACATATCAGACAATGCAGAAGTGAGACCTAAGCACGAAGGAGCAGAAAACAATGAGAAGGGGGTGGAAGTGGGCTAGCTATAAATGGATAGAAAGGGAGGATAGGGAAGCACTGAGGTTATCTAACAATGAGTTAATGCAAGCCAATAGGAAAGACAGGGGCAAATTCAAGGAGTGCTGGTGGGACAGGATCAAAGTCACTGTCAGGAGAAAACTGATGAGTTTGGAAGGAAAATAGTATGGGTGATTGTGGAGCTGGAGAGAGAGACCTAGAGGTGGACTAGAGGTAGTGCTGAAGGAAAGTGGGAGAACTGAAAGTAGTAAGGAAGCACTACAGTTCAGGGAAAAAGAAATATAAATGGAATTAAAGAGTAAAATTACTAAAGAATGATAAATTCAACAATGGTTCTGGAAGGACTACTGGTGAATAGTGTGGTGAACAAGATAAACAGCTTTTCAAGAAATATAAGATGAAGAAGGTAGAGAGGAGATTGACAATATTTAGAAGAGGACAAGCTAATCAGGGAAAGATTTAAGGAATACTAAAGGAGAATTTACTAACAACAGGGAGAAACAGAAATCTCAGAATGGAAATGGGGAAAGAATGTAGAGGGATAAATGATAAATGATAGATGAATAAAGAGAAAAGCTGAACACAGATGTAATGAAGAATGTGATAAGGAAAACCATGTTACAAGATGAAGAGGAGGAACGCTGGAAAGCCAGATGGATTCTCCATAGAGTTATGAGGACAGTTCTACAGGATAAATACAAGAGAATACAAAACCTGGGCAAAAAATCTAAAGTATGAAAACCATGATTTTTCCTTTTATTTCTGCCCTATTTCTAAACTCCACTTTCATTTTATCCCATTACCTAGCTATATTTTATGAAATTTCTATCTTCCCTGGTTACTCCTGAATAATTTCCACTACCCACTCATTCCTTCAGTTCCTCTGTTTTAGGTGGGGAAGCGACAGTGTCTCATTTCTATTTCATTACCATGCATTTTTTTTAGTTTTTATTGGCACATGATCTGAAATAGTTAATGCATGTGCATCAAAATCTTCAATTAAAGCACATGTTCCTGTGAAATATAATTTGTGCCATGCCTTGCCCAGTTTTTGTACATTAGAGAATAATATGTAAATTTTCTCCGAGTTCCTACGACTGAATTCACATCTTTCATACTAATTTGTTTCATAAATTTCTTCAAAAATGTACCCTTTTTTGTTATATTTTCCCTTCTAGGCCTCCAGATACATCTTCACTGTTGCAAATCAAATTCTAGTGCCCACCTATAAGTAATATTCCCTGCTGAAAGCTGATTATTTTTCCCAGAATTTTTAAGCTGCATTATAGCACTTTTAGGTAAATATACATACATGCCAACATAATCCTCCTCACTTGCCAATAGCCCCTTACTACAACAAATCTACCATTATTATCTTTTCTCCTCTTCTATCACTATTGTAGCTCCTCTAACAACCACTATAATTACTTCCCTTTTCATTTGTCCCAAGTATTCAGCTCTACAACCATCCTGAAATCCTTTCTTTATCAAATGCACGTCATTTCTTTACAAATGTCTCTCTTGTTGTATAGCTATTTGCACTCTGCATTTCTTACTATAGCTGACTACACTTTCCTTTTTGCATACACCTGCAAGGCCATTCATGTTCAAAGATAATATGGAAAGTGTTGCCATTACGATGAGAAGTTATTTTCCCCACTTGTTATGTATAACAACTTTTTAAATGTTTAGTTTCAGCTTTTGTGTTACATGTATACACCAATGTTTGTCAGGTTGAATTTTATGCAGGTGTTTTTTGTCATATCCATTTGAACTTATGTCACATCTTACAAGACATTTTTCTTTAATGAAAACCCTCTAAAACACTCCCACCCCCGGAACACCCCAGAACCTATTAACTTACTACAAACATGCATGACTATGTACAGCTTCAAATAATGACATTTAACCCTTCAAATAGGTACAATTGTGCCAGACTGACACCTACACTTACAGGATTTAATTGACCTATAATTAAGGTTATCCATGCTAAGATGTATGGTACAACCTGTGATTATACTTACATTAAGTTCTGTCTGCTTTTGTCTCCAAACACCAGTATGTTTTCATTGACAATGCCTCCTCCATGCCCTTTCAATAGGCTGCTCATATTGCTTTGAAATATTTCTGGTTTTGAAGTTATATCAAATGTCTGTCTTATAAAATAAGAACCTTCCAAGTGGAGTTCTGAAGGTTGGTAATGTTGGGTTATCTTTCTCTAGGGATATCTAGCAAAACCCAGCTGAAGTGTCTAATATGGAAAATACTCTGGCTAAAACCAGCTTAGGTGCAATAATCCTTTGTTGTAGGTAGAATAAATCCCTCTCTCACAACTGTATCATTTAATTTTTTCAACCAGCACATATTCTTACACTGCCATTTCTTTTAATGAGTGGGGTCATGAGAACACACTATTTAGTCAGTTCATTTACACTTTTAGTCTTATCAAAATCTTGCATACATTTGTTTTCTGACTTTGCTTTGGGCAGTACTGGAAATGGTGTGCTTCCGGAAGTGGTCAAGGCATTACAGACATTGTCTGGCTTCAACTTTATTTTACATAGTCATAGTTAATCAAACCAGTTTCACCAACTTATCCATATCATTTTGTTTATTCTGGCAATCAGCCCCAGCTCAAATGCCACAGTTCTACTTAGCAAATTATGTACAAGTCTTCCAGCACTTACACCTAGAATTCATGCCTATGCCCCTTCCACTCAGACATTAATAGGAATTTAACAATGCACTTGAGTTTACCTACAGGGTTACATACTTTTGTTTCTGCCTCACAGAGCTGCAGACATTTCAAGATGCTTCTGTGAGTATCATATGCTATCTCTCTAACATTGGCCCCAGTATCAGTTTAAAGCTTGTTTTTAAGATGTTACTTCTTTCACAGCTTGGTCTTATAAATACTAGCAAAATGTCCCTGTTTGTTGCATTTCTTACACCTTCTGCCATAAGAAGTACACTGCAGTGATATAGCATGTAAGCAATTGCATCACATGCATTTGCCATGCATGTGCCTTCTTTGGCCAGTATCATGCTTTTTTTTTTTTTACTGGAGTTTTTATTTTCTTTGTGTTTTTCCTCATATGCATAATTTTCTGTACTAACACTATTATTTTGTCTAACTATTAGTATAGCCTGTCTAGTATGTTGAATTGACTTTTACAAATTTAAATTCACTTCTAATATATATATATATATATATATATATATATATATATATATATATATATATATATATATGTATGTATATATAATATATATATATATATATATATATATATATATATATATATATATATATATATACATTTGTATGTATATACATGTGTGTGTGTGTGTGTGTGTGTGTGTGTGTGTATATATATATATATATATATATATATATATATATATATATATATATATTTATGTCTACACACACATACACACACACACATATATAGATAGTAAGGTATGTGTAGATATACGTTTGAAAGCTTTTAAACAGCTTTTTTTCAATTACTGTTTACATAATGACAAAGGTACTTGCACATTAACAGAAAAGAAAACAAACCATAGTGACATTTTCTATTTGACAGCTATTATTTACTCCATGTTAGTCATTTCTTGCCTTCCTTTAAACCTTACTCCTTCTCCTAAACAATGTTCTACATGTATCATTCCAGCAAGTTCTGTTTGGTTTAATGTGCTCCTTCCCTTTTCTAAAGATCCCACCCCTATTTTTTATCTCCATTTAAAAGTCTTTCCATTTCAGACACTTCAGTATCAGCCAGCTTGATCACATTTCTATCTTTAATTTTGTTTGTTCAAACCCACAATTTTCAGAAAGTTCATACAAGCACCTGACAAAAGATTTAACAAACCATCCTTTAGGTTAAAGCATCTTTGAAAAAAAAATCCCCTTTTATTATAACTATTTATTTTTGGCGCATAATGTTCATTGAGCGGAATTACTACTGACTTATTTAAAAGTCGTGTCCTCAGAAAATGAAAATGAACTGTTGCTAGCTTCTTCTTCTTCTTTTCATTGGATAAAATAAAATGTTTACCATAATTTCTTCACTTTCTTTATTCAAACATCCACCCACCCCCCAGCCCCGGCACTTAGCTTTGTTACAATTAATGGCTCTAGAGGTTTTATATTTTGATATTTTTTTGTAAATATTCAGTTATCAAACCAAAACACTGGAAAAAACCTCCAAAAGAAAAAGAAACGATGAAAATTGTTTAGCATAAAACCACTTTATTACTGCTATTCATCCGAAGACTTTATCAGAAACTAAAAACACTTACAAAACTACATGTTATATACAAACCATTTAACCCATCAACCAATGAAAAACTTGCTGCCAATTCTTTGATGCACTTATTCTTTTCAAAGTCAGACACAATCAATATAAGGTTTCCTGTAAAGCAAAAATCACTTTATGTTCACAGTTTCATTTAAACCAGGTGGAAGATCTGCGGCCAAAGAGACTTGCCATTCTACCTCTCTCATATCCACCAGGTTTTTAAAATTACCCCCTCTTAAATCATCATACACAATGTCAATAACAACAAAAATAAATATCTTAAAACTTGTACTTTTCTCTGAATGCTTAAATAAGCATTATTTTCATCTTGTGCTCTAATAGCATACATATGTTCTCTCATCCACTTATTTAAACTTCTTGTAGTTGTGCTGACATAAAATGCCAGACATGACATACATAAGGCAATGTATACAACCCCAGAAGTAGAACAATTAAACCTACGAGGTATATTTATATTCCTCTCCAAATGTGACATAGCTACACATGTATATACACATGACATAGCTTCATGAATAAACCTACACATATTACAATTAAAGCATTTGTAGTTTCCATTTGTTTTATTAGTAATACGTAACTGTACTTTCATATTAGATCTTTCCAACATCTGTTTAATGTTTCCATTTTTCTTTCCAACAAAGTATGGTTTATCACCCACCACTTGCCAATTCTTCATGCCCTACCAAAAGTTTCCAGTTGTCATGTATAATATTTTTTACACCAACAGTGTCAACACTCATATCTAAACAAAATCTTGGTTTAGAATCTTTATCTGTATCTCCTGTTGTCTCATCTATCTTTTTCTTCTGACTAATAAATCCATTTAACAATATTGATGAAAATCCAGTGACCCTTTTGTTAATTATTTCATTGACTGTCTCATCTAATAATTCTTGGGAATAACCTGTTTCTAAAACTAAGTTCTTGATGAATGCTACCTCTCTCAAAAAATCCTTATCATCACTAACCATCCTTGATGCTCTGATTAAATGACCCCAAGGGATGTTTCTCTTAATATACATAGGATGTCCACTTTTACAGTGGACATAGCTATTACAAAACGCGTTTTTCCTATATATGTTACAAGTAAACCTTGTTCCAGTCCACTTAAGGTCTACATCTAAAAAGCTTCTTTTTTATACAGTGGTGGGTTCTGAAAGGGGTATGTACTGCAAATTTAACAACTTTGTTATAGCATTGTTCAAGTTTTAAATTTTGTGAAACCTGGAGGTTAGTAAGGATGGCAGTGCCATAGAGAATAGTGGGGAGGAGATAAGCAGAGGCAACTGTAGTTTTATGTGCACTGGTGAGAAAGTGTTTGGCTCTGTAAAGCATCCCTAGGTTGTGATGATTTGTTTTCTTATGCAATGCTATCGGGTGTCATTTTTAGGTACTTGCTTGGCATCAGCTGAAGAACAGCATGGTTTAAATTTATTTAAGAGTAGTTTTATATAGGTGTACAGTCTAAGATCCATGGCTTAGATTAATCTGTGTGAGTCTTAGGCATGGTAACTAACTTAATCAACTAAATTAAAAGAGAACTTTGTACCACAGTCACTCACTAAACTTTGAAACTAGTTTCCCCTGAACACGAGGGCTGTAAGCTGCTCACCTTATTTCAAAACGTGTGCTGATCAGTGAGGTGGTAACTGTAAGTTTACATTTTATATGAAGCCTGTGGTCCTCGACTAGGACCTAGATCATAGTAATCCTGAAGTTTTGGAAGTTTAAAATTTAGTAATTTAATGTAGCTAAAAGAAAGGTAAAGGTAGTCTTGCCGTGTTCTGATTTGTTTAAGTAGTTTCTCATGTCATGTTAACAGTGAGAGAAGTCAGTTATTGTAGGAAGTACTGTTAATTGTTTGACTGCATGTATAAATCTCTGAAAACTCAGTTTATTTGCAAATCTTTGGTTTTAAACTGATGCATCTGTTTTCTTTATCCCATCTTAATTATTGAAAACAGCACTGATGTGATGGTGGTGTGGCCAGTGCTGCTGTGTGGTGCAGAGGCCTGGACAATATGAGAGGAGTGGATGAGGGAGTTAGAGGTGATGGAGATGAGGTGGCTAATAGGGGTGGTGGGGTGCACACTATGGGACAGACTGGGAAGTGAGGACGTGGGAGCAGAAGCCAGAGTGGCTCCAGTTGTGGAGGAGATCAGGGAGGGCAGATTGTGGTGGTTTAGATACATGTGCATAGGGGTGGAAGATGGTCTGGTGGGAAGGATTTGGTATAGATGGGAATAAGGTAAGAGGAAACGAGGTCATCCTGCAAAGAGGTAGATGGAGTTTGTGAGAGAAGATCTGTGACAGTCAGGCCTAAGTGTTGAAGAAGGCAGGAGTGTCACATTGAATTAAGAGAGATGGTGACAGTTAACATGATACACCGACCTCATATAGAAAATGGGAAAAAGGGAGCTGATAATGATGATGAGGAGGAGGAGCACTGATGTGAACCAGTATGAAGCACCTGTTATGGAGTTCTGCTTCCTTCAGTGAAGTTTCTCTAAACAGATCCATTTTTAGAAGTTAATAACAATGAGGAACATTCTTTTATTCTCTGGTGACTAATACTGAATCTGTGATACTTCTTTTTACTTTAAAATGACATCTACAGTTCTGGAATATAAAGTGCATATATATTTCAAAATGCTGGCTCCTTACACAAGCACAGTTGAATTCAGACTTCTCCCATTCACACATTTGAATCAGTTCAGTTATTGTAAACCACTAGACACAACCTATAGAAATCTAGGTTGTTAACCTCTTACTAAAGTTTAACACAAGAGTACCTACCTTAAGGTACTCACACCTCCCAGGTGTTACAGTCTTATATTTCATTTAAACACGTTAAAGTAAACTCACCTGCTTTGAGGTGCACTTACTACTGTTCAAGGGATGAAAACGTAATACCGACATACAAGCACTAAACTTTGGTGGTCATTACACCCAGCAGTAAAGCCATAATAAAACACATACAAATAATCCCTTATCACTGAACACATCTGTTGACTACAAGTAAAGCTAGAAAAGCTAATCCTGTTGAAAAATGTTCATGTTCTTACCTCCAAAGTTATGTAATTAATTAAAACATTTACAAATTTACAGTTGTGTATATGGTGCCAACTTTTTGTTTCCTGGAACCTGTTAGTGATAAATATTGTCTCCATGTTTTACGATATCCCGTTGGACACTTATTAATATTGTTATCTTTTCAAGATATTCAGAGTTAAGTATTTTGTAATTCTTTACAGGTAGAGATAACTCAAATCAAGGTTTGTAACGTACTTTTTGTCTTGGTTGTGTATTTTTAACTTTGTGTTTAAGGATACATATCACAGAAAAATAGTGATTGTGTAGTAATACTACTTTAGAGGCATAGGTAAAGCAACAACCTAGAAATTAGCATACAGTTCCTAAAACCTTGACTATACCACCAGTTTCTAAAACGGCATCATTGTACTTATTTGGGTTCATTAATTGGCAAATCAGGAGGAAAAAAAAAAACATTTTCAGTGGAAGCTTAGGTAGAAAAGCTCCACACTATGAAGGTAATCAACAGGCCAGCCCTAAATATATGTTGAAATAATATCAGTGAGCAAACAATATGGACTTGTATAGATGCAATTTATATGGACTACACTAACCTTTTTAATGACCATATTTTTATTGTAAAGTTAACTTATCAAGTATCTGCCTGCATTACATCTGCATTTAAGAATCATCATTGCATTCTTCTCCTTGTGTATACATGTTATATCAATTCACACTCACACACACACACACACACACACACACACACACACACACACACACACACACACACACACACACACACACACACACACACACACACACACACACACACACACACACACACATATCTATATCTCTGTATGTATATTTAATATATCAGTAACATTCTAACGATAGTCTTTTTGTTCATAGACTGCAGTCTGTGCACATTTGTTCAAATGGATGTTTGATCATGTGCATGTGACTTCATTAAAGGCAATATGACTGAGAAAGGTAAGTATAAGTTATTTGGTTTTAAGTGAGGGTATGTGAGTGTTTATGGGCCAGGGTTAAAGTAAGGACTAAGGAAGTTGACAGAGATTTTGTGTTGTATGTGTGTGTGGGAGGTGAATGCATGAGGAATACAGTATTTAAATTGATTTTAACTGTGTTGCAGGAATATTAACTGAACTGGAAGTTAGTCAGTGTTTGCTGAATTTTGTTATTTGCTAGTAATTACAGGTGTGGGGGTAGCCACATTCTTTGATTTCCTGTCCTTGCCTATTTAAGTGATACAGTGTGAAATATTTTCTGCTTAAAAACCTCAGCTTCGGCCGGCTAAGAACTTGCTGTATTCAACTGGACGTATAAGAGAATTTAAGTACCTTTATCTGCACTTTTTA
The DNA here is from genome assembly GCF_019279795.1 of Protopterus annectens. Lineage (NCBI taxonomy): Eukaryota > Metazoa > Chordata > Ceratodontiformes > Protopteridae > Protopterus > Protopterus annectens. Next base: position 1,172,326,476 of record NC_056741.1, on the reverse strand, counting down.
AAAAAAATACAGTATTTAAATTGATTTTAACTGTGTTGCAGGAATATTAACTGAACTGGAAGTTTTGACCCTGTTCTTCAGTTAGTCCCACCCACTCTCCCTGTTTTTGTTTTGGTGTTAATCTTAGTGGCCTTGAAACTGCCCGCCCCTCTTGTAAATTTGTGTTTGGATACTCCTTCTGGGCCCATCTCATTTGCTCACTCAACTGAGTGCAGTGAGATCATATTCTGATTTCAGGAACTCCTACTGTGTACAAAGAGAGCATCTGGGAAACAGAAAAAAAAATTAAGCTTGTTTCCTGCCTTTCCTGTTAAGTGGTATAGACTATTTGTAGGCTTCTGAGGGAAGCCTTCTAGCTTAGTTTTTTTTCTTATAACTAGCCAGTTTTATAGTTTCAGCACTCAAATCTGTTTCTTTGATCTCAGCACTTGTTCAGAAAAAAAAAATTCATCTGCTTTTACTGTACTTGTGTTTCTACCTACTTTATTTTACTTTTGCATCATCTTAAAAGTACTCAATTGCATTTATTACTGCTTGGTGTAACTCATTCTAAGCCTTTTGGTTTAAACACTTGGGCTTCGGACCAGTTGTTTTGCACTGAGAGGGTTGGTGGTCTGCACTGTAGTGGCAGAACAGGTAGCTTACATCCTTCTAGGTTGGGAACTGCTGATTGAGGGCTCAGTGTCTCTTATTCTAAAAGTGTATTAATTCTGGTTTAAGCACTTGGGCTTTCAGGTCAGTTATTTTACATTAAGAGGGTTCGTGGTCTGCACTCTTGTGGGAGGAGAGGCTGGACTCTGCCGTTCTGAGCTGGGAATTTCTGGTTAAAGGCTTATAATGCATGCATATCTGAACTGCTTCTTACTGAAGTTGGTGTGCCTTGTTTGCTGTGGCATAGACTGGATTCGGGCCTGCTGGATCTAGCTTTGTTTGTGTAACTTGAGCACTAATCCAGGCATTCTTTAAAGTATTCAATTGTATTTATTACTGCTTGGTAGTAACTTGATTAAAGTGTAGCTATCATTCTAAGTCTTTTGGATTAAGCACTTGGGCTTCAGACCAGTTGTTTTACATTAGGAAGGTTTGTGGCATGCACTGTGGTGGCAGGACAGGTAGCCTTCATCCTTCTAAGTTGGGAACTGCTGATTGAGAGCCCAGTGTCTGTTATTCTTAAAGTGTATTAGTTCTGGTTTAAGCACTTGGGCTTCAGGCCAGTTATTTTACATTAAGAAGGTTTATGGTCTGCACTCTTGTGGGAGAAGAGGCTGGACTCTGCCCTTCTGAGCTGGGAATTTCTGGTTAAAGATTTATAGTGCCTGAATATTTGAACTGTATCTTACTGAAATTGGTACACCTTGTTTGCTGTAGCATAGACTAGATCCAGGTCTGCTGAATCTAGCTTTGTTTATATGCTTGTTTGTTTGCTTGTTATTTCCCTGGAACGCTAATTCCACCTAATACGCGGCTTCTCAGCACTTCTGTGGATCACTAGTGATATCTGCATTGCTTACTGTACTTATTTCCTTGTTTCACTTGAAAGAAAGTTACTGTTTGTCGTTTTTGCATTTAAGTTACCTGTAACACATTGCACTTAAGTTACCTGGCACTTGCTCACTAAAGCAATTATATAAGTCAGCACTAAAAATTAAAAGCACTACACCCTCACTCCCCACTGGCCCTTGTTTTCAACTATTAAGGAATTCCCAATATTATTCTAGCATGTCCAAAGGTCAGTTGTCAATCTCCTCTCTGGTCCAGCTGGTGAATCTGGGAATCTTGAGGCAATGTTACAACTGCCTCATGTACACAGACAACCCTCTCCTCCTCCCAACAAATTCCAACACATGTGAGAGATGCAACCATATAGCCAAACTGGAGGCTAAGCTCTCTCAACTCAGTACTGGCATAACCAGTCAGGAGGAGAAGGAAACCACACTCACTACAATTCCAGTCTCACATAGACCTACCACGACAGCAAACCAAACGCATAATCACACAAAAACATACTCAGAGGCTCTAAATAAAGATCTGCCTAAGCAGCAGAGACGTCCAAAGCAGACACCCAAGCAACCGCTACCCCAAAACAAAACACGTGCAACACATATCTCACAAAGCCAGTGTGCCGAACAGTCACAGCCCTTAAGGCTAAACAACACACCTGATACACTTGTAATAGGTGACTCTATCGTCAGGCACACTGACGTCCCGCTCACCAGGCTGAACAAGGAGAGGGTCATGGTGAGCAGCTTGTCGGCGCTAGGATCTGCCACATAACACAAGCACTCAGGTAACTCCAAGGCAAGTACAAATATGACTCAGTCATTGTCCATGCTGGTGTGAATGACCTGAGATGTACCTCCCTGGACTACATGAAAAGAGACATAAAGGAGCTCTCTGAGCATGTAGTCCAGGCCGGTATGACCCTGACCTTGAGTAGCATCTTACCCTCACCAAGAATGATGCCACAATATGAAGACAAGATGATCAATTTCAACAATTGGCTTAAGTACTGGTGTCATTCAAAGGGGATCCAATGCCTGTCAGCTTGGGATGATATGCTCGACAAGCCACGATGCTTCACTAGGGATGGCTTGCACCTGTCACCCCTGGGCTTTCGGATATTGGCAAAGGCTCCTGCTACCCCCATAGTGCCTTTTTTAGACAAGGGTCAAAAGACAAACCCACCTCCATAGGTATCACAAGGGATAAGAAACTAAGAGTAATGCTACTCAACGCCAGAAGTCTAAACCTCAAGATGCACGCACTCGAAACTCTCCTTAGCATGGAGAACATCGATATTTGTGCAGTAACAGAAACCTGGTTCAGAGCTCCCGAGAGCACCCCAGCACTACCAGGTTATACCTCATACCATGCTTTTCAGCCCCAAAACTTGGACCAAACCACAAAAGGAGGGGGAGTATCGATATTCATCAAAGATACCCACACCTCCAGGTTGGTAGCAAAGCACGAAGCATCAGAGACTATCCATGTGCAACTAACAGTGGGTAAAACTGCCTTCAAGTTTATAGCCTGCTACAGACCACCCACCCAAACCCAGGAACCCCACTTGGCCTTCCTGAGAACACTGGAAAATATGAAGGTCTCTCCAAACACCATTATATTGGGCAACTTCAACTACCCAAACATAGACTGGGAGCATTACTCTAGCTCCAACACCCTAGCCCAAAGGTTACTAGAATTTATAAACTCCAATGCTATGGAACAACTTGTTACCACTCCCACAAGAGGGGAAAACATACTGGACCTGATCATCACCAACATGGGGACTCTATGCTCCAGACCAGAAGTGTATCCCTCACTGGTAAGATCAGACCATAAACTAATCTCACTGGATATTCACATCCCGACCCCACCCCCTGCCCAGAAAACCACAGTGAAAAACTTCTCTAAAGCAAATTTCACACTCCTCAAAACCGAAGTGGAATCCTTCAAAGCCCCCGGGCCTGTGGAATATATGGCCCAGACCACAGAATCCTTTATAAACGCATTCTATGAACACCTTCAGGAATGCATGGATCATGCGATCCCAAATAAAACCAAGACCCAATACTCCAAAGGCAGATGTCCTGTCTGGTGGACCCCAGCCATAAACAAACTATACAATAGAAGGAGGAAGCTACTAAATGATAGAGCAAAATCCCAAAAAGGGAAGGCATCACTGATCAGTATTAGCAAAAAACTACGGGCACTCATAAAATTGTCTAAGGCCAGCTTCGAGAGAAAAATTGCACAGGACACTAAGGATAATCACAAGACTTTCTTTAGTTATGTTAGGAACCTGGGTGGTAATTCCCAGATATGCTCAGAATTAGTCCAAAATGACAAAAAATACACTGAACCCACAGACATTGCCAACATCCTAGCTGACAGGTTCAGCGCAAACTTCTCCCCCCCTCCCCACCAAAAGGGCAAATATCTATCCCAGCAGAGTGCTGCCCCCTGACATCTCAGATGCTCAGGTAAGAGACACCCTCTCCAAAGCAAAAAACACAGCATCAATGGGACCAGACGGTGTCCCGGGCTGCATCCTACATGAACTCCAAGAAGAGCTAAACCCAAACATAAAACTACTGTTCAATCTCAGCTTTACTACAGGATATGTGCCCAAAGAGTGGCATACAGCAACAGTGGTCCCTCTCCATAAAGGTGGTGCCGCAATGGATCCTGGAAACTATCAACCCATAAGCCTGACTAGCTTGGTCTGCAAAGCTATGGAAAGGATCATCATGGACCTCATAAATAAAGATATTGGGGACCTATAGACACTGGATCCTACCCAGTTCAGCTTTGTTAAGGGCAGATCCTGCCTCTTAAACCTGGTTGATTTCTTTGAAACAGTCACCAAGGCCATTGACAAGGGGAAGGTGGTCCACACAGCTACCTGGACCTCGCAAAAGCCTTCGATACAATACCCCACTCGGGCATTATAGATAAGCTCACCAGCTTAAATATAAACCCCTATGTCACTAGATGGATTGCAAACTGGCTCAAGGACAGAACCCACATGGTTAGAATTGCTGGAGCCATGTCAGACTCCAAACCAGTTACAAGTGGTGTCCCACAAGGCTCAGTCCTGGGACCTCTCTTGTTCGGTATATATTTCTCGGAGGTACAGGCCAACACAGAAGGACTGTGGCTGACCAAGTTCGCAGATGACTGCAAATTGGCTTATAATCGACTCTCCCGACACAAGCATCCTCCAAAAGGGCCTCATAGAAACAGACAACTGGTGCCAGAGCCATGGCCTCAAGCTAAATGCCAAAAAGTGTATAGTCATCCCCTTTGGCAAAAACAAAGTGCCCACAAATTACCACATAGGTGGTAATCCATTAAGTACATAAGAAGTAATTAGGGACCTGGGGACCCAAGTTGATAGCAATCTCTCATTTGACAACCACGTGGCCAAAGCGGTTAGAAAAACATTTTATATAGCCCACCTAATCATGAAGGGATTCACATCTAGATCAGGGGAGGTCATCGTGTCTCTTTACTCATCCATCATCAGGCCCATAACTGAGTACAATGCCCCTTTTGGGATGTACCTTACCAGACACCTGCAGCAACTGGAAAGACCCCAAAAGTACCTCACCAAGAGGATCAAAGGGCTCAAACAGATGCCATATGCTGCCCAGTTAAAGAAACTCCAGCTCTACTCAGTGGCATACCGCCTGTTCAGAGGCGATCTGTGCCTGACATATAAAGCCATGTCCAACCTGGAATTAATGGACATGCTGCACCTCAGAAAATCCGAATCCCATCGAGCTACGCACTCGAGAGACTTGACCCTCAGCACTGAAATAAATAGGACATGCTGGAGGGACAGATTCATAACCCAGAAGCTCCTTTCACTCTGGAATAAAATCCCAGTCCAGGTTAGGCAGAGTCCCTCATTGACTCTCTTCAAGAGGAATCTTGATGAGTGGATCGGAGATCGTAGGATTACCCCGGGTATCACTTCTGTGTCACTGTTAGACAGAGGCACAGTATACTAACCTCGAAAAAGGGCATAGCAAAATAAATTTAAAATGGGTGGCGAAAGTCAAACACATTCTGGCTAGGCTTATAAATGCCCTAGGGCAGATAGCCTAGTATGAACCTATGAACCTATGAACCTATGAAGTGTTATTGGTTAGGGTTAGAGTAAGGGCTAGTTAACAGGATAGCTTTAATGTAGTCTGTGTGTTTATGTATGTGGTTTGTGTCTGAGACATCTTAAATAACAGCAGTGTAACAGAAAGTGTTGGTTTAGGGTTATGGGCAATGGCAGGGTTAGGGTTAGCTCGCATTAGTAAGGTAGTGCCGTGGGGGGGGGGTAAAGCCATTAGACATAGATAGTGCAACATTCACTGATGTTGTGGGACGATGTATCCAATTGTCAGGACTCACTGAGCTGTCACAGCTTTCTGTGGGAAACCGTACTACTAGTGTGGGGAATGTCTTAGTACATGTCAAAAGGTTTGCAAATAGCTGGAACTGGGAATCCATATTGTAGCAGTCATTAATGTACAGTTGTATGGCAACAGAGTAGCCATATACTACTTGCTGTGTCTCCTTGGTACTCAGGACAAGCTTCTGACAAACTTGTTTTATAGTGCTGGCAGTAAATGTTCCTGATTAATGCCAGATGCATACATGTCTTGTATTGATACATACAAAGTGGGCTTACTGATGGTCTTCCATCTACCACTTAAGGAATACAAAGACTCTCTTTCAACAGAGAAAGAAATGCTAGAAATGCTGAGTGCTGACATGCCGAAAGAAAAAAAAAAGAGCAAAAGTGCAGGAGAACAGTGAATCTTGAACATCACTGTTATCATTTAAACTTGCCATCCCCAACATCCCTTATTATGTGGTGCAAGCTTTCCCCATCTCCCAAACCTATATATACTAACTCCGAAATTGACATACCTCTGAGAAAAGGAACAGGCTGTTTCAGTCTAAGTATATATATATATATATATATATATATATATATATATATATATATATATATATATATATATATATATGGCCCTTCAGTCTATGCATTACAGAACTCACTATAGCAGGTCTCAGCATTTCAAATGGTTGCTAGATACAAGGCTAAGCACAGATACATCATGTCAAACCCCATCACACCAGGATGTATAGGCCAGTGCTGTTTGCACATGTTTCTGACTAATGTCAGGTACACTGTTGAGACATGCACACTGGGGGATAGAATACTCTGTGTGTCAGCCACTGTGTAAGAAGATACAAGAACAGTATCATTTAGTTCTCCAGTAGATATATCATTACACACCACAGCATACCAGACAGTACAAACCTTGCTGGTCACAGGAGTTGCAGCTGTGATGACAATGAGTAGACACAAAGGGCATCCCTTTGTATACAACTGATTAATTTCAAGATACTATAGCCAGTGAAAGATGGTGCAAGCCTACAATAACTAACTAATAAGGATTTTCACAACAGGAAAAGACATAGAGATGCAGTTTTAAATAATAAGGCCACTAGTGAGGTACTGCAGTTGGCTCTGCTACTTGCAAGGGCTTCCTCTACTGTGTTACATATTTTCACATGCTGGTTTGTGGTGCTGTAATTGTAAAAGCCATAGCATCAGCTATGCTTCAGTACGCCATGATAGCACACTAGACAAGATATAAACCAGTATCAGCTTGTAATACTTATGTCTGGCTTGCACAAGATTACTGACATGCTAAATGAATAATGTTGAGAGATGAGATGTGACTCAACTATGTGCCAGAGTTAAGCTGTATCTAGCAGAACTTTCCAGATGGCTAATGGGATACTCTTGTGAAAATCACTCTAAATTTACAGAAACATAGACTGTCTGCTTCAGTGATGCAAAGCTTGAAAGTCACTTTACACAAGGGCACTGAGCAACATACCCAGGCCATTACCAATGTACAAGGTCTTCTTGTCTATGTTGTTAGTCTTGGCTCCTGCACAAAGAGCTGCCATTGCATACTCAGTATATGGCAGAACTGCTGTTAAAATGTCACATATTTGTGCATGCACAACATTTATCAATGCTTGTTGCAATGACATAGTCACCATGTATGTTTCTGTCAGCATGCATTTTATGTGACACACCATTTTTGCCCTACTCAGCTCTATAGATTAAGTTCCACACATAGGAGAGTTGATGTAAGAATGCCCTGTCTGATATAAAGTTTACATGGCATTATCATTATACAGCTTTCAGCTTGTTTCACACTACCCTTGGAGGCAGGCCTGCCATACATAATTTTGTATTAAGCACAGCTGCTCTGGGCAGATCAAACAGATGCTGCTGTGACACATACTGCACACACATTTGTCACATGTTTCATGCTGTATTAGTCCATCAGACACTGGAGAAATTTCACAGATTGGTTATGCTTTGCCCACTGTGCAGCATGTGTTGGTGTTGCCATCTCTGCATCCTCTCTGTACCATCCTGTTGTATATTGTGGTCAACTTCCAACTTTCCTTTCCATTTGTCATTCTCTGTTCTAGCCATACTTGTACAGCATGATACAATGCAGGAACATTGTGATACTTTTTTCTGGTAAGTTCTGTATCACACCTCCCAGGGTATCTAGGCATTTGAACTAGACTTTCCAGATGCCAAGCATGCACTGTACTAGTTGTACCTCTGCTCAGAAAGCTGTTTGGTATATCAGAATGGGATCATCACCTAAGGTGTAATATATACTTTAACACAGTCCCACTATTATAACATTCTATGAGTCTAAACTTTGTTTTGTCTAAACACTCATTCTGATCTAACTTTGAATGCTTTTTCTTATTGTATTGTCTGAATCTTGATTACACTATGTTTGAGAATACAAAAATGAGAAAACAAAAACATTGACATGATACATATAAAAATATATAAACGATCATTGTTATTTCTTATAATTATATGCTGAAATGATTCATCACACTATGCATGTGCATCGCTTTTCTTCCTGGGCCACCACTGAAAAGGGTATTTCCACCCAGTCAAACTTTCACATTCAACAAAAGCAATAAATAAATAAAGAAAGAAAGGCTAAAGACATCAGAGTTTAGTCAGCAGGGGGTCCTTGCGGCCTCTATATTATCATAACATTCACTAGTCAGTATTACTGATTTGCTAGGTGGTACACATAGTTGCCAGTAAAACTTGTGGTAAATACTTATGGTTCATGGTCCTTGGTGAATACCCAACAGTGGGTCGCCATTTGTCATATATAAGCATTATTGTTACTGCTATGGTACTTTCAGGAGACACTGGTGATAATGTCATTTCCATTGCATTCTACCTGGCAAGTGATGGATGGAATCCCTTCTTATTCATATACACCATTCTCTACCAAGCCCGTGGGGCATAAGTATATGCTTTGCATTGCTCTGAGAAGTACTAGCATACGTTCCACTATGGGGAATACTTGCATAGTGATTCACTATTATGTAGGTTCTGGAGAATGTAGTGTACTTTCTAACGTGCCACAAAATGTAGCTGATAATTCTGTCCAGTTAACATAGTGAGGATACCACAGTATGCAGTTTATCACCCAGAAGCAGTGAGAATTTTATGGAGCACATTTCCATCCTCGGTAACAGATTGGACAGCCCACATTTTATGTTCTGTGAGCTCTAAATGTCACATTTCATATGTCACAGATGATGCTGAGTACAGTCCTATCACCCCTAAAACAATGAGCTCTAATTAGAATACTGAGGTTCTGTGCAGTTCACCTCCGTCAACGGCACTACAGACAGGAGTATTTGCCAGTTAAACGTGCTGTAATTTCTTTGTGACCCACAGACAGAATGTACAGTAAGTGCTAGATTCTTCTTAGTTACCAGCTATGCCCCTGTCTGTTAAACTTTTTGGAGTACATCAGCTTCCATTCTGTAGTGTCATACTGCCATCTTCTGGTCAGCTACATCATCCATTCAGTGCACCTGTGAGTAAATTTCAACATTTTTGAATAACTGTTCTGTGAGTTTTCACTACATTATGCCAGTCTGTACAGATTTTATCCATCTTTATTTCTGTTTTGCACAAAATCAAATTAATAATCAGCTTCATTTTTGTATTCTAGCAAAAGATTGATCTGAACATTCTTATTCTATGTTTATTGTCTAACATTTTTTGTTCCACTTTGCCTCTGCTACCTGCCTGTCACCATTTCCCACCTAGTCAATCACTTCACTCTTTCCTCAACATAGGGGCAAGGATTGGCTAGGAGGGGATATTTTTGCAGAGACATTAGGTAGCTTGGGATCTTTTTTATGTTTGTTTTTGTTTTATGCTATGCCCTACTTCCATGCACCCACCATGAACAGCCCATAATTATCGCATGTAATATGTATCAGTACTGAACCACTCCTCACTTCTGCAAGGGGGTGATGTTAGCAGAACTGTCTTACCCACACATGAGGCACCACATGGTTGTTTCCCTGGCTTCCACCTGTGAAATCATACTGCATGCATATGTCACTGAATGCAGCCCCCAACGGATGAGCATTTCTTCTGCCATGCATATGCCATCAAGTATCTGCACTATTACTTGAAATCAGGTTGTCTGGGGCATAGTCAGGTCTTTATCCCCCTATGCTATTTTCACAATCTATATTATATAGCTGTCTCTAACAAATATAATAAAATGGTGAACAGATAAGTGCCTCAATAAAGGAAGTAATCCCTTACAGAACTGAATTTTCTGGAAATCTGCAAATCTCACTAAAAATACTTCTTTTCAATTATCTGAAGATCATGATAAAAAAGTACCTAGCTTCTGTAATAGGAAGTGGATCCCTAAAAATAATATGGATTCTGCTATTTATATCACATTGTGTACAGAACATAAATGTTTAGTAATGGTATCTTACTTTATGAAAAAGAAAGAAAGATTAAATTAATTAAAACACGTGATAGGAACACCTTTACCAAAACTGGACAGAAAGAATTAAAAAATAAAGAAAGAAACAGAAAAATGGAAAAAAAACACAGGCAAATATCCTGCAGATGTATGTATTTGTAAAACTGATATCTACAACCTGCTTTTATTATTGTAATTATTATTAAGTTAGTTAATTAGCTGATTTTATTGTTTTTACAGGACAAGACAGGAAGACCTGTGGAATCAGAAGCATCTGTTTATACTGTAATACATTTTATATAACTGTTCAGTATTATCTCTGCCTCTCTATGTGTAGAGAGAATGATTACCAAAAACAAAGGCGTGCTGTACATAAGCTAGACTTGCGTAACTAGGACTACACCCTAGATCATTAAATAAGCAAATCCTATCTAGTGCCAGACAGCAGACTGCTGATTCTGAACTTTCATAAAGTTCAAGATTATATAACCGAGGCTGTTATGAATCAGAAATAAGTATTAAAGTAGCACTTTGATTCAGAGATAGCTGAAAAATAAATGTTTAGAAGGACCAAATTCAGTCTTTACTCCTAGCCATCCCATGGAGGTTATAAGTAAGTTTTGTAGTTTAATATTCATGAGAAAGTAGCATAATCATTTAAAATTCCCATTTATCTGTTTGAGTGTAGATTATTACACAAATCATTTGGAATTGCAGGGAAACTCAAATGAACTGCTGCTACATTTGTTTAATATGTATTCAACAAGACATAACATCAGAGTATACAAAAGATTAGGGACATGTATTTGGTAGTAAAAGTGACAAGTAGGATATGTAAAATGCTTGATGCATGTTATTTGGAAACAATGAAGAGAGATTTTAAGCAGGATTTAACATTTCTTTCTGTAATTAATGTAGAAAAAAGAAATCAAGGAACACAATGGAATGAGTAGGACTGCTAGAACAAGTTTGAAAAATGATGAAATAGCAGATAGAGTGGATTAATATATAGGGAAGTCCAAGAAAGTTATGGGAAAATGTGAAGGGATTTTCTGAAACAGAGATCTGGGATAGAATTCTGCTGAAAAGAAAGGTGTCTGATGTAGGGTATGTAGCTTTAAGGCTAATGAGCTAGCTACAGTGATTTGCATGTGCTGTGATACATAAAACATATAGAGAACTCAGCTGGAGTAAAGACCTCATAGAGATTAGACCATGTATCTTGCCCCTGTGTGTTATCTAATAAGCTTCCTGACATGGCAGTGTGTCACAGTGTAGGAAATATCTGCCATACCTTAAGAAGCATAATCTGGAGAAGTGAAGAAACATGTTTGCTTCTACGATGCTCTGTGTATGGAGCTATAGAAATATATGACTCAGTGGAAATGTTACTCATCTGCACCCTCCTGGATTCCTTTTATTGTGTGAAATTCAGCCAAATACTAGAAATTTGGATGCAGAAATTTTATTTATTCCTTCTACAAGTAGGTTAGCTGAAAAGTCTAAAAAGTTGAATGTACAGCATTCCTACATGTTCATAAGGAAGAAGCCACAAAAGTACTTGAATATTTTACTTTTCTTGATAAGAAAAAAAGACAAAATAGCTGCACTTAAATAAAGATTCAGTAACTATTTCCAGACAAAAAGAATTTGCCATTTATTACGCATCTAGTATTACAAGAGTGCAAGTTCATAGGAACATTCACTATACATATACTAAAGGCACTAAACAAGGATGTCCCATGTCACCAATTCTATTTGCTCTGGCTTTTGAAATATTGGCAGATTCAATTTGTAACAATATAAAAATCAAAGGAATAGATGTTTATGAACAATACAATTCTAAAGTAATGCTATTTGCTGATGACATATTACTAACATTATCTAATACAAAAGAGACATTAGCAGAATTAGATATATTAATTGACGAATTTCACATGACTTCAGGACTCCATTTAAATAAATCAAAATCAAAATTTTTATTTTTAAATAAAAAAAAAAGAACTGCAGACTAAGGGGGATCACATCATAGGGAAACAAGAATCTACTTTAAAATAGCTAGGGATTGAGTTATACAAGGATAATAATGAATTAGTCTCAAAAACTACAATAATATCATCAATACAATTAAAATCTCTGTGGAAAAATGGAACAAAATAATATTAACATTTGAAGGTAGACTACAGTTAATAAAAATGGTTTTACTGCCCAAGATCCTATATATAGCCTTGGCAATACAACTGTTACCAGAAAGGAATGTACTTAAAGAAATAAATTCATGCCTAATAAAAGCTTTATGGTTTCCTAAAAGAAAGAGAATAGCTTTAATGCGTCATATCAGACCATGCAAATAGGGAGGATTAAGCTTTCCTGATATAGAAACATATATAAAAGCATCAATATCTAAAACAATCTCAGACTGGATAAATCCAAATTACTCTGCAAATCGGAAAGAATTACTAACTGTAATATCTGAATTTGATTTACAAAAGAAAATTCAAATAACAGATAAAAACAATATGCCATGGCACAGATTATGTATTAGTATGAAATATAACATAACTAAACCCACTAAAACTTGTATGATTAATTATCATATTGACTCATTTAGGAAAATTATTAATGCAAATATAGATTTAAAAATCTGGTTTGATCTTTTAACACCATTTATAGTCACAAAGAACTTTCTGCATAAAATATATAGAGAAATGATTAATTCCTGGGAACAGAAAGGATTTGTTTGCTGGCTCCAATATATCAAAGAACTAAAAGTTTTAGATATGCAAGAAATAAAAACAACATACAAAATTCCATAACAGGACTGGCTAACTTTACAGAGTATTGTGTCATATTCCCAAGATTTAAGTAGAATAATTAACAATTCTTCATTTAAAGAAATACCTACATTTACAAAATACATATATGAAATCATATATAATGACTTTGACATGGGAAACAGTATTTCAAAATTTTACAAAATATTGATAAACTATAAAACAACATACAAAACCTCATATTGGAAATATATAACAAAAGGACACTCAATACAGTTAACTGAAGATATTAAAACAAATATCTTATTTTCAATAAAATATACATCCTTTACACAATACTGGAAAGTTTTTAATTGGAAATCCTTGCACAGAGCATTCTTAACCCCAGACAGAATCAGTAAAATTAGTTCTTCCATAAAAGGAATATGTTGGAGATGTAAGCAAGTACACAATGCAGATTGGAACATTTTCCTTGATTGTCTTAAAATTACGTCATTTTGGAATGGTATTAATAACTTTTTAAAAGCTTTATTTAATGAATCATTTTATTTAACTAAAGCTCTTATATTATTAAATGTGAACGAAGGTCCTCATTTGAATAGATCAAACATGTATCTAGTATGGACTATACTTACAATTTCAAGGAAGTGTATAAAAAGAAGATGGAATACAAACACAATACCAACTTTGGAAGACTTCTACAGCCTACTGAAGACCACAGCATTATTGGAAATTAAAATTAAAGAACTAAGAATTTCTCCAAAGCCATTTATCAACAACCCTTGGAGAAAAGTCTTATCATTGATTGACACTATACAATAATTGATCAAACACTCTGATAATGGATTGGACATACTTATAAAGTAACTGTATACATTAAGATCTGTTATAGTATCAGGCTAATGTAAATAGTGTAAATAGTTATTTAAGATGTTATGCAGAAATACTATGGAATGCATTCAACTGTATTTGAAAATAAAAAAAAAATTGAGAACAGAAAAGATACATATGCTACTGAGCTAAAGAATCGAGCCAAATTCTGAAAATTTGATAAGCTGTATGATGTTTGACAGTTGGTGCAGAGGTGAAGGTTGTGAGCTGAAGTTACTGTGATACAGGGTTTGATTTCCTCAGCGCTATTTTGTCTACTGCTTGACTTTGAGCAAGTCAGTTAATCAGACACTGCTCCTCGGTTACCACTGAAAAGGGACTGTGTGTCCAGTGGGTCTACCAGATTAACAAATAGGTATTATTATTATTCATTAATAAGAAATAGAATAATGTATCATATAACAAAATGATGAAACAAAGTGTCTGCTTGTAAGAAAAATAGATGTCACCCTATAAAACTCTGTGTATGTTTGCAGAGCAAATGAAATCAGTAGAGTACATACACATGTTTATTTATTTAAGCTTGTTAACTGCAATACTTAACTGATCCATTGTGAACCAATTTCAGCCACAACAGGTTTGACTATAAGCATCAAAAAGAATGCCCAGCTCTTAATCAATCTTGCAGAATGTTGTTGTTGTTGTGTCTTTCGGCTTTTCCCAGTTAGGGGTTGCCACAGCGGAACTCTGGTCCGCTAATGATTGGTAGTTGATTTTTATGTGCCGAGTTACCAGCCCTGGCACACAACCTTCAACGAAGGTACGCCCATTCACACGTCTCAAACGCAGAAGACGCTCTAGCTGAGAATCGAACCGGACAGTAAACTAGAAAAAAACATATCTTCAATATAAGTAAATAAAAAGTGTGATCAAAATACTCTGTATATTGTTGAATAGAAATGTAAAGTGAACTGTAATTAGCACTGTGTAAGAAAAAGAACTTGATACTGTGAAGTCTACAAATGCACCGGTGAAGCAAGACAGGAGCGCATCTTATATTGTAGGCAAGAAATACCAAGAACTAACAGAATGAGGAATTTATACTAAATACAGTCACAGCACATTATATCTTGTCAAACAAACTTATTAAAAGCTTTATGTCTGGAAAATACTATAAGGAGAACAGTATCTACAGTTTTAAACTGTTCTCAACACCAAGTGGCAATATTAGGTCAGAAACTGCTGTTGTGAATACTAAGAAATTCAGACTCCTTTTTTCAAACTAGATACATGTAAATTCTCCTAATATTTTTAGGTGAGTCACTTGTGGGAAACTATGAACTGTAGAAAGAATTCATGGGCTATGCTTGTAGAGAAGCAATTGAACTATCCAGAGATATTTTAGGTACTATGAAGAGCTAAAGTTATGATACTTACATGGTCATACTGATTTATTTATCAGTTTAGGAAGATTGCCAGGAAACCATCACATGCAGATAAAGTGCCAGTGACTTGTTGCTCTTCTATTTTTTATGCCTATTTATTAACTGGGCAAGCCCATTTGACAAATTGTCCTTTTTCATGGGTGGCTGTCTGGTTAAGTGACTTGAGTCATACAGCAGGCAAATGAAGGTGAAGGAATCGACCTTTACATCTGACACTGGAATTAGCTTATTAACAGCTCAGAAATTTTAGTCCTCTGCTCTAATTACTAGCCTTGCTTTTTCTTAATAGCTTTAAAAACTAAAGTTGAAAATAAACTGAAGAGAATGAAAACCTTAGGTGTCATTAAGAAAAAAATGCATTACAGCAAACAATCAGTTAACAGTTCAGAGACAAAAGACAAGTTTCACATCTATATCGATCCACAAGAACTCAGAAGATTGAGTGCATCACCCATTGCTTACAAATGAAGTAGCTGTTTTAACAATGATAAATGTTAAGTTTTTATTAGCACTAGATTTAAATAAGGGATTCTGATACATAATGCTACACAAGCAAATTTACAATTGTGGATATTACCATGCCTTTATGAAGATACAGATTTCTAAGACAATTAGCTGGTATTTTGTCATACAGCAGCTGCTCCAAACAGCTGCTACCCAAGTAATCAAAGGATTAGGCTTTGGTATAAACATAATATATCATCTGTTTTAGTAGCGATGAGCTTCATTACAGTTTGTGAGTGAAAGCGCTTAACGTTTTTGTGTAATAAATCTTTTGGTTGTGAACCACAGTTGTCGAGTTCGTACTTCATTGCCCGTGCAGAGGATATAAGCGGACTGTTGTTGTGTAGGGAGAAGCGATCTTTTTTGGCGTTCTGCATCGCTGCTATACATCTTTATTTGGTGGACTGAACATCTCTTTTTAAGTTGATTATCTGTTTTAGTGGGGTCAGACACAAGAACAAGAAAAATAGAGTGATACATCTGTTAAACAGACTGAGATGGATTAATTTTTAATCTTAATAAGAGCAATTGTAAAACCAGATTAACAGGTCTGAAATACTTGATATATTCTAACATCAGAGGAAGTGAAACCTGATCAAGAAAATACTTAAGCATTTGTACAAATAGCATGATTAAAAGAGAAGTAGGCATTTCAGTGTTTTCTAGGTAAGAAACAGTATCTTGCAAATGCCAGTAAGGAAGTTCCTATAACAAGATGTAGCCAGGAAATTGAGCTATGAGCAGAAGTGCACAGTAAACTGGTAACCTGTGATTCAGGGTTAAAATACTATGATGTGAATAAGCCAGCCAAAATTGTATATGAAGTGCTGTCCTACAACAGAAAAGATCCGTTGCCTGTTGTTTAAAGGCATTTACAAATGTGCAAAAGAGATATGCAAAGAAAGAGAATTATAACCATTAGTGTATGGGTATGAGAAAGTTAATGAAGATATTTATATGATACAAATGCTCAGGTAGAAACAGTTAATAAGCCTTTGAAAAAACATATTCTGAAAGTCCTTTGACATGGCATCTTAGAGGTTACAATATAGAGAACTTAGTATTCAATCTACGACTTGAACATGAAATTACAATTACTCTACAAATCCACCATAGCCCAAGCTTGGAACAAACTCCCCTTTCACATAAGATCTATTCACTATCCCAAAGACTTCAAAAAGGAACTAAAACTTCACCTCCTTAACACCAAAAGTTGTCCCTGTCAAGCCCCTACCTAATCCACTACTATGCTATATGACTTTTTTTCACTCCTTCTATACCGACTTTCATCTGCAATAACCTCCTTACTTCTCCCCTTTACCCTTTGTCCTACTATGAGAGTAAACCCTTAGGCTTTATTGCTTCACCACATGTACATATGTACATACTGCTCACTCATCTACTTAATTCATTTCTTCTCTTTGTTATCTTTTTCACCCTCCTGGAAAACCCATCTGGATACTCTGTCAATAAAAAAAAATATTCTTCTGATCCTGTTATTACACTTTACTGCTTATGGGTATCCACTGCAAATGGGTTTCTAGCCCAGTTGGACTAACCCGGTTAACAAATGTCAAATAAATAAATAAATAAAATTGAGATCAGGCCTGGGAATACACATGGCAGACATAAATCATATTTACTAGAGAAACATGGAGTGTTCCCATAGATCTCAACCTCTTAGTTTCATAATTAGAGATAAAGACAAAAACCAATCATGGAAAGGCATTATATATAAGTCAGGGTTACTTTTTTTAATATTGGCACTACAAATGTAGAAAGTTGTTAGAACAAGAGGATATGAAGCAACACACATTTTAAAGTAAAATAACTATACCACTTTAATGATTGTCATTATTTTGACTGTAATCCACCACCTTTTATAAAAAAAAAAAAAAAAAAAAAAAAAAAAAAAGAACACATTTTAAGACAGGACAAAAAATTGAGCCAAAATCACGGATGTCTGAAAATTGGGGTCAATTGAGAGGTATGAATGTTCCAAGCAGAATAAGAAGAACTGAAGACTGTTTGTTAAATTTCATAGATACTAATGACAGAAGACAAACTGAAATAATTTCAGCGATGCACTGATACTAACTTAAAAATGCAGTTACTGTAAGAAATTGCAAGTAAAGTCTTATATAGGCAGAAGTCATCAGTAAGGAAAGCAATTCAGTCTTCTACTTTGTTCAAGTAAAAAAAGGTTGTGTCTAAGGCCTCATGTTGAAAGCTAGCTAATTAATTCATTTAGTTAGTTAGTTAGTTACTTAGTTAGTTAGTTAGTTATTTTCTCATTTATTGACCTGATGAGTCCCACAAGGCCAGTGTTCCCTTTTCTGAGGGAGATCTGAAATGGTATTCAAACTTCCCCTACTCTTTTAAAGCACCAAGTGGTACTGGGGACTATCACTGGTGCTTGAAGAATTATTCCAGGATGCAGGAAGGAAAAACATTTCTGCTGAAGAAGTTTTGGAAAGAGAATCACAGTAGAGTTGGAGAGTGGAGGTTTGGATTCAGACATATTAGAGACTTGAATGAACAAAGGAGACCCAAAGAAAGGTATGGAGGTGAGCTGAAGTGCTGTGATGTATCCAGTATTACAAGAGTGGGTTGATAAAGAAGCTGATACTGTGACAGAAAAGCAGATTACTGAGGCTGAAGGTACAGAGGCTTGTTTGTCTGACAGATGGATCTGTTTTAATAATATACTTCTGCAAATGGGTACTGTGGATGAAGGAAATGAAGTAAAGAAAAACAAACATATGTAAGTGCTGTAAGGCAAGGAATAAAAAAGGAGTAAACAACACGAATAGTGGCAATTAAAATGCAGCAGAAGGGTGCCAGCTTCTGGTAAAAATAAAAAAACAAAATCAGTGACAGGTATGACATTATGGACAATGTTATATTGGCATTAGGATTTACCTTAAAGGACATAAACGCTTTGATACATTTGGTGTTGGAAGATTTGTGTGATGTAACTTTTTAGACATTTTCAAATGTGCTCAAATTTATGGGTAAAATAGAAGAAAGAAATAATATATCACCTTCTAAAGACTTTAAAAATGCTGGATCACAGTTAAAAAGAAAACTGACCATGCAGTTCAGGACTTCAATCATGAAGGAATTTGAACTTGAAACACTCTTGTTCACAATATATGATACAGTGCATGGCATACAGAAAATGTATGATAACAAAATGTATGGACAGGGTGGGGTGGGGTGGAAAGGGATATTTATACTAGATATGAATGATGGAAAATTGCAGCATATTTCAATTAAAATAATAGTAAATAGAAAAAAGCAATTGTTAGATACTGGGACCAACCAAAGGCTTGCTTTTATTGTGTGGATGAAACACATTTTGTATAGTAATGCACAAAAAGAAGATGTGGGCGAGGTGGGGAGCAAGGCCATATAGGTAGAAATTGTAAATCATTTCATAGGAAATATAATGAGTTTGTTATTGACGGTTTGAATGTACTATGCTGGAAAAAGAGCAGGTACAAGAGAAAGAAACTGAGAGGGAAGAAAGGCAATATGTAGAAAATAATATTCAGGAATAAAGTGAAAAGTTTGATGGAAGTGAGGAAGAAAGTGAAAGAAATATAACTCAATGTGAAGAAAAGAGTTAGAGTAGGGACTAGTGACTGAAGAGATCCAGATACAAATAGAAAATAAGTTTGATGGGTTAGTAAGTGAAGAAGAAGATAATGACTACAAACAGGGGAAGAACAAGAACAGAAAATTGTGAAATCTACTACAGGGAGGGTGAGAAGAATAAAAATAAGAACAAGTGGGAAAAAAGATTAAACAAGGAAATATATGATTTAGGTATTTTTGTACTAAATGTGAACAGTATAATAGTATAAGAGATTAAGTGAGAAGTTTAATGGTTGTTGAAAGGTGTAAAAAGCAAAATATGAATGTATTTTTTTGCTGGATGCAAGATACCTTAAACACCAAAAAAAAAAAAGAGAGAGAAAAATGAAGCTGTATAGGGTAGAGAGATTATATAGTCAGTAGGAGAAGAAATGTGTTCTAGGATGTGTGTGTGTGTAATAAGAGAAAAAAAATAAAAAATATTAGTTGTAATAATTTTGAAACCAGAAGGGGTGATATGTGACTTGAAGAAAAAATGGAAATTGTGTGAGGCTAATAGTATTATATGTGTATATGAACATGTCAGAAAGTAAAAAAATGTTTAAAGAATTAAAATATATATATATATATATGGTACTAAACGTCAATTGTGATGATGGGGACATAAACTGTTAGGTAAGAAATAAAAGAAAAATGAAAAATTGTACAACTTGTAAAAATGATAAAAGAAATGATATGATGCTTATGTTAACCTTTTCCCTTCCCTTCAGTTCATCTTTCAGCTTCCTTTTTCCTTGTCACCCTACCCCAATCGAAACTTCCTCCTTTTTTTCTGACACAGAGCTAACAGCTACCTCTTCTCTCTCTCCTCTGTTTCTAATGGCCTAAACCTGTTTCTGTCTCCATATGTTGTTTTTTCATCTGCTAGTTTCTGGACTTCATCTAGTATATATTTTTCTGTATTTCCATCAAAGAGTTCCTCATCCCCAACCCCATACTTTCATTATTATCTTCCACCATTTCTTGCTCAATAACCCCCACCCACATGTTCATTACTTTCAATTTCTAAATTATTTAATGGATAATCAAGACAAAAATGTTAATCATGTCTACATTTCCTACAACATGGTTTATTTTTTTTCTGTAATGCCTAAACTTCCCACACTGTTCACACCTTCTTTGTAAATAATCCATGATTAAATGTGATTCATCCCCACAGAGAAAAAAAACATAATTTTGGCTGCCCCAGTATTTAACATTCCTTTTTCCCCCTATCATCATCACATTTGGCACATGCTGTAATTTATTTTTTGTTTTTAAAGTTACATAAAGTTCCCATCCACCGGTCCATACTTTTCTGTTTCTATAACATTTTAATATCATGCACATCTTGATATAAGCTTAAAAAACAGTTTAAGTCATTTTTGTCTATCCCAGTTGTTCTGATTAGTAGTAACAGATTTCTTCCAGTCATATCATTGTTTACAGCATCCTTCTTTCTTTCTCCTCACTGACAAATATTTTGACTATCACCACACTCCACTGCATGGGCTTTGATTCCTCTGGTTCTCCTTCACTAATCATTTTTTGTAAGAGTCAACCAGACCCCCTAATAATATGATATTCACCTCCAATTCATCTTTTCCTTACTGAAATACATTCCCATTCTCTCCTTCATTTTATCTCCATTCACAGTTTGCATCTTAGATTCAGTGATCACTGGTGGCAGCCCTCTGGCACCACTGAGTGACCACCTCACAAAGAATCCTCCAAAGAGGCTTGATTTATATATACATCTTAATATAGCATACCAATCCATTCTATTTACATTTCTATAGTAAATACAACATTTACTGTATTTAAATGGTCGCGGTGGTGGTGCTGCGGTAGCGTTGTCACCTCACAGTAAGACGTTGTACAGTTCGATTCTCAGTTAGAACATCTTCTGTGTGGAGAAATGCGTGAATGGGTGTACCTTCATTGAAGGTTGTGCGTCAGGGCCGGCAACCCGGCACGTAAAAATCTACTGCCATTCATTAGCGGATGGGAGTTCCGCTGTGGCGACCCCTAACCGGGAAAAGCCGAAAGACACAACAACAGCAACTGTATTTACAATATTTTACGCCTTCAATTTCACAAACTTTAAAATCCTAAATTCAACCCCATAGTTTTCTCCACAACCATCTTTTTATTTCAAGCAACACATCCTTGTCATTCTGTTTTATTATACAGAAATGCATTGCATTATCTTTTCCATAGCACCCATACTGTTACCATCAATATCCTATTCTGTCAATTTCACATATTTTCATTACTCATATTTTCCAAACAATATTATATGCATGTTTATAATTCAAAAATCTTTTGACTTATACTCATTTTGAATTTTTTACTTTATTTTTATTTATCTTTGTTGACCAGGAAATGTTTGACTGGGATAGATATTCTTTTCCAGTGGAAATCCAGGAAGAAAAGCTCTAGTGTTCACATACATAGGCAATATACAGTATATTTTCATTTTCCAGTTTGCATATATTATTTTAATTTTGGTAACAGATACATTTTGCATACATAATTTTGTCTAACAGATAATTGATGGTAACCTTGCACCATACAGTTTGCCACTAAAAGACAAAGAAGAAGAAAAACTAAGAGATAGCCTGTGCATTTGTATGAGGTTGTAGCAAACAGAAATACAAAGAAAAAACAATGGGAGACAAAAACTACATTTGTGTTGAAGTTAGTGAGTAGTGGTACGATGGAGAGAACAAGTATTAAGTAGTCACAGGTAGTTAAGAAATATAATCAGTTAAATGTTTACAGTAGTAGATAGAAGGGAAAGTGTAATAATCACCATAATGGAATTTGGTACAGAGCAGCTATCATTTTGTCGGAGGCACTGCGGGTTGTATTATCTTCAGTATTGGAAATTATCCAGGTACAGAGCAACAGCAGAGCCAAGTGCCTTTTACAAAAGTTATCTTTCTTTTTATAATCCAAAAACAATTTTGCTATTTCTTCTTCATTACAATCTTTACATTTTCTCTCCTACTCTGCTTTAAATTTCATTCTATATTTTGCAGGCAATTTATCTAATAATAACCTCCATAATAAATCTCCAGCCTCAGAAATCTTCAAATCATTCCCATCTATGTTATTGTTTTTTTAATCTCATCCTAATGATCTTTCCATTGTTATATAAAGTAATATTTCCATTATTCCATTATTATGTTACACCATTCCTTTCTTTAACTTCATCAATAATAATTCATCATAGCTTCATCTTATAATCATATTCCTATTTTCTATCATCTCTTCCTTTTTTACTTCTTTTATTTCTCTGTTCATTTTTCCATTGTTCCACATTTCATATGTAGTATTTTCCCTGTCAAATTGCCTTTGTTCTTCTTCATATGTTCAATACCAAAAAAGTGTACAAATGCCAAATGTACAACTACAGTTTGTAAATTCAAACCTCCTAATTCTTTCTTATTACATAACATTCCCAGTTTAACTGGATTGACCCTTGACCCAGAAATAAAATTGAAAATAGTTATTTTTTTCAGTTCTTCCAGGAAACAAATATCCCAAATTTCTCAATCTATGTCTTTAACATGGTAACTATCTGAAATCTTGGGACCCCTTACAATGAGTCCCGAAGCACAGAGACTGAATGGGGGAAAACAGATTTACATATACCAAGTCTGAGATAGACATTTTTAAGAGCATTGCCTTTTCTCCGAGGTATGGTGATCTTAGAGTTGGTATATATAAGTTGAGGGGGGTTGGGGGCAAGCCCCCCTGCAAAAAATTTTTAAAACAAAATAGTGATGTACAGGATTCACTCTTTTCCTGGGATTTTGATATTTTTTTAGTCTGTTGGCACTAGATATTATGAGTGCTGACATTTCAATAGAGAGCCATTAAATACACATATTTTAGGAAGGCTAACATATGTAGGCATTGTGTATATGTTTCCAAGCTGCATGGTAAGTGAATTGTTGAGTATCTTTTTTTTACTAAATCCATTTTCTTTCTTGTCATCAGTACATTTGTTTTGGGTGTTAAAAAAGTGTCTGAAAAAGACAATATGAAAATATATTTGAAAATATAAAGATATGTGGATAGGTGGGGGTAAGAAAAGGAAAGTAGAGGCAAAAGGCTTGGAAGAAAAGGAATATGAAAGTAAAATAAAGATATAGGAAAAGTATATAAATTAAGTAAAACTGGAAAGGAAACAGTGCTATAAAATTATGAAAATGAACTATTAAATTGATATTTTGGGAAATGGGTGTGGCTGAATACAAGAAAGTGATAAGGAAAAGGCAGGAAAGATTTGAATTCTTTATTGAAAATTTTCTGTAGTGTTTATTACTGGACAAGCTGTCAGTGACAAGTAACATTAAATATAAGAAGAAAGAATGTGTAATAGCTATAATATTGAGAAGACATCACAACATTTTTTGGATTGTAAGAAAAATGAAGGCTTTTGAAAATTATTCAAAGATATTTATGACTGAAAAACATTTAAAACATTGATATGGACATGCTGTATAGGAAGTACGAGTGAAAAAGAAAAAATGAAATAAAGTATTGCTCATTGTTTATTTGGTGTTTGCGATAAAGAAGATGTGAAGAATCACTGTATAACAAAAGAAGAGAGAATAAGGAAGTAATATATGATATGAAAGTGGTTATGATGGAAAGCCTAGGGGGTCAATATGATTATTTATCATTCTGCCAAATAGATTCAGCAAAGTGTTTTATTAAAATGCATAAAGTGTAATATAAAATGCAAATGTAATGAATGTCTAAAAAAATGAAAGTAAGATGGAAACTTTTAATATAATAATGCAACTCCTGCTGTATTTTCAGTTAATGCCATGGAATCTTTTACAGTCACCTGAGCTACCACCAACTTGTTATTCCACATTGTTCTAGTTTCTACTTGCATATCTTGGTATTTTCTGGCTTTATGTCTCTCAGTATGCAAGGCTCTGTAATGTAGGAATAGCTGTATATTTCTGTGATGAATGTTACTTTGGTCCTTTCTTTTTCTACTACTACATCTGCTTTTTTTGCTTTCATTTCTTTACTCTGGAAACTGGATAAGCCTGTGTAATCAGTTCTTCATTTTCAGTAATTTACTTTGGGTCATGCTTCCAGTGCTTCTCAGGTCATGTTTCCCACTGCAAATGATAATATAGATTACTCTGGGGCATCAAGTTGGGTTTAGGCAGCCAAACATTTACATGCCTCCTCTGTCCAACAGGGTCATAGATCCCAGTCTGTGTATACATTTTTCAGTTCCACATCCATTGGTCCTGGTTGTGTTTGAATAGGGTCAGGGATGAGCTCTGCTTCAAATGGATGGAAAACCTGTTCCAGAGTAGGGGAAGTCTCTGAGACACATACCTGTCCCTCCAACATATTCTATTTATGTTACAAATGAGGTTCAGGTCCTTCATTTGGGTATTTCTAATGCTGTTAGTCTCGCTGAAGTCCATCAGTACTGGATCACATGATGCCTTGTAAGCCAGGCACAGATCACCTCTCAGTATTCTTTAGGAGACTGTGTATAAACATGAGGTTTGAGGCACTCTGCATATTCCATGTGGGTAATGCCTTGTATCACGTTTGTGAGGCACCTCTTTGGGCATTCCAGTTGTCGCATATGCCTGTTCAGATACTTACAGAAGGGAGCAATTCATTCAGTTACTGGCCTTGTAAGGACTGAGTACAGTGGCATAATGACATCCTTGGACCTTGCTTATAAGTTGCATGATATAGAATGGTTTCCTAACAACAACAGGCATATGATAGTCAAAGGCCAAGTCATTGTCCACACATGTTCCCAAACCCTTAACAGCTAAGTCTAGTCTTAGGGGTTTATTGTCTTTGTGGTAATTTCCCACAGGTGGTCAACTTTCCAAAATATGCTATTGTGCATTTTTGGCATTCAGTTTTAGACCATGACTCTGGCACGACTTATTAGTTTTTGACAATCCCTTTTGTAGGATAATAGTTTACATGGGAAATTTCATGATTGTGCCTTGCTTGTTGTCATCTGCAAACTTGGTCAGCCAGAGGCGTTTGACATTGGCTTTTACTTACAAAAAGTAGATGTCAAAAATCAACCACACCAGCATTAAGCCCTGAGGAACTCCACTAGTGACTGCCCTTTTTCTGGAGGTAATCAAAATAAAAAAGATGAGGGTTGGAGGTGGCGACATTGTAAACAAAACAGAAATAATACAGACAAGGTGGATAGTTGAATTGCAAGCTGACCAACCTCCGAGATTAAATGGTGTAATCCCTTTGAACCTCATACTGTGGGGGTTGTGGCTGCAAAGATGATATTTCATTAGCTGATTACATTTTGAATAAAAGGAATTGATTATCTGTTATTTAGGATCTGAAGAAGGCCTTAAAAGGCTGAAAATGCTCATCCAGGATTTTAACTTTTATTATTTTTATAGTGTTCTAACAATAAACCTTCTCTGTGGTGGTATCTCATCTTTTTGATTTTTATTTACTCTGTTGAAGAATGAGCTGCCATTGGCAACCCTAAGGAATTTGTTTTGTGGAGGTAGAGTCCCCTGTCCTGACTTCCCATTTTCTGTCTGTGAGCCAGTTGGTTATTCAACTGGTGACATCAAGGTTTACTCTGAGTTTCATGAGTTTTCTGACAATACCTAAATGAGAAACAGTATTTAATGCTTTGGACAGGTCAAGTTAGGCAGTGTGTAGTGTTTTGCCCTTATCCATAGCTTTGGTGACTCTCCCAAAAAAGTCCATTGATCTACTTTTGATGAAACCAAACTCTGTTGGATCAAGTGTCTGAAGGTTTCCTGTCTTTATTTATAATATCCATGATAATTCTTTCCATGGCTTTAAATATTAAATTAGTCAGACTCATGACTCTGTAGTTATCTGGGTCAGTAGATTGGCTAGCCTTGTGCAAAGGAATAACTGTTGCAGTCCTCTATTCATTAGGCATGAAACTAGTTAGAAGGCTGAGGTTGAACAACGATATTAGAGGGCTTGATAGGCCATATTTCATGCTATTCGGGAGGGCTCCTGGGATATTATCTGAGCCCACAGATGAGTTTCTTCTTTTTTGCCTTGGAGAGCACACTGAAGACTTGTTCGCTAGAGATAGCCAGGGGGTTATAATCGAGGGTATCTTCTGAAAGGTATTGGTGGAAGCAGGTTGAAACGGCAGCTAAATTTATCAGCCAGTATGTTTGATATATTCTCCAGGTTCATATAGGTGGTTCCTCTTACAATTAGTTGAGCACACTGCCACATATTGCCACTGAAGTTACAGACATAGCTGGCGAAGGCCTTGTAATTGTCCTTTACCTCCTAGGCTATTTTTACCTCAAATTTTGCTTTGCTGGAATTGGTAAGACACTTGGACTGTTTTAGTTTGATGGGGGGGGGGGTTCTTGCCTTGACAGGTATTTCACTTCCTATTCATGGTTATGGTTTTCTTTCTTTTGTTATACAACTTGTTGATGCTGAGATTCCACCAGGGTGGCTTGTTCTTTGAGTAAACCTAGTGCTTATTTGAGTGGGTACAGCTGCCTTAATGCAGTTGTTTTCATGATGGCATAGGGTGTCTGTGAACAATTCCACATAGGCAGCAGAGTTCACTTGGTGTGGGAGGAAGGCTTGACATTTTGCAGATAATCACTCAGTAGTAAGAAGATTGCTTTGCAATAATGCCCAAATGATTTAAGGTTTTGATGGGGTCATATATTTTATTTTAATATCAAAGGATATAGCTTCTTGCCTGACTTTACAAGCAAGGACTTTACATACAGGTGGATGCAAAGTTCCCCCATGTTTGTAAGGATCAGGTTGAGGATGTTGCTGCCCCTAGTGGGCGTATGGAATGACTGTTCCAGAGCATTTGTGTTGACAAAGTCCTGGAATTTTTCAGTCTGCTACTGGAAATTGTGTGTGTAAGGTTATAGTGGAAGTCACCCAGGGGTATAGTGTTGAACTGAATGCACTGTGACTCCAGTTTATTTAGGTATATGGTACAGATATCCTGGGTCATAGAAGGCAATCTTTAGCTTATGATGATATGGTATAGATGCTGAGCTGGACGTGGAGAAGCTCAAGTGCATCATACTGCTTAATCAGGCTTGAGGTGGAACTGTTTTAGATGAATATTGAGATACCTCTTTCTTTTGTCCCTTTCTGTGTAGTAGCTGGTCTAAATGTGTGGAAGACATTTTAGCCTTGCACTGCAGGGATGCTTTCCATGGCTTTAAACCATGTCTCCATAACTACACAGATATTTACATTCTCCAGGGTGAGGAGAGCTTGCAGGGAGTAGAGTTTTTTGTTTAGACTCTTGGCAATGGCATGCATACCTTTAGATTATCCAGGGTTGGTTTTGCTATGTTAGAAAGTTATCAGTTTGGCATTACCTAAAAAAGACACTATGGAGGTGGACAAAGTTTTATATAATATTTGAAAGCCTAAAGGTTAGAGGTGCAGACCATCTTTATTGAAGCAGATTTGTCTCTCAACCATATCTTCCCAAACTGACAGATATTGTACCCCTTTCAAATGCCATCAAAAAGTAAGCCAATTGATTATCTTCTGCTCATATTGTGCCATCATCTTCAGTGAAACTAGGTTGCTGCTCAGTGCTAGTCTTATACCAACCTAGGGCACATAGTCTGAGATCTCCATCATGTCTCTCTTCATGTGGTCTAGAGAGGTACATCTCAGGTCATTTAGATCAACTTGTACAATGACAGAGTTGTTCTGGTACTTGTTGTTCAATGGACAGTTTAATTTATCCAAGTCTTTTGGATTTCTAAAACCATGTTGGGAATGATCTGCATTCCTAAGTCAAAGTATGAATAAAGTCAATGACCCAAATGATTAGGTGCATGATCTGGCAGATTCTGGACCTGATAGGCAGTTGATTGTGACACTCTCCTTGTTCATCTTATTGAGTAGAATGACTGTCCCCGGGATTCATGAAGCTTGCGCCAAGCACAGGCGTAGCGTCTGCCATCTAACACCAAATATGGCCACCGAGCGATTCGGGTACGAGCTGTTTCCATGTGCACTACCTGCGTACGCCACAGCTGCGTAGCTCCTGGTGCATGTATGCTAATTACCCCATGCACAACAGTGTAGCATGCAAATGAAGGTATATAGCAATTCATGAAGCGCTGCAGGCATAGCATAAGCATGCAGAAATGTAAACCGAAGAAACGGTTTACAATTTTTTTCGAACATAAAATCGGAGCCATGACAGCGGACCAAACTCATGTATTATACTGTTAATATATACCAATGGCTAAATATATACATGCACAACACATAAAAAAGAGCATTTAATGTCATGGCCACACTAACACAAAGTAAAATTGCAGTGCATCGGTGCACAAATGGGATCACAATGAAAATATATTTATATGCAATAAAACGGCAATGTAACACATTTCATGAGTTCCCTGCAATAGTCAATGGCACGCATGCTACACCACAACCATGGCGCAAGGGTTGCTAAGGGTCTGTGACAGTGTTCTGCACGGTAACTAGGAATTAGTAGTCAATGCCATGCAAATGAGACAAGTAATACTGAATCGCAAAATCCCCGCCGGCGTAAGGATGTGCCTCACAGTGTAGAGATAAAACACCATGATGTGGCCTGGAGATAAAGATGACATCAAGAGAGGGATGTGCCACCTTAGCTATAAGCACATTGGAGCATTGCTAATCCGGTTTACCTATTTCTAAGCAAAGCCGCAGGATAGGGGTATGGAAGTAGCCATAGCTTTGCTTAGCTGAGAGCACACAAGATAACTGAAAGTGCATGTGAACATGAATGAAAATGCACTCGAAACCCGGTAAATGGCTGTGCACAGTGCGCACCACAGCTGAAACAGGAAGGATATGGGAAGACAATAAGGAAATTCTGCAGCATGGTAATTGGAGTACAAATGAGAAATTAACACCTAGGAACCCACAGTGGGCCACTGACAACAGCTAACAAGGCTGCTAGCAGCTACCTGCAGAACAGGAAAGGGGAGGTGCCGTACTGCAAAGAAAAGAGAACTGTCACAGCAGAACAAAGGAAACTTGCAGTAGATCAGCTACGTAACACATTTCGCTACACAATCCTGGGTTGGGAAAGTACTAAACAAGAAAGCTAGCAGCTGGATGCATGCCTGACAATGGGAGGGGAATCGGGTTGAAAAGTGAAGTAAAGGGCAATAGATGAATCACAGCAGCCAAGCGTAATTCAACACCAAAGGCCACACAATAGCAGTACCTGCTGTAAAACCCATAATTACGATACCTTGCAACTGGAATTGCACATACACACCCAATTACACCAGCAGCATCAATTGCACAATAGTATAAAGTGTGAAAGCACCTCACACACACTTGTGTATTCCCAGACACTCTGCACCATTGGTGTATACAGACAGGGAACTTTTAATATGTACATGTTAGGGGATGCCATAGCTTTGATTCACCAGCATGTATTGGAGACTGACGGTGGTGTGGAGGATGATGCTGACAACCATCTCAGGTACAGAGGAGGAGAAGAGTGTTCAGACCCAAGGTAACCTGCCAGGGGCTACATGATCTGGAGAAAGAAGAGCGTTACAGGGTGGACAGGGACACCATACAGCAACTTGTTGAGCTGTGCTGGCCATGCCTCAGAGCCAGAAATAACAGAGGGGAACCCATCCAAGTGGACAGGAAGGTATGTGTAAGCTTGAGAATACTAGCCACAGGTACCTTTCAAAGGACAACTGGGGATATCATGGGGATCTCATAGGCATCAGCATCCAGGGTACTCCACCAGTTCCTGGATGCCATGTTACTACATGCCAATGAGCACATATACTTCCTCCAAATGCAGGAGGAGTTGGCCAGCAATATGCATCTCTTCCACCATGTGGCAGACTTCCTGGAGGTATTGGGTGCAATAGACTGCATGCACATACACATCAAGTCACCACCCGGTGAGTAGGGTAGGCACTACATAAACAGCAAGGGATACCCCTCCATCAACTGCTAGGTCATGTGCAATGCCCAAGGCATTATCATGGATGTGTGTGCTGGCAGCCCTGGAAGCTATCACGTCTCCCACATCTGGCATGCCTCACAGCTGTATCAGGTATTTGCCAGGGGGGACATCCCATTTGGCCACCTGGTGGGGGATGCTGGCTATGCACTGGAACAGTGGATGATGACTCCCAGACAGAGACCAGATGGCTTAGTGGTTAAGGTCTTCGCCTCCAATACACAAGGTGCAAGGTTCGATCCTGACCTCCGACTAATGCCTGTTTGGAGTTTGCCTGTTCTCTCTGTATCTCCATGGGGTTTCTCCCATGTTTGAAAAACATGCTGAGTGTTTCCATCTCAAACTCACCAATGAATGGAGCTGTGGGCAGCAGCACAGACTCTACATGGTGCCCAATGGGGGGAAGAGGTGCAAAAAGTCCAACCGCTTTGGGCATCTATTGTGGTGCGCAGTATCCTCAAGATAGGAGAACACGGATCACAAACTGTGTGCCGTGGCAGGGCTAGCCACTCGATGGTGTAAAATATGGCTCTAGGTGATTCGGTCATGTTGACTGTCGCCAAAAAATGGGCATGGGTAGTTACCGGTGATAAGTGGGTTGAGGACCCAGCCTACTCTCTGACCCACGCCAGGGACCCTTGCTAACTGTGGAAGGGGTATATGTGCCCCTATTGGCCAGTGTGTGCCCACCATAAAAGCCCAGCAGCCCTGGGTCAATAGGCTATTGGCTGGCCGGTGTCTAGTTGTCCAGCCTGGGTTACCTGGGATAGCTCTGTTGAGTGAAAGCTGGACATAAAACCAACCAACCTGCCAAACATGAACTGAGAATTGCTATGCTTAATGTAGGTTCACTGACAGGATGCAGCTTAGAAGTGGATGACATGATGATACGGAGGAGGCTGGACATCCTATGTATCCAAGAGACGAGATGGAAGGGCAGTGCAACAAAGCCACTTGGCTTGGGATCCAGACTCTACTACTCAGGTGGTGGACAGGCTAGAAATGGTGTAGGAATTGTGGTGAGACAGAGGCTTCAGAAGTCAGTGAGGGATATCATCAGAATTAATGACAGACTCATGGCAATCAGACTCCAGTGTAATGATAGGACAGTATTCATAGTCCCAGCCTATGCCCCATAGCAGGGTTGTGATAGTGAGGAAAAAAGTGCATTCAGACAGCAGTTGCAGAACCTACTAGATAAAGCAGGACAACATGAATTGGTGTTGATAATGGGTGACTTAAATGCACATATCGGGACAGACAGAACAGGATATGAGGACTGCCTGGGTCCACATGGGTGGAGCAATAGGAATAAAGAAGGAGAATCCATTCTAGACTTCTGTCTGGCAAATGGCGTGATAATAGCCAACACATGGTTCAGAAAGAGAGACAGTCACAAGATCAAATACAAGAGTAGCCAACATGCAACTCAGGTAGACTTCCTCCTAGTAAGGAAAAGGCACTGGGGTAGAATCCATGATTGCAAAGTCATCCCCAGTGAAACAGTCGGTTCACAGCATAAACCAGTAGTTGCCACAATTAGCTGCAAGCAGTGGTCAGAGAAGGCTCTAAGGTCAACAGAGACCAGGCTGAAGACCTGGAAGTTGACTGGAGAGAAAGTACAGCAGTTCAAGGAATTACTCAGGGCTCTCGCACCCCAAGAAGAGGAGGAAATAGGTGGAGTTGAAGAAGAGTGGCAGCGCCTAAAAACAGCATGTGTTAGGACTACAGAAAAGATATGTGGCCGAGCCAGATATGGAAATAAGGTACATAAGGAAAGCTGGTGGTGGAAGGCAGAAGTGCAGGAAGTAATCAAAGGAAAGAAGGAGTGCAGGAAGAAGTGGGAGATTGAAAAGAATGACCAAACTAGGAAGGACTACTGGTTGGCTAACAAAGAAACTAAGAAAGAAGTTGCAATAGCAAAGAATAGGGCATCAGAGGCACTCTATCAGCTTCTGGAAAGTGACTCAGTAATGGGCACAAAGAAACTATACCAGGTTGCAAGGCAAAGACAGAAATATAAAGAAGATAGTCAGACACCCTTCATAAGGGATTCCAGCAACAACCTGCTTACCAGCCCACAGGACATCAAAGGCAGATGGAAGGAGTATTTCCAGCAGCTTCTGAATGAAGAGAACCCCACAGAAGTGGTACTGCCCCAGAAACAGCCTACAATGAGAGTAGAAGAGGAGCCCAGCTTAGCAGAAGTAAGAGCAGCACTAAGGAAAATGAAGTCAGGGAAAGCAGCAGGCTCAGATGAGGTCACATCAGATATGATAAAGATGCTGGGTGAGCTAGGGGAGAAATGGCTCCTGAGGGTACTAATTGCAGTGTGGAGAGAAAGGCGTATTCCAGATGACTGGAGAATAAGCATACTCATGCCAGTGTACAAGAACAGAGGGGACATCCACAACTGTGGACAGTACAGAGGCATCATACTCCTACCACATTGCATGAAAGTTCTGGAGAGGGTGATTGATAAACAGATACGCAGAATAGTAGAATGTAAGATGGGAGATGAACAGTTTGGATTCAAATCAGGATGCAGCACAATTGACCCAATGTTTGCATTGAGACAGATACTTGAGAAGAAACTAGAGAAGAGGAGAGAGTCAAACTGGGCTTTCCTAGACTTGGAGAAAGCATATGACAAGGTCTCAAGATAGCTGAACTGGGCAGTACTGCGGTGGTTTGAAGTACCAGAAACATTGGTAGAATTAGTACAGGCTATGTACAAGGACCCAGTGTCTCAAGTACGAATAGTGTTTGGCCTCACTGAGGGGTTCCCAGTGGGAATGGGTGTACACCAGGGTTCAGCTCTGAGCCCACTGCTGTACATACTGGTAATGGACTACATCAGCAAACAGGTTGGAGGGGTCAGAGCAACAAAGCTGCTGTATGCAGACGATGTGGCAGTACAGGCAGACTCTGATCTAGAACTTCAGCAAAGGATAGGAGAATGGAATGCAAATCTGAAGGCACATGGGATGAAACTAAGCACAGATAAGACAGTGGTAATGGCAGCAGATTGGGGAAATCAGAAGAAGCTGAGAATAGAGATAGATGGGAAGATAGTGGAACAGGTAAACAGCTTCAAGTATCTGGGAGGGGTGGTTGAGGAGAAGGGTAATCTGAATAAAGAGGTCAAAGCTAGAACCAGAGGGTCTGCAGCCAATTGGCATAGAGTATCAGGTGTAGTATATGACAGAAGAATGCCAAAGAAGCTGAAAAGTAAGGTGTACAAGACAGTGGTGCGACCAGTACTACTGTATGGTACAGAAACCTGGGCAGTAAAGGCAGAACAGTTGAAGAAGCTAGAGGTGATGGAAATGAAGTGCCTGAGAAAGGTGGTAGGATGCACACTGCAGGACAGGCAAAGAAATGAGGACATAAGAGCAGAAGCCAAAGTAGCTCCAATTGCAGAAACGATCAAAGAAAACAGATTACAATGGTATGGGCACATGTGTAGAAAAGCAGAAGACAATCTGGTGAGGGAGATTTGGGACAGACAGGAAGAAGGTAAGAGGAAGTGAGGGCGTCCAGCAAAGAGATGGATGGATTGTGTGAAAGAAGATCTGCAACACTCAGGCATAAGTGTTGAAGAAGGCAGGAGAGTGGCACTGAATCGAGAAAGATGGCGACAGTTAATACGAAACACCGACTCCATGTAAATGGGAAAAAGGGGATGATGATGATGATGATGATGATAAGGATGATGACTCCCATCAAAAATGCACACACACCCATGCAAGAACATCATAATGAGGCACACACAGAAACCAGAATCATCATAGAGCATGTGTTTGGGATGCTGAAACCACGGTTCTGTTGCTTAGACATATCTGGTGGAGTCTTGCAGTACTCTCCAGGCATGTGTGCCCACATCTTCATAGTATGTGCCATGCTACACAATATGATCCTGCAGAAACAGCTGCAGCAGGGACAGAATGGTGAAGGCCCTCACAGCTCACCACCATTGCCAAGGGCCCCACAGGCACAGAGGGACTCAGACCATGAACACCCTGTGCCAGCCCCAGTAGGCAGACAAAGGCATGCCCAGTATGTCCATGCCTTGGCAAAGAGGGAACGTATAGCACACACACACTGACAGTGTAGGCACCTATGGACTGACACCCTTCTCCACCTGAACACACAGTAAACATGGATGGCACACACACATGACCACCTGTAAATTATCATGTATAGGTGGTCTACTGTGTGCATCCAACATAGGCAGCCCTCAACTATTGTACACACAACTGCCATTGGCACAAGGTAAATCAATACCTGAACAGTAAATTAAGCTATCAGCATGTGTAGATGCTGTATGCATAGGTTCATAGGTACATAGGTACATGCCTAACTGCCCGAGGCCATTCATAAGCCTAGCTAAAATGTGTCTGCTGTCGCCACCCCATTGATTAACTAACTGTCCCTCTGTGGGGCAGAGACAATTGTGGGATCCCTGGGGTGTATCCACTGTTCTACACCCACTCTGCAAGGATTCCCTGGAGTGTTAGTGAGGGGCTCCGTATAATGTAATCAGGGATGTAGTTCCAAATCATGGGGAGTACCCATGACAGGAATCTGTCACTCCAGCATCTTCCAGTTATGGTTGTGGCAAGGTGTAGCTCATTACAGTGTGTGGCTCACTGTGACATGGATTCCCATAGGTGGAGCATATCCATTAAGCCTGACTTGGACATGGCTTTGCTGGCCAGCAAATATCATCTCTGAGTAAATGAGATGCCACTGAGTAATGAAAATGTTTATGCAGTCTGGCAGCATAGGACACATGTCTGAGGGCATTATCCCTCTTGTCGAGGTCCGTTCGTGGCCCTTCTAGCTGTTGGATGTTTCTTCTGAGGTACATTCAAAATGGGTTATCTTACTCAATGATGGGATTGATGAGTGATGAATAAAGGGGCAGAATAATCTCAGTCAGTTTAGATGCAAACCCTTAAGTAATCAGATGGCCTACATAGACAGATGTCCTAACTACTTCGCAGATATGATTGTCAAAGGAGAGATCACTATCTATTGTAGTCCCCACATACCCATTACATCATCTGAATTATAATGTCTGCCACTCATGTGTTAACATGTGTGTGTGTAGTTTCCCAAAATGGAATGACCATGCAATATGTGGTCTTTAGCTGGAGGCCATGACTCTGACACCCTGTGATGGTCTATGTGAGGCCCCTTGAAGGACGTCTGTGACAGCTGGACTGTCAGTTATGGCTCCCAGTCTGCAGTAATCACAAAACATGGCCTGCTGTAGTTCACCTGTGTTAGCCTGTACCTCTGAGAAGTATATGGCAAACAGTAGGGGTCCCAGGACTGAGTCCTGTGGGACACCAGTTGTCACTGGTTTAAGAGTTGGACCTGGAGGCTGCTATTCTTACCATGTGGGTTCTGTGTGTAAGCCTGTTGGCAAAACAACCTGTGATGTATGGGTATATGTACTGGCTGGTGAGTGTAGAAATAATACTTGAGTGGGAAATGGTGTCAAAACCCTTGGCGAGGTCCAGGTAGTATGTGTGAACTACCACACCCCACAGCCAAAGTCTAGGTGACTGTAAGATGTCAAAGAGGCTCAGTAGGCATGATCTGCACTCAATCAAGCTGACCTGGGTTGGGTCAAGTGTCTGGAGGTTACCATTGTCTATGTTAATGAGTGCCATGAGGATGCACTCCATAGCCGTGCAGATCAGGCTACTCAGGCTTATGGGGTGGTAGTTACCATGGTCAGTTGTGTCACCACCTTGGTGGAGTGGAATAGCTGTTGCCATGCACCAGTGAATGGCCATGTAGCCTGTGTAGAGGCTTATGTTGAATTGCTATATTAGGCAGGGGGTCACTTTGTCTTGTAGTGTCTGCAGGATGCAGTCTGGGACACCATCTGCCTCCACTGATGCTCTGTCATGCCATTTGAAAGGGCCATTACCACCTGTATGTCTCAGATGTCTGGGATACTGTACGTTTTGGGTATTGTTGTGGGCCCTGTAGGGGGTGAAGCTTGCTCCGAATGTATCATCAAGTGTGTTGGTGATATCAGTAGGGTCAGTATATTCAGTGCAATATTGCACCAGCACAGTGCAAATCTGTGTGTTACAGCTTACATCCTTGACATAGTCAAAGAAGCCTTTGTGGTCATATTCCGAATCCATGCCTATTTACCTGTGGATGTCAGCCTTGGATGATTACATGCGTAACATAAGTATCTTGCTAATACTGGTCATGGACGTCTGCATGTCTTGGGATTTGCTGTTGTTCTGGACTACTGTCCTACTTCTGTTGTATAGCCTGCACAATGCAGGGGTTCAGCAGACTGGTGTCCTTGTGTAGGAGTAGTGAGTCCTGGTTTACCATTGATGGCATGACTCATACATCTTTGTAGGTGCTTATAGAGTGCATTTGAAATTCTGTCTGTATCTTGAGCAGTTTCATCCCTGAGCGTGGGGGCTGTGAACCCTCCCACCTCTGTCATTAGTACTGTGAATTTAGCTGTAGGAAAGGTATTCACTGTGTGTTCCTTTGGTGGGGAGATGGTTGGGAGTGGAAATCATCAGTGAATAGCTCATGGTCATATCTAATCAGTGACCGGTTTACCTATGCTGTAGTGCACCTGTTGCACATGTCAGTGATTACCACTTCTAGTATGTTTTTACCTCTCGTTAGTCCATCTACCAACTGATACAGACCATATGAGGTGATAAATCCCAGGAAGTGCTGGGTCTGAAAGTGAATACTCGAGTAGGTTATCCAGTTAAGTGTAGGGTAGCTGACATTGACCAATAACAGGGTGTCTGGTAGGACTGTCACATTTACCACTGTCTCC
Source organism: Protopterus annectens (assembly GCF_019279795.1). Lineage (NCBI taxonomy): Eukaryota > Metazoa > Chordata > Ceratodontiformes > Protopteridae > Protopterus > Protopterus annectens. The sequence goes on along the minus strand of NC_056741.1, from coordinate 1,172,289,028 downwards.
AGATAGTTGTAGTGGTGCTCCTAAGTCATGGAGGAATATCTGTAGCAGCTCACAGTTTGCATTGCAGTCGTGGCTGATGTTAGCTGCACATGGATGATCACAGAGGTTTCATGTTGCCTCACTAACTTGGAGGTGTAGGTATCCCTGATGAATATGGATAAACCCCCTCCATGTCTGTGCCAGTCCATGTTCAGTGGCTGAAATGTGTGTTATGGGTTGTAGTCTGGTAGTGCCGGTGTGCTCACAGGAGCCTTGTACAGGTCCCAGTCACAGAACAGATGTAGATGTCGTCCATACTGAGGGGTGCTGTGAGTGCATGCATGTTGTGAGTACTACCCCTGGTGTTGTGTAGTCTAACCCTTATTGATTCTGCTATTGTGCAGTTCATGGAGGTGAGATTCACCTCTGAGACCTGCCTAAAATGGCACCAGGGGGTTGCCAATAGCCTTGCCTAGCATTCCAAAGCCTTAGGCTGGCACATGCAAGTTGGTATAGCATTGTTGCATGTTTCCCATCTGTGCTTGTGTCCCATCTTTCCTGTAGGTAACCTACTGGTAAGCAATACAAAGCCTAAAACCTATACAAGTCCACTAGCTTCCAAGATAGGCTTTTGGAGTGATTATGTATCAGTAGTCTGCATGCTATTGTAGTACTTAACTGTTGTCTGACTACATGGTTATTTTACACTGTATATTGTGATCAGAAAACTCTGTATAATCACAATTGATGTTGGAGATGGCCTGCACTGTAGAGGTTCACAGATAGGTAGTAGGCTATCTGCCCAAGGGCATTTAGAAGCATAGCTACAGTGTGGTGGCTTTACCTGCACCATTGATGAAGTAACTGAGACTCTGTCAAGCATAGCCAATGAATTGATTCCAGGCAGAGTTTCTTCAAGCTGTTGAAGACTGGGGTGCTGCAGGGTGATAGGGGCACAAAAGGCCATGTTAACATGACAATCCAACAGCATTCAATTTCCCCAACAGGTCTTGCAGCTATAAAACTGGAGTGGCTCTCCCACACCCTGGCTGTATGTTTCTGGGACACATTATTCCAGGAGTGTATATACTGTTGCCCAGTCACACATCAAGGTGTCCCCTGAAGTGTGTCAGTGAGGAGCTATGTCAAATGTAGTTAGAATGTTAATGTATAGTCTCCCAATTCATGTGTCATGTCAGTATTTCGAGAAGCTCACTGGGTGTGGGTGGTTCCGCCTGTTGTGTAGCCAAGCTTAAACACAGGATTCATGGACATAGGAAATAGGCAGAAGGAACGTTCATGTCAATAGTGTAATGGCTACAGCATTTGCATAATATCTGTGCAGTCCTGGTTCAAACCCCAATAAAGTCAGAGATGATTTACATGTTAAATAGTATACCTTAACCACAGCTTGCACATATAGGTAATATTCCACAGAATAATAAACATTTGGAACATACATAAACCCATGTGTGTTGGAGAGTACAGTTAACAGACAATGTAATTTTATGTAAGCACATAGTGAGATGTTACGTCAATGAAAGTGGCCATATTTGCGTGCACAGGTTGTAGGATGTAAAGTTTGTTTAACTGTGTACAACCGCTGGTATAATGTCGCACAAACACCTTTAAACCTGCGTACAACTGCTTAAATTAGCCTTATTCTGTAGTAAAACATGTCTAATACATTGCAGGTGTTGAACCCTGGACCATGCACACCATAGTCATGGGACCTAACACTAAGCCACCTAATCTGTATACATGGCAAGTGGTCGTTAGACTACACCTTATACTACAGGCATTTCACAGTACAGACCACAAATGGGACAGTCACTTTGTGTACATATGTACATTACATTGTAATTTACTGTAATGTGTGAATCAACATATACAAGTCTACATATAAGTGTTACAAATTAATACTAAATATATCTGCATATATATATATATATATATATGTGTGTGTGTGTATATATATATATATATATATATATATATATATATATATATATATATATAAACATCTATGAACATACTTTGTGACACAGAAGCATTCCAAATGGATAGAAGTGTACGCAAAATGCATGCAGCTCTGGTATTATAACTATTAATATAAACCTAATTCCCCATAGAAGCAATGGTTGCTGTATATGTGGAGACTGGTGTGGGGGAGGACCACTGGCTAATGGAATATGCATCAAGGAGGGCCTGTGTCGGATGTTCATTATGTGAACTGGAGGGGTACACATGGCGTATGGGCATAATGTAAAAAGGACACAAAACAAGAACCATTCTCATCCATAATACACCCTGTCAGGTCACATTGCAAACTGACTTCAACAAACATATGAACATTAACAGGTATCATACATATGTACACCAACTGACTTACACATTTGTTTGCAGTAATGAGGAATGGCTGCAGTACACTGTACATACTAAACACCATTAAAGTTGTACATATCTCAGATGCCTCAGTGGTAAAGCCAGTGACTGTGGTGTTCATGGTCCTGGTTTCAAGACCTGCAAGGGCTTTTATGTAATTTTGATGTCCCAAATAAGGGATGTTGGATGCAGGTTATTAAAGCACTTTTAAGCAGACGTTAGCAGGTTATTGTGCTGGTAAGTGGTGCTTAAACATGACTACATGGATAAGCGCCACACCGGTTTAACCTTTGCTGAACATCGCGCAGATCACGGGCAAAGCCGCCCACAACCGCTGAAATGTGCGTTAATCACCCTTGCCCTACCAGTGCCTGCTCTGAGAGGTAAAATGACCACTGTCAGGATTAGAACATGCAACCATGTACTCATTCTTCACAATAATCTACCATTAAGCTACCTGAGATGTACCAACAGCAGTTGTGTATTCTGACAGGTTAAAACACAAAAGGAAGGATTGTGTGGAAATAGGACAAACCGCCATGGAAAGGTGTATGATATATATATATATATATATATATATATATATATATATATAGAGAGAGAGAGAGAGAGAGAGAGGGAGAGAGAGAGATATATGTTGATATATAGGGATATACATATATATGTAGATATATAGATAGGTTAACAACAGCTACACAACCATGGAGGTACATATAAATGGGATACCTACCAAATACCTAATGCTTGACATACTGATGTGTATAATCACAAGGTTTAAAAACCAAAAGACCACAGTACTGAAACACCAGAAGCGTGAGTTTTAAAATCCTGATGTTAAGGGGCATTAAGTTAGTGCTTCTGGTGTTGTGGTTCAGGTAGGTTACTGTGTGTAAGTGTGTTTCTGAGGGCTGTAGTATGTGTAAGTGTGTGTTCTGAGTGTGGTGTGTGTTCCTGGGGGACTGTAATGTATGGCTGTGGGTTTGCTTTGAGCGTCTGTGCGATCTCGGAGGTAGAATATTAAAGTTGGGAGGGTGTGGGAGGGCTTGCCCACCTGCTCATACGTAGTGTAGGATGGTTTGTTTGGATGTGGTGGGTAGGAGTGTGTCTGTGTGTGCGTGTGTGTGTTCCGTGTTTGTGTTACTTTTGCGAGTTTGACTGTCGCAAGTTTGAGTGTTCGGTAATGTGGGGTTTGGGAGTCTGGTCCCGGTACTGTGGGAGTAAGAATTTTGTGAGTTCAGGATTCCATAGGTATGCCGTATACAGCAGTTGAAGTATTCATATATGAGTATAACATGGACTATAGCAATCACACATTCTGCCACGACCAAACTTTATGAACAAAGGATATGGAGAGTATATACCTATACACTATTACAAATATGTGCTATGGACATTAGCCAAAGATAGGGTTACCACTTGTCCCACTTTGCGAGGGACAGTCCCTCTTTGGGCGGTTGTGTCCTGACCAAAAATATTAAAAATGGCAAATGTCCTGTGATTGTAGGACATAATTATGTCCCATATGTAATGCAATAGTTGCATAAAATAGTTATTTCTGTATCTAAAATACCTACATGTTACAAGAAACAGGATAAGCAACTAAACTGATACAAGAATAAGCTTTTATTTAGGGAAAAAAGGAAAGTTATATCCTCTGTACTGACCGTGGGTTTGTGTTGGCCTGTAAAATCTGATGTGTGTCCCAAAAATGTCCCACTATGGCCATTTGAAAAGGTGGCAACCCTAGCCAAAGAAGGTCAGTCACCAACACAACTCCAATGACTGCAAATACCTATGACAGAAATGCACAGACAGCTTTCATGTAGCAACACTTTATTACATTCTGATGTATTGACGAAAGGATTCAAGGACTAACATTACCTGCATGCTGTACAGGAACCAATTAACAGTGCCTTAATGAATCCGCCTGCAATTACCATAGTATTAGTCCACTAAAGAATAGGTGTTCAAATAGGGAAGGAACCCTCACACACATATCGAATATGTATAAAAGCAGTTCCTACACACCTGCATCTGGTATGTACACCCACCAACATCTCCCCCACACCCAAACCAATTAAAATACAAACTGTAATAACATCACAAATCATTCACTCACTGTATGACATCTGCAGAAGCCTTAACATACCTTGTCAGAGACACACTATCATGGCCCTATGTGAAATAGTTGCTGTTATACAATGGAACAGCTGCTGATGTTACAGGGTTTGTTTGCACTAATCCTGTTTCAGAGGGTTGTGTGTACACCAGGAAGTGTTACCAATTACTGATTAACAGCACAGTATGATACACATGTACACCAAACCGAAGATGTCTGGTGAGCACACTGTAAACCACCTAACATTTCATGCATAGCCATACAGCCTTGAGCTGCTCAAACATCCTTGCCAGACTGAAACATCTGCAGAAGTATCAGGTACAAACAAACCCTGCATAAGTAGCAATGTTCTGAAATATAACAGCTGTACTCACATGTTGAACAACATCTTCTAGCCATTACACACAATCCACGGGAGTTATGAAGCTAATATATCTCTGTCTGTCTCCATATAGCTGTTGCAATAGATCACAAACAACACATCCAGGCCATCTTCCTCGAAAGTAATGCAAAGGGACAATGCCCAAGTGGAGTACTCAATTATACACCACTGTTGCCATGGTACTGGCTAGTGGAGTAGCTGCACAGCTGATGTGCATGTAATTAACTACTTTGGAACACCAATTGGTGGTCAGGATAGCACATGTTACCGATATTTAACTATAAAAGGATGGCTTGTCACACATTCAAACCATCTGATATACCAGCAGAACATTACAAAGAAGATTGAAACACAAACTGAAAAAGATTGAAATAATAGTCAATGACACCTTAGGTTACTAATAAGGTATGTAGAACACTCAGTATGTCAGTGTATGTAGTACCTGTTCTGTAATAATTAAAGTGTACGCAATGCATATAGTGGAAACAGTTATCTTGCAGTGATGTATTGTTGAGCATAGTAACGCTTGTAGTATTTATGTGTGTACTGCTGTAGGTCACAAGGCAAACACCTCATACACCACAAGGGATGCTATATAAGGGCTTTGAACCCAACAATTCCTCTCCAGCCACTGTTAGTGGCAGGGTTGTTCCAACAAGTACGTGCTATAACAGGGGATATTATATGTTGATATATTGCAACAGAAGGCATATGTATGGGTGTATTACTGAGAATAACATGTCGAAGGTGGGCCTACTGTGCAATTATGATTTGCATTGTGGGATATTGTGCCAATAATTGTGTAATGCACAGTACTGTAGGCAGATATGTATTACATTTTACATAGCATTACTGTTATGTTAGGCAAACATTAGTTATGTCTATTGGCATTTACAATACACAATAACAGGATACATATGACTTGTAGTCACCCGGCAGTTTATCAGCATGATAGCAAAGTAAAATGGAAGAGCTAGTTAACTATCCATGCACATAAGGCATGTAATAGGTTCATAGGTAGGTACTAGTCTCTCTGCCCAAGGGTATTTATAAGCCTAGCTAGAGTGTGTTGGCTTCCACCACCCCCTTAGGTTAGTTTCCTGTGCCTCTGAACAGCAGATCCATTAGTTCCCTGTGCCTCTGTCCAGCAGAGCCACTACAGTGATCCCCGGGGTACATGTCTGTCTCCCATCCAGCCGTCAAGGTTTCTCTTGAAGAGTGCTAGTGAGGGTCCCTGCCTGATGTAGATAGGAATCATGTTCCAAAGCATGGGGAGTCTCCGGGTCAGGAATCTATCCCTCCAGCACATCCTAGTTATCATTGTGGTTAGGTTTATATCCCTAGAGCATGTGGCTCTCAGGGGCTTCTGTTTAGGTGGAGCATATCCAGCAATACTGGGTTGGACATGGGCCTTGTATGTCAAGCAGAGATTACCTCTGGGTACGCGGTATGCAACCAAGTACAGCTGGAGTTTTTTTAGTTGGGCTGCATAGGTCATCTGTTTGAGGTCAGTAATCCACTTGGTGTGGTACTGTTGTGGTCTTTCAAGCTGTTGCAGTTGCCTTGTAAGGTACATCCCAAACGGGGTGTTGTATCCTTTAATCGGTCTAATAAGTCATGAGTAGAGAGGCACAATGGCCTCCTTTGTTCTGGACGTGAACCCATTTGAGATTAGGGGGGCCATGTAGAAGGATATTCTAACCACCTTGGCATTATGGTTATCAAAGGAGAGATTGCTATCTACTTGGGTTCCCATATCCTTTATTACCTTTTCTGTATGTAGGGGACTACCACCTATGTGGTAGTCCATGGATAATTAGTTTTATCCAAAGGGGATGACTATGCACTTTTTGGCATTCAGATTGAGGCAATGATATTGACACCAGGTATCTGTCTCAGTGCGACCCTTCTGGAGGGTGTATGTATCAGCTGGGGAACCAATTATGGCCCCTACTTTGCAGTCGTCTGCAAACCTTTTCAGCCAAAGTCCTCCTTTGCTTGCCTGTACCTCAGAGAAGTATATACCGAACATGAGGGGTCCTAGGACTGAGCCCTGGGGGACACCACTTGTAACTGGATTACAGTCGGACCTAGTGTATGTAACTCTCACTGAGTGGGTTCTGTCCGTGAGCCATTTTGCAAACCATCTCATGACGTAGGGGTTAATGTTCAGGTGGATGGGTATGTCGATAATACCAGAATGGGGAATGGTGTTGAAAGCCTTTGAGAGATCAAGGTAGGCTGTGTGGACCTCCTTACCTTCATCTAATGCCTTGGTAACTGTCTCAAAGAAGTCCAGCAGGTTTAGGAGGCATGGTCTGCCCTTAACAAAGCCAAACTGGCTGGGGTCAAATGTTTGGAGGTACCCAATGTCTCTGTGAATGAGATCCATGATGATGTGCTCCACAGCCTTGCAGATCAGGCTAGTCAGGCTTATAGGGCAATAGGTCCCATGGTTCGTTGTGGCTCCACCTTTGTGGAGTGGGATAACTGTTGCTGTGTGCCATTCAGGGGGCACAAAGCCTGATGTGAGGCTATTATTGAACATGGTGCTTAAGTGGGGAGCCAGTTCGTTCTGACATTCATGTAAAACGCAGCTTGGGATGTTGTCCGTTCCCATGGATGCTGTTATATTGGCTTTAGAGAGTGCAGCTTTTACCTGCATAGTTGTGATTACAGGGACTCTGCATTATTCCTGTATAGATATGGGCCCTTTAGGGGGTGAAAGGGGGGAAAGGTAGCACAGAACCGATCTGCCAGGTTGTTGGCAATATCAGTTGGTTCTGTAATGTTTGTGCCTTTGTGCTGTAACTCAGAGTAGATTTGGGTGTTGCTATCGAGATTTTTGACATAGCTATAGAATGCTTTGTGGTTGTCCTTGGAATTAGTGGCAGTTTTGTTTTCATAGCAAGCTTTGGAGGATCTTATAAGGGACCTCAGCTTCTTACTGAGGCTGACCAGGGAGCTCCTCCACTCATGGGATTGTACTCTCTTTTACAACAGTTTCTTCCTTCTGTTGTACAGTTTGATTATGGCAGGGGACCACCAGATCGACTTCCTTTTTTTGGAGGATAGCGTCTTGGTTCTGTTTGGGATAGCATGATCCATGCACTTGTGTAAGTGCTTATAGAGTGCATTTGTGTATGATTCAGTAGTTGCAACTGTATTGTCCATCTGCATGGGTGTCATGAAGTTCATCACTTCTGTCTTAAGAAGCATGAAGTTGGCTTTGTAGAAATATTTTATTGTGGTTTCCTTAGTGGGGGTTAGGGGCGGGATGTGGATATCAAGGTTGATTAGATTATGGTCGGATCAGACCGACGAGGAGTTGACTTCAGGTGTGGAACACCGGTCACTCATGTTGGTAATGCCTAGGTCTAGGATATTGTTGCCCCTAGTGGGGATGTGGATAAGTTGATCCAGGGCATTGGAGTTTATGAATTCCAGAAAGTGTTGAGCTAATGAGTTTGTACACAAGTAGTTTTCCCCGTTAATGGTGGGGTAGTTGAAGTCACCCATTAGTAGGGTGTTAGTTCGAACCCTAATAATTTCCAGTACATCAAGAAAAGGGGAGTGGGAATCTTGGGGCATGGTGGGGGACCTGTAGCAAGCTACAATTTGGATTGCAGTTTTGCCCAGAGTTAGTTGCACTTGGATAAACTCTGATGCATTGTGCTAAGCAACTAGCCTGGAGGTGTGGATATCCTTAATGAATATGGGCACACCTCCGCCTTTGGTGTTTTGGTCCAGTTTACATGGCCAAAAAGTGTGGAATGAATTATAGCCTGGTAGTGCAGGGGTGCTATCTGGAGCCTTGAACCAGGTCTCAGTCACTGCACAGATATCGATGTTCTCCATTACAAGGAGTGCCTCGAGTGAGTGCATTTTGAGATTTAGACTTCCAGCATTGAGTAGCATTACCCTCAGTTTGTGCTTGCCTGTTCCTGTTATGGTGGTGAATATGTTATTTGAACCTTGCCTAAAGAAGGCACTACAGGGGCAGCAAGAGCCTTAGCCAGTATCTGGAATCCCAGGGGTGACAGGTGCAGGCCATCTGTGACAAAGCATCGTGGTCTGTTGACCATGTCATCCCAAGCAGACAGATACCGGATCCCCTTAGAATGACACCAGAAGCTTAGCCAATTGTTGAAGTCAATCATTTTGTCTTTGTACTGCTCTATCATTCTGGGCAATGGCAGAATGCTACTCAGGGCTATGATCATACCTGTCTGGGCTACAAGATCGGAGAGCTCTTCCATGTCTCTTTTCATGTAGTCCAGGGAGGTACATCACAGGTCATTCACAACAACATGGACAATAACAGAGTCATATTTGTACTTGTTGTGGAGTGACCTGAGTGCATGCGTTATGTGACAGATCCTGGTACCAACAGGCAGCTGACAGTAAACTTCTCCTTGTTTAGCCTGGTGAGTGGGACGTCAGTGTGCCTGACTATATAGTCACCTATGACTAGTGTGTTGGGTACACTGTTTTGCCTTATTGGCTGTGGTTGAGTGTCACACTGAGTCTGTGGATATGTGTAATTGGGGTTGTGTTGGGGGATGGAGGCTGCTTGTGTTTCTGCTTTGAAGGTCTTTGTTGCTTAGAGAGATTATTATTGAGAGCCTCCATGAATGTTTTTGTGTTACTATGTGTGGATTTTGGTGGTGTAGATTTAGTGAGAGTGTGGTGTGGTGCAAATGTTTACCTTCTCCACATGACTGTCAAGTTCAGTCTTGGTTGGAGAGAGCGTTACCTTCAGTTTGGCTAGATAAGTGCATCTCTCACAGGTTGTAGTGTTGGGTGGTAGGTGGAGAGGGTTGTCTGTGTACATGAGGCAATTTCTACATTGCCTCAAGATGGCCAGATTCATCAGATAGACATGAGAGAACACTGGGAGCTGACCCTTGGACATGCCTGAATATAAAACTATTTTCCCCTAGATAAGTGAGGAATGTGAGTACAAGAGCTGTTTTACTCTAAGCAAGTGAGAAAATTACATACAAAAACTGTTTACCTCTAGGTAATGAGGAAAACTGAGTGCTATAGTAATTAGTAGCTTACTTAGTGCTTACAAGTTCTGAACAAGTGCTGAGCATGAATAAGCAATCCAGATAGGGTCTTGGATAACATAAACACACTGCCCCCCCAACAGGTACACAATCATATATCCATGTACACTACAGAGCCCCTGTTACCACAACTATACAGGTACAAGCTGCACTCAAGCTGCATGGGACATGTCCACATCCCAGGTTGTATCATACACATATGGCAAAATAAGTTGCTCTCCACATACACATCATGTAAAACATAGCTTCATGTCAGGCTGTGTACACACTGAATGGTGCACACCAAATGTTATCACAACCCACAAAGGGGGAGACACCACTGATAATGGGAAGTACTGCACTACTACCCTGCTGAGTCTGGTCTGAAAGGCCATAAACCTTGATCAACTTATTTGATGTCAGCAATACAGATGTAGATGACAGTAAGGTTGATTTCACACTGCATATCATAACCTTGCCAGTTCATAGGACATCATCACCCATACTGCGTTCCACCTACACTCAGTATACTAGATTTACATTCCTATGTCACAGGAGTGTTTTGCAATGGGACCACTGGCAGAACCAACACTACAGAAGGTGTCTGAATAATACATGCACATCACACCAGTGCTAACTACAGTAAGACAGGATTAATTCATTGTACTCCCCCTCATTGTAGTCTATACCACACAGACTAACAGAAGGCATCTGCCTATTGAAGTATGCGAATGACTATGACCTAGGAGCAATAGCTGACTCAGAGTATTGTGGACAACATTCAGAAGGGGTTTTGTGGGTGAGGTGTGTGACATATGGCCACAATCTGACAACTACATATTGCATTGTCACCCCTATGTCAATAATCCTGTACCCATAAACTACCACCTAGGCAATGGTCAACATAATGGACACTGTGTGTAAGGGATGCAGCTAGGCAGTTGTCTTTCCTGTGATAGTTATGTCACCACACCTGTCAGGTAGTCGTATGTGGCAACCCTAATCATGACAGGGTAACATCCATGAATATAGAGATCATTGTTCAGCCATACTCAACGCTCAAGTGACCCATATCAGATCACATATTTCCTTTAAGGGGTATTGGCCATGTTCAGATGGCCTGCACCAGCCTTCCCAATCCCCATCTCCACTATGTAGCATGATGCCTACCCTGAATAAAGCCATGTCCAACCCAGTGATGTTGGACATGCTACACATACACATCCTGATCTCAAACACATACTTCATGGACATCCACCTTCCTAGTACAAGGAACATCACATGCTGGACAGATCCTTGTCCCATACACTTTACATACTCCTGCCATACTATGCATCCTTGTCCAGCAAAGCTGCACATTGCCCCCCTCTCAGATATGGTGTGATGACCTTATGGTAAATGTATCACTGTGGCACTGCTTGACCTGGCCCCAGAAACCCACCTGTTGGCTGGAGCTAGGTAACCTTTTATCCTAGAATCATACATGCCCAGGGCATATAGCCTACTAGTTGAATTTGACAGTACATGCTATAGTTGATATCCATAGCCAGTGTCCCGTGTGTATCACATGTGCAACACAGGTGATACATGGCAGGATGTTGAACTGCTGTACAGTGCCGTGTAGATGTATATGGCAAAACACATACATGTAAAACCTTCCATGAGCAAGTCTGCAGGGTCACAGGTCGTGTCTGTTAAGGCAGTGTAAGTCTTTATATGTGACATATACACAGCATCAAGGTTGTCTGCATTAATGTGGACACATCCAGGCATGTGCTGATAGGTAAGAACACCAGTATAGGCAAACAGACATGCCCACATCAAGACAGCATCCACATGGAGTATGAGCAATGTAAACAGGTGACACACACACATATATATGGTGATAATATCCAATCACCATTGAGTGTCAAATGTGTGTGACACAAACATGTCAGTGGTGTCAGTGTCATGTAGATTTGCAAAGAACTATTTAATCACAATAAATGTGATACGCATGTATGTTCAGCTGTAGCTCTGTACATCTCTGTGAGTTTCTGTGACCTGTCTCCATCATTATGTCTTCCAGGTATGCCACATGCAAGGCTACCAACTTATACCTGCTTGGAGGATAAGGCCCTCATCCCATACATACATGACAATCATCATGTCCTGTTCAGCCATGTGTGACAGGATGCACAGCAGCAGAATGCCTTGTGGCAGGAACTTTGCAGAAGGGTTAATGATGTGGGTGGCCACAACCGCACATACCAGCAGGTGCGCAGACACTGTACAGACCTCATTAGACAGGCAAAACAGTGTGCAAATGCAATCACCAGAGAACAAGGTGCAACAGGTGGTGGGCCACCAACCCAGGTCAAAGAAAAACTGGCGAATCTTGCCAAAATACTCCAACACACTTCTGCACACCAAAAAGTTTTAATAAAATAGGTAAAGCTTTCGGGTTAACCACCCTTCATCAGTACATGTACTGATGAAGGCTGGTTAACCCGAAAGCTTTACTAAAACTTTACTTGAAAAGTTTGGGCCACCAACCCAGCCCACACTCACACATACAGAGGAGCTACTGGCCAACCAGAGGACACCTGCAGAACGACATCCACAAGCCTTAGTTGATATCATGGAGGTGGGTGTCTTGTCTCTCAACCACTGAGCCTGGAGTTGCCTGGTAAGTCACTACTGCACAAATAACAACTATATTCCATATAGTTACATGTGTCACTGTACAATATGTAATGTATCATCATTTGCAAGGCATGTATACACACATGCTGCATACTATAGTATGCTACTCTGTGTATGCACACATGTGCATACTCCATAGTATATTCTATTGTACTGGCGTATGTGTTAACATACACATTGCACCCTGTAGCTATCATACAGGCATGGATAATGATCATACTGCTGTGTCACTCCTATTTAGGTACCTCTGGTGTTCCGCTGTGACAGCAGCCCATTGCAGGTGAGACTGTTATTATTTATCAGGCATGTTAATGCACATATCTATTTGCCATGTGGCCATTTACCACATGTACACATAATGTATGGTCCTGTCACAATATACAGGTCGGACCTGCAATGCATGACAATGGCTACCCATGTTCAATACTTGCAAACTGTGAAACACCGACATGAAACCTCACAAACTGTCATTGCCAGATGTGTGGACAGCTGTGCATACAATGGTGGAGGTGTTGTTCACTGTAGGGACATGTACTCCAGATCAGAACTACACATGTGGGGAATACAAACAGTACTACACAGTTAGCTGGAGTATGGCCAGCCCACAGTATACACCAGTGTGGATTATACCCTTTCTATGAATGTCACACAATGTGATGTGCTATCTGACATGTCCATGACATCTAGTGGACTGGCTGCAATACTGCCTAACTACCCTGAAAAACATATCCCACATACCAAACATACCACCCTTTGTCTGCATAACCCTGTCGTTAGTGGACCATATGACATCTATGGGTGTATGTCATATGGGACAACAAAGACATGTGAAATAGATGCCCATCACAACCACTTGGCCAACACATGTACAAACATGGCCATGGAGGATGGCCAGAGACATGAAGCAACACACACAGTAGACGTGATGTGCTTGTGTGTACACCCTGTCATACACTGTCTCTGCATGGTCCAACTATGGCCTTTGTGTAATGGTTATATTGCAGATGTGGAACACTAGACATCCTACAGGCCTGTGCACATCTTGTGTAGGCGTGACATCAATCCACCACATAAGATGTGTTGAACATCTTGAGTGTGTCATGACATGACAGCAGTCACCTGTACAGTATCCACATACATACACAGACAACCACATCAGCCCACAGATACTGTACATTCCCCTTGCTGGTGTCGGACATCACTGTCATCCTTGCTCTTTATGTGTGTGTGTGTGTGTGTGTGTGTGTGTGTGTGTGTGTGTGTGTGTGTGTGTGTGTGTGTGTGTGTGGTACACAGATGTCATGCGGGACATGGTGTACTAACGAGTTTGCCATGTCTGGCCATAGTTGCCAGGCAGAATGGTTGCAGATGTGCAGGGGTGTCATCCGTATACCCTTCAATGACCTGTGTCACACTTTCCACATCATGGTTTAGTGTGTATACACCTCAGTGACGTGGGTCACATTCCACAGTATATATATATATATATATATATATATATATATATTGTATCTGAACACAGTCATGGCTATGAACATGAACTGTGTCTGTAACTCACACTGTATAGAAATAGAGATGCATCATGATTCCCTGCAATGGCCATGCACATCAGCTAAATGTGCAAATGTGCAGTATATCTGTAGAGCAGACAGACAGCACTGCATTTGGACACCATTACCCCACTGTATATTTGACAGGACACCATTGTGTTAAACATGTATGCATGTCATTGCACACATCAGCAGATCACATGTCATACTACATGTGATTAAGTTCATATGCCACACATCAGACAGGTGTACTGTTAACCTGTGCTGGTCTACATGGTGTAACACAGGGATGTATGCTAACTACTACTATGATTGTGTAATTTGCATGCCTTCTGCTATGACACATGCATGCAGTCGTGTGCAACCCAGGGATGTATGATAACTACCACTATTATTGTATGAGCTGCATGCCGTCTGCCGTATCACATGCATGTTGCATGCCTTCTGTCATATCACATGCGTGTTGGGTGCCATAGCATGTGTCTGTGTGTGTGTGTGTCTATTGTGTAGATTGCAATGTACAGTTCTTGTCTGCCCCTCACAGGTGATGTAGGTCTATTCCCCTCCCACAGACTCTATCAGTGATGATGAATATATGATTGAGGCACAGGCAGGGTTGTCAGGGGCTAAATCTGTGCCATTGGTTGCCATTCCACCTATATCCCGCTCATCCACACACACAGTTCTCATGCCAACACATACCCCATAACGACTGGCCATAGAGGAAGGACAGTTGGCATGTGGTAGCTTGGAACAGGAAAGTGTGGAGGCTATGGAAGGTGTGCCTGCACACCAGGGTGTCAGCCAACTGACTGGTGATGCCCTACACAGGCATGTGGCCAGTGCTCCTTGTAGGAGGACCTCTGGCCAACATGCCCCTGCAAGACAGACCGCAGCAGCTGGTGTCACCAGACACATGTTTCAGGCTGTAATGGAGGCACAGGCACATGCTGAACAAGACAACAGAGAAGATCAGAGGCTTCAGAGGGCTGCTGTCCGTTCTTTAAACAACAACATCCAGGCAATGCCAAATGCTCAACAGCACATAGCTGAAGTTTTGGATAGACGATTGAGTGAAATGGTTGGAGTCCTTGACCGTGGCATGACAATCCACGAGCATGAGCTGTCTGTGCTGGAACATCTGATAGGAGTGAGGCATTTAGCACATGGATGTAGGCCAGCTACATCACCTGCTTCAGGTCTATGTGAACGAGCTATCTCACATGCCCGCTCGCATAGTGGCGGTAGCAGCAGCAGTGCAGCTGTTGCTGTGCTGTCCACACCCAGACACAGCAGGCCATGTGCACATGGCCCTGGATGGTCCCAACAGGGACATGGTTCCAGTGGACATATGTCATCAGACAGTACCCAATCTGCACCTCTGCCTGTTAGTGCCCGTGCAACCCCTGGCAGGCAGAGGTCACGTGGCCATGGCTGGACACTGTGAACTATAAAACCTGGCCTGTACAATCCGCAGCTGTCAATAATACCCCTGTGTAGGCCAGACACATGTCAAAACTGTGTGCATACATACACACACACACCGGAAACATATGTAGGGCACCGCAACACACACATGCATAACATCCACACCCACCCAATTAGATCAAAGGCCCTAACCCATACACATGATGTCACCCAATGGTGCAGCCCTAGGCCTCTGGCAAACATTATCACCCTGTGCATATGATGTTGCCTGTGCCGCATCCCTGTCATCCACACAATTGGTGCATGGACATGCTCATATGGTCTGATGCACAGGGTGAACATACTAGGAAGATAAGTGTAGATTACAATTGTTGTGTACTGTTGACAGGCAACAGACATACCGTTTAGTACAGATTTAGAATGCATTTTGTACTGTTAACAGTATGTGTCTTGTATAACAACAGTAACTGCATGTTGGTCATAATGTTCTGCTTTCCTCCTCCAGGTCAACTTGCATGTGCGGGTGGATGTCATTGTTTGCAGTTAGTTTCCCATATGTAAATGTGGACTACTCACAGGTATGTATGACATTACCAGCATGCACTTTGTAGCTTCCACATCACAGTTAGAAAGTCCCATGTTCCAAACACGTCTACAGATCTACTGATCCAAGAGCATGATAGCTGTGTATTAAGCTACTGTGGCTAGAGATGTGACATCCATACTGGGTGACATCACAGGTACAGTTACATGGAGTGGGGAGGTAAGAGAGCGGTCTAGCTGTTGACAAGGGTAGAGGCCAGTGGGAAGCGTGATGCCTCATTGGGAAGTAGTAATACACATTCCCATGACAGGATGCGACCACACAACTACACCCACACACACTCAAGTATTCACACACATGTATTCAGAGACACAGTAACACACCCATACACTCACGGATTCACCAACACAGTAACACACACACACACACACACACACACACACACACACACACACACACACACACACACACACACACACACAGTTGCTAGTGTTGAGGTGAGGACACCTGCCTATGTGCAAGTCATCATTACAGTACTGTGCACTTACATGATGCGCCACAGAGATTACACATGTACAGGTAGTCAGTATGGCCTAAGATCAAGGACATCAACAGGGATAGTAGATTGCATCACCTGGATGGGGGGAGGGGTCTTATCAGTTCACTATGGTAACATACATCCTCACTCCAGGGACCAGACAGCCATACATACACACACACACACACACACACACACACACACACACACACACACACACACACACACACACACACACACACACACACACACTGTGGCATTCACTATTGAATACACCTATGTCACGCAGATACAGATACCTCACATGTGTGAGATACACACCCCTGCCTATGTCCTGCTTTCTACATTGCAGTCTGTAAAGATGTCTACAACAGTGTACAGGAGAGTGAGTAACAACTGAGATGTATTCCCCACCATAAGTGACATATATGGACACACACACAACCCACACATGCCAGTACTGTGATTCAAACACCTACCTATCTCAAGATACGTATGACAGACTCACAGCAGTACTGCATGCATTACAAAGTGTACTGACGCTTCCTTTGGCAACTGTGCTGATATATGCACATGGGAGGTCTTAACTGTTACAGGTGTCAAGTGATTTACCTTTGGTGTCACCCTGACTGCTATCGAAGTTGCGTGTTTTCCCCTTCAGTTAATAAAACCATAGCTTAGGGGTTACACAGGTTATTATAGGACTGCTTGTGGCACACCTGTGAGCTGTCCTCAGCAAACATCCATCTGCAAAGATGCCTCACCACTTAGTTATGTCCACACATCTGTCCATACCTGATGTACATCTTTCCATACTTTCAGCATATCAGCATATACAGATGGCAATGTTGAGGCTGCATTGCAACTGCATGATGCACACTCATGGTATCTGAACGCACACCACAACATGTACATGTGTGTAGGTCCTACATTCCTGTCATTTGGGCATGTTTGTATGCATTGCAATTGGTGGACATGTGTAATGACATACATGACACATGGACTGTTGTATGATATGATAGGTGTCATGGGTGACCAGTACAGAGGGAATGTTACCTCTGTTAGCATTGATATCACACCTTATGTACTGTTAGCATTCAGCAGCCATGGACCTACCTTCCATGTGCATGTGTGTAATGGCTGTAGCCACCTGTCTGCACAAAGGACAACAACAGCTATGCTATTTACATATATGTTGTATGTGTGTGGCATGTACATATCTAGGGCAGGTACATGTATGTCATATCCAAACATGAGGGTGTTTATTGGTGTACAGCAACAGTCATCTGTTAATGCTGTAAATAACCGAGGGCCCCTGGTATGTGTACAGCTGACCTGGTCACAAACAGTGGTATCATTGCATTGCATAACACATGATGCAACTGTGTCAGTACATTGGTACTCTGCACAGTTGATGTAGAGCTAGGTACAGTCCACTGGTCAAAGGTCCCATGGTGTTGTACTATTGTATGTCCTACCACATGTATGGATGTGTGTTGGTGGTCTGAGGGCATGGTGGTGTCTGAGGGTTACATCCTAGAATGCAGCTTTTGACACTGTTACCTGCACCTGACTCATCTGTGATGCCTTTTGTGGGAGTACTGGTCAGTACATGTGAGTGGCCTTTATGTATGTGGGGACACCACCACGTGGAGCGGCCCGTACCTGTGTTATGGCCCACATGTCTGGTTCTGAGGTATATGGTGGTAGTGCTATTGTGCACTACAGAGCCTTCAGCCTGGTGTTCCTCACTGCCCAGATGTCAGTATTCCCCATTGCTGGAACTACAGTGAGCAGCTGTGATTACGAATGCTACACATCTAGCACTGGTTAGCATAAGCATACAATGCAGTTGTCTTCTAGGTGTCAGGGTGTTATCCTGTGTTTAGGACATTTGACTTGGAATGGCACTATATGGGTGAATGCGATCTAGGTATTATCCCCACTCCCTTGAATCATGGATGCATGTGATATGTGACAAAGGTCTGTCTACTTTAAGTCATGTCATCCCAGAATGACAGACACTGGACAACCTCATAATTATAGCAGGACATTGGCTCATTGTGTTGGTCAAGCAGTTGCCACTCCTAGCAAGACATCACTGTGAGTGGTAGTCTTGTGCTTGGTATAGAATGGTACATCTAAGGTGATGGACAGCAGCAGATGTTATGTAGAAGACCGGTATCAGATATATGTAGTGCAGCATTCCTGCTAACAATGACAACTTCTAACACCAGAGTCCATTACAATATGTTCTTTACATCTAACTGTAATAGCATGGCCACTGTGGCCTTCCGTGTTTAGAATCAGAGTGCATCCCAAACAGCCCTGTGCTACCAAGTGTATGAGCATGCCCAGTATAAACTTGTGTAGATGGACGCATACTGCATTCTGAACAGCCCTGTGCTACTAAGTGTGTGAGCATGCCCAGTGACACCTTGCATCGGTTATGTGCCTCTATGTGTATGGGCATGGCCATTGTAACCCTGTATAGTGATAGTAGTTGTCCATTCCACAGATAGGCATACTCCAGTTCAGGATAGATTTCTACTTTAAACACACAGGTCCACAGGAATTTATATCTTAACTGCCAGCATCCCTGTTGATGTCTGCATTCCTAGAAGGTCATAATGACAGCGTTGAAATGTGTAGTCTCTGTGGCGCGACTCATAAATATGTAGTATTGTAATAGTTATCTATAGATAAGCAGGTGTTCTGATCCCACCACTGGTGTGTGTATGTGTGTGTATGTGTCTCCATCTGCCTGAGGACAGAATAATGCTTTTAAACTGTTCACACTCCATACAATTCCTGTACCCAACTTTGGCAAGGCTGATGATGTCACCCACCTAGAAATACACCCCTGGGAGTGCTGTGACCCAGTAATCTCAGTAGCACATTCTGTAACTGCATAATGCTGTAGTGTGATAAAGTAGCTAAGTCAGTGTTCGAATCCCAGACTTGCCAACTGTGTGTGTGTGTGTGTGTGTGTGTGTGTGTGTGTGTGTGTGTGTGTGTGTGTGTGTGTGTGTGTGTGTGTGTCTCCCCATCTGCCTGAGGACAGAATAATGCTTCTAGACTGCTCACACTCCATACAATTCCTATACCCAACTTTGGCAAGGCTGATGATGTCGCCCACCTAGAAATACACCTCTGGGCGCACTATGACCCAGTAATCTTGGTAGCTCATTCTGTAACTGCGTAATGCTGTAGTGTGATAAAGTAGCTAGGTCAGAGATCTAATCCCAGGCTTGCCAACTATGTGTGTGTGTGTGTGTGTGTGTTCGTCTGCCTGAGGACAGAAAAATGCTTTTAAACTGCTCACACTTCATTCAATTCCTATACCCAACTTTGGCAAGGCTGATGATGTCACCCACATAGAAATACACCTCTGGGAGTGCTGTGATCCAATAATCTCAGTAGTGTGTTCTGTAACTGCGTAATGCTGTAGTGTGATAAAGTAGTTGGGTCGGTGTTCTAATCCCACACTTGCCAAGTGTGTTTGTGTGTGTGTGTGTGTGTGTGTGTGTGTGTGTGTGTGTGTGTGTGTGTGTGTGTGTGTGTGTGTGTGTGTCTCTGTCTGCCTGAGGACAGAAAAATGCTTTCAGACTGCTCACACTCCATACAATTCCTATACCCAACTTTGGCAAGGCTGATGATGTCACCCACCTAGAAATACACCGCTAGGAGCGCTGTGACCCAGTAATCTTGGTAGCGGGTTCTGTAACAGTGTAATGCTGTAGTGTGATAAAGTAGTTAGGTCGGTGTTCTAATCCCAGACTTGCCAACTGTGTGCGTGTGTGTGTGTGTATGCCTCCATCTGCCTGAGGACAGAATAATGCTTTTTGACTGCTCACACTCCATACATTTCATATACCCAACTTTGTCAAGGCTGATAATGTCACCCACCTAGAAATACACCACTGGGAGTGCTGTGACCCAGTAATCTCAGTAGTGTGTTCTGTAACTGCATAATGCTGTAGTGTGTTAAAGTAGTTAGGTCAGTGTTCTAATCCCAGTCATACCAACTGTGTGTGTGTGTGTGTGTGTGTGTGTGTGTGTGTGTGTGTGTGTGTGTGTGTGTGTGTGTGTGTGTGTGTGAGTGTGTCTGCCTGTGTGAGACAAGTACAGTGCTTTGTAGAGTATGCACTCTGTGTACAAATCACATGACCACCTTTGTCATTCCTGCTGTTGTCACCCACCTAGGAATACACCTGTAGGAGTGTTGTAACTCAGTATTCACAGTAGTGCGTGCCCTAAATGCATATTGCTACAGTGTGATACGGTAGGTAGGGGTCAAATACAGGACATGGCAAGTGTGTGTGTTTGGCTGTCAGAGCCTGTGTAGAGATGGCTGTGAGTGTTTAACCAATGAACATGTTGGGGAGCGGATTTTGTAGTTTTCCTATATGGTGTCCGTCTTATGACACATTGGCCACCTCACGAGGAGTACAGATGTCAGTCAGCCAGGGGACTGTGTTAGCAAGCCATACCCCTAAATCTGGCAAAAGGCCTGGTGAACAAAGTATGCAACCCTACTAGTACCTGGTATATGTTCTGCACCCATGTGCCATACACAGACACACTTGCCTAGGATATCCCGCTATGTTGCTAGTACCATGCACATTGATTACAGACAGTAGGCATGGTGTGAATGCAGTGGGATGCAGAGGACATGGCACTCTGTACAGTGGTCCAAATAGGCACATAATTGCAGACAATGTGCCTTCACTATGTTCCCCACTGGATGCCTGCAACATATGTGGTGCCATCAAATGTGATCCACAGAGGCCATACAATGTTGTACACATATGCCCTGTATGGACCAATGCCAAAGAGACCAGGGAATACCTGTATCATGCTATCAATGCAGGTGCAGGTTCGACCTGCTGACTATAAGCAGGTTGTGCCACACCAGGCCAGTATTGGCATATCGGGGGATAAGGAGAAGTTATGTACCTACCATAACGTTCCATGTTAGTTGTCTTCTCTCGCCTTATTTCTTGCTGGATGGGTTCAGAGCCGATCCTCGGCTCCGACTCGGCCACTTACTAAAGCTCGAGAGCTAATTTTACCGGCTCGAGGCAACCCTATGTCCCATGATGCTAGGCGATAACTACCCAGATCTCGTTTGGTAGCTGAAGAAAAAATTAGGCAATATAGTCCTCCAACTGGAGAGGAGGAGGAAAAGGGATAACCCCCAAAGATCCCAATCTAAGCTATAGTTACACTAGGACAACTGTTTGGCTGGCAATGCTAGATCAGGACTCTTCAAGGAAGAGGAAAATCTTCTTGGTCTGTCCAGGCTAGGGGGATGGTGGGCGGGACACAAGAAAGAAGACGAGAGAAGACAACTAACATGGAACGTTATGGTAGGTACATAACTTCTCAATGTTAAGTTGTCAATCTCGCCTTCATTCTTGCTGGATGGGACCGCGTCCCTAGCACCTTCATCTTGCGTGGCACATTGGAACAGACTCTTGAGAACAGTGGAACCAAAATCTGCCATGTTTCTGGAGACCAAGTCCAATTTGTAATGTGAAACAAAGGTATGAGGAGAGGCCCAAGTGGCTGCCGCACAAATAGTGTATATTGGTAGTCTAGCTTGAAAGGCTGTACATGTAGCTAGTGCTCTAGTTGAATGGGGTCTTGGCCTACAGATCAAATCTCTACCTCTGAGGTGATAAATACATGTGATCACAGTAGACAGCCACCTAAATAGGGTTAACTTAGATACCGGAAGGCCTTTCTTATTCTCTGCATAAGATAAAAACAGTTGATCAGATTTCCTGATTTGTTTAGTTCTGTCCAAATAGTATCGGAGCTGGCGATGAACATCCAGATAGTGCAGTTTTTGCTCCGCCCTATTAGAATAATTTGGGAAAAAGACTGGGAGATCAATTGATTGATTTAAATTTGTCTGCGAAGCCACCTTGGGTAAGAAAGATGGATTAGTCCTTAGAGAAACTCTGTCTTTGTGAAAGACTAAATAGGGAGGACGAATGAAGAGGGCATGAAGCTCAGATACTCTCCTAGCAGATGTAATGGCGACTAGGAAGAGTGTCTTCCAGGAAAGTAATTTCAATGAACAGGAAGCCGCAGGTTCTAAGGGGGGAAGAATCAAGGATGTTAAGACTAAATTCAGATCCCACTGTGGTGGAGGATCTTTGATCGGGGGCTTAAGTAAAAAGACACCTCTAAGGAATGCCTTGCAAAGCTTATGTGACTAAATTCAGATCCCACTGTGGTGGAGGATCTTTGATCGGGGGCTTAAGTAAAAAGACACCTCTAAGGAATGCCTTGCAAAGCTTATGTGACATGATGCTGTGGTCCGACAGGCCTATTGAAAATTTGAAATGGCTGACAACTGAACTAAGTCAAAAAAGGGTGACTAAAAGTCTGAAAATTCAAAACTTACCAAGAGCCGGTAAAAACGCTCCTCGCAAGCGAAAGCGGCAAACGAGATCTGGGAAGTTATCGCCTAGCATCATGGGACATAGGGTTGCCTCGAGCCGGTAAAATTAGCTCTCAAGCTTTAGTAAGTGGCCGAGTCGGAGCCGAGGATCAGCTCCGAACCCATCCAGCAAGAATGAAGGTGAGATTGACAACTTAACATCAGTCTGTGTACACAACATGTGCCTGCCAAACCAGGTACACCTGTACATGTCACTGTACAGTATTGTGGGATATGCACATCCCAGGCAATGTCTATATGAAGGACTATCAAACACAGACATGGCATGTATTGCAAAGCTATGGCCATACACATTGGTAACCAGGATGTCAGGGCAGATCATGCAGTACCCACCTGTGTGGGACACTGCAGACACTACATCCCTGTACTGCACTGCACCCCATTGTCAGGTGGCATGTTTCCAAGGATTACCCTTCACCCAGCCTTGTACAGCCATCTTGCACAGCCAACCACTACACACCCATGAAGCAATTCATACATGTATGTCAGTACTGGCACCTTGTGTCTGCGTGTGGGTTATGATGCTCCCAACCACAGTCACTCCCAGTATAACCCTTGTTGGTATACCAACAGATGTCAAACACTTTCACATGCCCTAGCCCACAGACCCTCCAGATATCCCCTGTGGTGCATGTAGTCCTGTGCATTACTGCAGTGTGGCAAACTAAGTAGTTAGGTTGTGTATTTGCGGCCCTGGCAAAGAGTGTCAATGCGAGTCCATTAGAGATTGTGGTTGTGGTGACAATGGCATCCATTCACGTGGACAGCCATGTGTGCTGCACCTAATGTATGAATACTATATATCTGTTGCAGATGTCTCTTACCTACACACATATATGTTCTTACAGCACAGCAACATGTCTGCTTTGTGGCACATGTAGTAACTTCATGCACATGTAATAGTAATGACTAGTCAGTCAGGGGTTTTATCCCTGTACTGTTAGGCGTGTGGCAGACAATGCTTAGGGTTTAGTCTCCAAGCCCTTCTCTGGTGTACTTTGCCTGTCCCTCCCACACACTCTCTGGTGGAAGTGGAGGTGTACACCTGCTCAGCAGCAGCATGTGTATTGTAAGTGATGGACATGATAAGGTGATGGCCTCTCCACCTATTGCAGTCCTCCTCTAGATGATTGTATGTGGAAAAGCTGTGATGGTGTTCCCATAGCCATTCACATGATAAACACAGTACACTATCTAAGAACATCATGTTGGTGTTTGGCCATGACAGTCGCTGTGAGTGGTACCTGGATGTGGTATTCTGATACGGCTTCAAAGATGATATCTGGATGTTCCTCAAACATCATACACAGCGGGAAATAACCTAAAGACAGGAGGGTGATGTGCCACACATGACCACAGCATGTAAGTGTAGCTATGCTGCATTGAGACTACTGCCTGTTAAACATGTGCGTGGTAATGGCTATTCTGCATGTTTTAAAACAGACATAACAGTACTCTGTTTGTGAGGGACCCCCATCTGTAGGGCCATCTGTGGACTAGTCACTGTGTTGAACCATTTTTTTCCTGTGTTACACACTGAACACACATCTGTGTACAGCAGGAGTACAGTGTGAGGACTGCAGACAGTACATGGTGATAGGGATGTGTTACTGCCATTGCATCCATGACTGAACATATGTCACATGAAACAGTGGTATGACAGACACTGTCTGGGATTCCCAGTGACAAGCCAATAATGGGCAACTGTTCATAGCTGCAGTCACACGTCTACTACACATTGTACAGATGTCATGCAGTATATATGCATGTGTTGTGCTCCCTCTGCAAATGTATACCATCTGTTGTGTCTGGTTGATGATGATATCTATGCATACTGTTGTAGGTAATCCTGAATGCTGTTGTCTATCACTAAGCCATATCTGAGTTTAAGCTGCAACACCATAAGCTGTATGGGTTGGGAGGTCCTGGGAGAACCTCCTGTCCCACTTCAGCCAACCATGGCACTGGGCACCAGCACATCTGGGGTGCAGCCTTGGACCTCAACCTCTGTTGGCTCTGCACCACCTTCTGGTGGTAGCACCACTGAGGATGGGGCATGTCCCCCCGGGAGCGGGGCCAGACAGGAACATGTCTGCTGTCGTGCGGTCCCAGACGTGGTGCATTGGGGGCTTACTAAGGGGTTCCGAAGCCAGATACGCAAGCTCAAGGGTGGAGTGTCACATTTACAGGGTGAGGCTGCCCCTCCTGGACAGCCCCCAGCACTGCCTCCTTTGCAGCTGTTTTGGTGCAGTGGCTGCTGCCCATGGCTGGGGACCTCCATCCCACTGTTCCCATGGGCTTGTGAATGCCAAACACCCATCCCCATCTGAGGTGTATCCCCCCACATGTGTCATATACCAACTGTGTATGTTGTCTTGTCTGTGATCCTACCCTACCTATCCTACACGGGCATACCTACTCTCCTTCCCCCACATCACACTCTCACCCTACAGAAACATGAGGCCAATTGGTTCCTAGGACAACATCTGCCCTATACATAGCTGTCAATTTCACACACGTGCCCACTGGACACATGTAACCCTTGTAATATGCATCACAACATACTCCTGTTATCTTCACCCCTGTCCCTCAGGCACACAATCCTGGTATGCACATCACTCCTAAATGGTCCAGGTACATGTAATGAGGATGACCCCATTGTACACACAACACTACTGGTCCCTCTATGGTTACCCCATTTACGTTTATCATGATGATAATGTTGCACACAGCACCTTGCAAGAGTACTGTTCTCACATAAAGATTGGACCGGTACTGTTGTGTTAATGTACATTACATGCACAGAGTGATGTATACGGCCAATGTACAACTGTTTGCGTGTATGTATGACACATGTCTGTCTAAGGGAGTCTTGATATTACATAGGACAACACCACTATATAATACAGGTGTCGCTGGTGTTTTCCTTTTCATAAATTTGTAATACTTTGTTGCCACATGGTATGTTCCTGATATATCTCTATATATGTATGTACCTATATGCTGGACATAAACACTCATATATACATCTACATGATGGGATACATTCCTATACTGTTGAATGACTGTGCTGTATGATATGTTTGTGGTAATGTCCATTGTCTGTATATCTGCCATGGCATATTGGTAAATCACATTAGCTGTGTGTGCAGGGTCCTGGTTCCGAGCCTTGCAGAGGCCATTTATGTTGTTGCAGGGCAGAACAATGCCATTGGATACGGGGGGAGTAAGGCACATTAAAGCGGTTGTGAGCAGGTGTGCGTGGGCTTACATGGTGTTAAGCAATGCTAACCTCTGGTTACAGCTTCTTACACTCGGTTAGCCTCTACATTGCTTTACCAGTGCAATACTCGCATACTGGTAGCCAAACAGGCTTACACCCGCTCGCTCCCGCACTTGCAAATGCAACAACATTGGTGCTTGCATCTGACACTCACACACCTGGGTGGAAGTGAGGACCGTAATATTACCTTGTGATGCCTATTACATCGGATTACATGCCTACAGTATCGGGAATGGCTGCCCATTAGGCGACTGCATGCCATTAGGGTTAACACCTGTCCCACTTTGCGAGGGACAGTCCCTCTTTGGGCAGTTGTGCCCTGACAAATAATATTAAAAATGGCAAATGTCCTGAGATTGTAGGACATAATTATGACCCATATTTTATGTAATAGTTACATAAAGTAGTTATTTCTGTATCTAAAATACCTAAATGTTACAAGAAACAGAATAAGCAACTAAACTGCTACAAGAATAAGCTTTTACTTAGGCATAAATGTAATGTTATATCCTTTGTACTGACCGTGGGTATGTGTCGGCCTGTAAAATCTGATGTTTGTCCCGAAAATGCCCCACTTTGGTCATTTGAAAAGGCACCCTACATGCCATTCGACTGTATGGAATCGGTGGCCTGTCCAGTGTTTTATTCATATTATTTGTGTGATCTTCTTACAATCTGCACCCGTCTGACTGATACATGGGAACCAAGAATCTTCAATGCAGACATGTTATTGGGTTTAGGGATCAACATCCATCAGCCAAGTCATGCTACTGCATACCTATTATTCTATCATCTTTCTAAGGTAGTCAGAGGAATATGCGCTTTCTGTCCCTATCAGACCACACATACGAATGTGGAAAAATGAACACTGAATCAGGGACATTGCATAACAACATCAGGGACACGTTTAATATTTTGGTGCTATTAACCTGACACATTGACAGACCCAGAGCATATGTATTCATACACATTGTCTGAGGTACATGCTGTTTATGACTTAATTGTTGTCGTTATTCATTACTTGTATTCCACCACATTTCCTCCTAATATCACTAGTTGTAGGAGGGTTTAGGTGGGACAGAGTTAGATTCTGGGTCATAATCAGGGACATCCCTGGTAATTGGGGACAGTTCAATGGTATGGTCCCTATGTGTTTCCCCAGTGATTTACAAACTATCCAGTGGATGTGCTCTTAGGAGTTGGGAGGTATGGGCATCAGCTATGCCCACATCGGAATATTACTTACATCCACGGGGCAGTCCTAATATGGCTCTGCCAGCCAACACCTGCACGCCTAGGCCCATAATCGCATACCCATAGTTCCTCCACCTGCCACTCCTCTACAGCACTCATCCTTACTGTGGGAGCAGGTGGGGTATAAACACACCACTACACAATCCCCACTCTCCCCATGTCGGGACACATGTCATACGTTGTGTTGACCCATGTAGGCTTGCACAACCTACTGCTCCGTGTACATCTACAGCCTGGTTTGATGAATCATTACCAGGACTGGCTCCAATAATTAATTTTTGGTGTCCCACAAGGGACATCAATGTCTATGTTTCAAGTGTAGACCTTGCAGGTCTCTCCCACTGGTAGTATCCTGCCAGTGGTCTTGGAAGCAGTGGTGTGTTTACCTTTATTGTGGGTCTGTATGTCTCACCGGCCTAGCTGGGGGGGTGGAGGGATGATGCTACGTGTTACATGTTTGTTTATTGGACCTCCCACCACCATATGCACTGCCTGTGAACATATGTTACTCATAACTGCTGTGTCATATCCTAGTTATATACATGTGTATATTTACTGTAACATATATATATATATATATATATATATATATATATATATATTTACATTAATATATACAGATATATCTGCATATGTATGCATACATGTATATTTATATCTTGCTGTATATATATATATATATATATATATATATATATATATATATATATATATATATAATCTAACGACATATGGGTCTATGGTTGTCTGCATATGTATATATATATATATATATATATACATATGTGGATATGTATCTGTATTCTTTCTCTGTATGTATACATTAGTACTATGGTGAGGGATAGGCATATCTCTATGTCACTATGGGTAGATGTACACACATATAGCTCTACATATATACGTCTACATCTGGTTATTCCGTTCCTTGCCATATAGATTACACTTTGCTTTAGTGGGTCTCACAGTGGGTGTGGCTGCTCGTTGGGCGATGCCTCTGCCCAATGAACAGATTTGCTTGCATCCCTAGGGCTGCCCATATTGGCCAACATCAGCCAACACCTGCACACCTGGACCCATAAGTAGCTACACATAGTTCCCCCACCCTTGCCTCCTCAACAGCACCCATCCTTACTCTGGACACAACCAAGAAAACGTGCAGTGTTGTAGAACGGCACCAAAATTAGACACTTCCTAATAGCTCAGCGGAGAAGAATCAGCAGTAGTGTCGTTATCAAGCAAATGTTTTATTTCACCACAAGCAGAAAAGTGATACAAGCGCTTTTGCTCGGAAACGTCCAAGCTTTTTCAAGTAAAAACAGACCCCTAGTAACCACAGTTACTTAAATAACATAATGTTAATTAATTAATTGATTTTTACCTTGATTTTTAAAAAAGACAATGCCATTTAAAATCAAGTGATGTAAATACAATAAAAAAAACAAATGAACATCACTCTACAACTTGATATTGCTCTTTAAAAATACATTCATAAATTTACCCTAATAAAATTAATACTATTATAATTTCTTAGTTAAAATTTTCAAACAATTAATTAAAAATATTAAATGAATTAAATACTTTAATTCAAAAAATACCATTTAGTAACCTTATGGATGAGTTATCATGTGGAAAGCCA
This sequence comes from Protopterus annectens, assembly GCF_019279795.1. Taxonomy (NCBI): domain Eukaryota; kingdom Metazoa; phylum Chordata; order Ceratodontiformes; family Protopteridae; genus Protopterus; species Protopterus annectens. The sequence continues at coordinate 1,172,259,719 of NC_056741.1, read as the reverse complement.
GTGCTTTTTAAAACTTTAATAAATATTTTAAGAATGATATGATCAACAAACAAAAAGATGGCATAGTGTAACAGTGGGAAAGTAATAGGTAATGAAAGGGAAATAGTAGATGGTAAAAAAAAAATTTTTGTAATAAGGGAGGTAGTTGTTAATAAAATAGAAATGGCTATATATAATCAATAAACAGTCATAACCTTGCCCTTCTTAACCTTAACACTGAACTAATACTTATAGTTTCATTAAGTCCGGGTGGTTTTGCTGCATCTAACCGTAGCTGCCAGATGAGCTCCCTGTATTCCAGGGTTGCCTCCCAGTCACCTCCCCTGCTATCTCAGGTGACCTGCTCAAGAACTATGAATTTAAGCTTGAAATTGGGGCAGTTAAGGGAATGCTTATAAAAAGCATTATTTTCCTTTTTCTTTTCTGTCATAGAAATGCTCATAGAGCCTTTTTCTAAATTCCCTTTCTGTTTTACCCACATAGAAACTTGAGCAGATCATACATATACCCAAATAAATTACTCCTTTGGTACCACAAGAGAAATAACCCTGTGGTTTGATGTTATATTTTCTTGATGGAAGGAATAAATTACATCCATTTAGAATTGCATGGCTTTGATTGCAGGCACCACATTTAAAAGTCCCTCTATGGGAATTTTGCCTGCCTTCACACCACCGTGATCTTCTTTCAAATAATTCTTTAAAATTTGTACTTCTTTTTCTAACAAATTTCGGCTTCAAAGAAAGGTTGTGTTGAAAATCCTCATTCGACCTAAGGACTGACCAATATTTGGAGACCACCCTTTCTATTTCTGAAGCATTATTAGAATATGTGTAAAAAAATCTATTACCCAGTGAATCATCACTAGTTTTTGTAAGGGGAGCCAGGTCTATTTGTCCTTGGCCAAGAAGTGGTGTGTATGTGGAATGCCTAAGCCTCCTTACCTCAACTGTTAAAGTTCTCAACAAATCCAAGGGGTATCCACATTGATGAAACATAGAGTGCAAAGTAGTAATTTCATTCTCAAAATCCTCCTCTTTGCTGCACATCCTGGAAGCCCTAATCAACTGTCCCTTCACTATTCCCCTTTTCTGGTAAAAGGGATGCAAACTAGAGTAGTGCAATAAGGAGTTAGAAAAGGTGGGCTTCCGGAAAATTCTTGACTGAAACTGGCCAGTTTCAAAGTCATTGTAAATTGTGACATCAAGATAGTGCAGCTGAGTGGTGCTGATGGAATGTGTAAAATGTAGAAAGTTAGTGGTGGTATTAATGTGTGCTAGAAAACTATCTAGCTCGCTTTCTGTTCCTCCCCACAGGATACAGATATTGTCCAGGTACCTACAAAAGTATAAATGTTAAGTGGATTCCAAAAGGTTTACGCTTTTACAAATTCCCAAATAATGTGAAAGCTGGGACTGAATATTATAAAAAGCTCTGCGATATTTTCGACAGAGCTGGAATAGAAATGTTACATCTTATGGTTACTGAGTATGAAGCAAAAGCTAATGTTTTATTGAATGAATTGAATGCTTTGAATGAAACTGTTACAGTTAATAATGATTTTTCTGTGATTAAGCATGACTATGAAAAAGTTTTTTATGATGTAGATCAATTTTGTGGGAAAGTTTTAAATAGGAAAATATGAAAATTAGAAAGGGATTTAATGGAATATAGGGAAGGATTGGTCTACCCTACTTTTAATAAGACCAGAACTGAGTATGGGCAACAAGTTCCTGAGAACAATGTGAGAGATGAGGGTTGTCCCACTGATGACCCCCCCCCCTGCAGAAGCGAAAGGCTGGCGGAAAAAGGGAGAAGCTTCCAGAGCCAGGATTTTCACCAACACCCCGGGAGGACCGGGGTATGGGAACGGAAGTTCCAAAAACATCCGAGGGCCAGAAGCAACAGATAGCCCCAGTCACTAATCTTGTATTACAAGAAAAAACAAATCTTACTGCTATTCTAAATAATGATAGCAATGACAATATTTTGCAAATAAAAGAAGGGAATTGTAACATACATAAAAGAAATGACTACATCATTTATAATTACACTGATTTGGGTGTAAACAATATTGCATTTGATATTTTCACTCGTGGGCTTCATTTTGTTCCTAGTAATAACTGTGACTTGCCATTGCTGTTAATTGAACTCAAATTGTTTACCAGAGGCCTAAATTTGATGTTTTTATTTGGGAATAAATCAAGTGGTACACAGGGGTTAACTAGAAAAAGCACTGTTAACCCTATTATGCACCCAGTGGTTAAGCTGTTCGAAGAGCTAGTAGAAAATGACCTTCGTAGTTTGGTTGCAAATGAATTTAACACAACGCATGGTAATATTAGTAATGACGAGTTTGAGTTCATAAATTTCTAAGGAATGAAAAAATAAGAATTATGAAAACTGATAAAGGTGGAGGTGTTGTGTTAAAGTATGATTCAGACTACAAGGCACACATCCATCATATGTTGCAGGATGACAAGCAATACATCTTAATCTCCCGCAATGAATATAATATAGCCCTTTCTAAAATCAAATATTTATTATCTGATTATCTTCTGCAGGGTGTTATAAATGAAAAGCTTTATAATTATTTATATGTTAATAAACCAAGAACCCCTGTACTATTTGGCATTCCCAAGATCCATAAAGGTATAGATCCTCTTAATTTCAGGCCAATAGTATCAGGGGCAGGGAGTGTGACTGAGCCCCTAGGAAAATTTATCGACCACATAACTAAACGCTTTGTGGCAAGTTTGCAATATGTATGCAAAGATTCATGGTAGTTTTTGAGAACTATTCCACAAAACAGATTTTCAGCCGGGTTATTAATGGTTACAATAGATATTAAAGATTTGTTTCCCAGCATCCCCCATGATATAGGTCAGCTGCACTATCTTGATGTCACAATTTACTCCCCTTACAAACACTAGTGATGATTCACTGGGTAATAGATTTTTTTACACATATTCTAATAATGCTTCAGAAATAGAAAGGGTGGTCTCCAAATATTGGTCAGTCCTTAGGTCGAATGAGGATTTTCAACACAACCTTTCTTTGAAGCCGAAATTTGTTAGAAAAAGAAGTACAAATTTTAAAGAATTATTTGAAAGAAGATCACGGTGGTGTGAAGGCAGGCAAAATTCCCGTAGAGGGACTTTTAAATGTGGTGCCTGCAATCAATGCTATGCAATTCTAAATGGATGTAATTTATTCCTTCCATCAAGAAAATATAACATCAAACCACAGGGTTATTTCTCTTGTGGCACCAAAGGAGTAATTTATTTGGGTATATGTATGACCTGCTCAAGTTTCTATGTGGGTAAAACAGAAAGGGAATTTAGAAAAAGGCTCTATGAGCATTTCTATGACATAGAAAAGAAAAAGGAAAATAATGCTTTTTATAAGCATTCCCTTAACTGCCCCAATTTCAAGCTTAAATTCATAGTTCTTGAGCAGGTCACCCGAGATAGCAGGGGAGGTGACTGGGAGGCAACCCTGGAATACAGGGAGCTCATCTGGCAGCTACGGTTAGATGCAGCAAAACCACCCGGACTTAATGAAACTATAAGTATTAGTTCAGTGTTAAGGTTAAGAAGGGCAAGGTTATGACTGTTTATTGATTATATATAGCCATTTCTATTTTATTAACAACTACCTCCCTTATTACAAATTTTTTTTTTTTTACCATCTACTATTTCCCTTTCATTACCTATTACTTTCCCACTGTTACACTATTCCATCTTTTTGTTTGTTGATCATATCATTCTTAAAATAGTTATTAAAGTTTTAAAAGCACTGGCTTTCCACATGATAACTCATCCATAAGGTTACTAAATGGTATTTTTAGAATTAAATTATTTAATTCATTTAATATTTTCAATTAATTGTTTGAAAATTGTAACTAAGAAATTATAATAGTATTAATTTTATTAGGGTAAATTTATGAATGTATTTTTAAAGAGCAATATCAAGTTGTAGAGTGATGTTCATTTGTTTTTTTATTGTATTTACATCACTTGATTTTAAATGGCATTGTCTTTTTAAAAATCAAGGTAAAAATCAATTAATTAACATTATGTTATTTAAGTAACTGTGGTTACTAGGGGTCTGTTTTTACTTGAAAAAGCTCGGAAGTTTCCGAGCGAAAGCGCTTGTATCACTTTTCTGCTTGTGGTGAAATAAAACATTTGCTTGATAATGACACTACTGCTGATTCTTCTCCGTTGAGCTATTAGGAAGTGTTTAATTTTGTTCTGGACACACCACTATACGCTGCCCACTCTCCACTTCACGGGACCCATTCCATACAATTGTCTCGGCCCATAGGTCATCAGGGTTACCCACCCTTGTATTCCGAGTCTGTATACACCGGGGACAAAATGGACGGTCTGTCACCTTCATTTGGTTTGGCCAATTTTTGGGGTGTCCCGCAAGGGACGCTCCAGTCTGTGTTCCATGATTAGAATCCACGGGTACACTGTGTACCCCCCTGGTTGTATCCTACCTGTGGTCTGGTTAGCAGTGGACACTTTACATTGATTGCGTGTATATTTCCCATGTCCGGCTATGGGGGGGGTGGGGTGGAAGGGCATGTTGCTTGAGTCATGTTTCTTGCCTGAGCTCCTCACTTCCATTGGCATAGCCTGTGAATTTTTGTCATTCCTGTGTGCTGTTTCCTATCATAGCTGAATATCTGTGTATATCTATGCACACACACACACACACACACACACACACACACACACACACACACACACACACACACACACACACACACACACACACATATATATATATATATATATATATATATATATGTATATATGTATATACATATATATAAAACTAAGAAATGAACTTCGTGACAATAAAAACATTCAATAAAATAGTAAATAACACCAACAACTCTTGTAGAACTTTAGCGCTTTTGTCTTATTTATTATCAAGACTTCTTCAGAAAGACATGTTTCATAAGTATGAGCAACCATTTTCACTTCCTTTATATACATTAGTTCTAGCAGGCCATTTAAATTAACAACAGTTCCTTTCCAATAGAAAAGTGTGAACAAGCAGGTGCTGTGTGCATTTTCATTAACATTACAATTGCAGTTACATAAGGCAAACTGGTCAGACAGTAATAGCCTTGTGGTGCCGTGTGCATACTAAAAGGGATAGTGTGCAAAAAAGGGATCGTGTGCAAAAAGGATTGTGTGCAAAAAGGGATCGTGTGCAAAAAGGGGATTGTGTGCAAAAGGGAATGTGTGCAAAAGGGATTGTGTTCAAAAAAAAGGTGGGGGCCAGGAAGAGATGACAGTCATGCTGTGATGATTCTAATATAAACACATAACATGAGGCGTTTGCCTCCAAAGGTAAGTAAAGAAGGAACGGAGGAAGGTGGAGGTCAGGTAGAGAGTCCTACTATGCTTTGGCATCGGTGTGTGTGTAGAAATGTGTGGGTATGCCACCTGATGGGGGAGTGGGAGGAATACGGTGTGGACTTGAGGGGGCTGTTGGGGGCCACCCATGACAAGGAGCCTATGAATAACAGTGTCCCCAGAGACTGTCAGTGCAGATGGTACCACCCGTGGGCTGGTTTGGGTGGTATCACCCTTGAAAGGCTGCGTGAAAATGTGAGACCCGCGGGTATAGTTGCTGGGGTCAGCGGGGGCTAGCCTGGTGATTGGGAGCATGTGTGTAGAGGGTATGGGGGTCAAAGTAGAGAGTGGGAGCATGTGTGCAGGGGTATGGAGTCAAAGTCAGAGAGAGAGATAGAGAGACGAAACACCTTATATTCACCTGCACAGTTGTAAATCCATAAACACATTAAATCTACTTGCACAATTCTTCAAACCCTCTTGCACAGTTCTTCAAACCCTATCACATTTCAATCTCTATACCATCTAAATGGTATAGAGATTGAAATGTGATAGGGTTTGAAGAACTGTGCAAGAGGGTTTGAAGAATTGTGCAAGTAGATTTAATGTGTTTATGGATTTACAACTGTGCAAGTGAATATAATGTGTTTCCTCTCTCTCTCTCTCTGACTTTTGACTCCCCATACCCCCTGCACACATGCTCCCACTCTCTCTACTTTTGACTCCCCCATACCCCTACACACATGCTCCCAATCACCAGGCTAGCCCCTGACCCCACCAACTATACCCCGGTCTCACATTTCACGCAGCCTTGGGTGGTACCATCTGCACTGACAGTCTTCTGGGGGACACTGTTATTCATAGGCTCCTTGTCATGGGTGGCCCCCTAACAGCCCCCCTTCAAGTCCACACCGCATTCCTCCCACTCCCCCTTCAGGTGGCATACCCACACATTTCTCACACACACCGGCTGCCAAAGCATAGTAGGACTCTCTACCTGACTCCTCCACCTTCCTCCGTTCCCATCTTTACTTACCTTTGGAGGCAAACGCTCATAAGTTATGTGTTTATATTAGAATCATCACAGCATGACTGTCATCTTTCCTGGTCCCCCCCCCACCTTTTCTCTTTTTTTTTTTTTTTTTTTTTGCACACAATCCCTTTTTGCACACGATCCTTTTGCACACAATCCCTTTTTGCTGCGATCCCTTTTGCACACTATCCCCTTTTAGTATGCACACGGCACCACAAGGCTATTACTGTCTGACCAGTTTGCCTTATGTAACTGCAATTGTAATGTTAATGAAAATGCACACAGCACCTGCTTGTTCACACTTTTCTATTGGAAAGGAACTGTTGTTAATTTAAATGGCCTGCTAGAACTAATGTATATAAAGGAAGTGAAAATGGTTGCTCATACTTATGAAACATGTCTTTCTGAAGAAGTCTTGATAATAAATAAGACGAAAGCGCTAAAGTTCTACAAGAGTTGTTGGTGTTAACTATTTTATTGAATGCTTTTATTGTCACGAAGTTCATTTCTTAGTTAAAGTTTCTTCTCTTCGTTCAATTTTTTTGAGTGCGGTTAATTTTAGTTTTATATATATATATATATATATATATATATATATATATATATATATATGTGTGTGTCTATACATATATGTTTATATATTTACATATATATGTGTGTGTGTGTGTCTGTAAACCAATACATACCCCACGCATATGCACTTACACATGCATAATGGTGTTTATATATGCTTCACCTGCATACTAGTGCCTTATTCATTATGCCACTGACACTTCACTCCAGTTATCTTGTAATCGATATTTAGCACGTTATACAGTCGTACAAATGTTGCAATATGTTCACATACGGATTACCGATGGGCACTGGAATGTGATACAGTGTGATTCGGTACAAGAATGTCTGTTCGTTAGGGGGTTGCTCTAACAAATGCACTATTACTGTGCTGATCCATATGTATATATACCCATATAACCATGGCTCCTGGTTCCCCAAACACACCCCAATGCCTCCCTAACACTGCTGTCATCCATTCTCTTGTCGGATTCGCGGTGTATCAACACCACTACACACTGGCCACACCCTACTCCTATAGAGCCATCCTATCGGTTTACTCACTCCACATATCCTCAGACCTCCCATACGTTTAGTCTACAAACATTGGTGACGTGAGCCACCAAAGGAATACTATTTGAAATTATTGGGCTGCCTCACATGGAACACGCATTAAGGCAAGATTAGACTCTATACTTCATTACATCCTTACTCCCGTTAACATGATGCTACAATTCATTGATATGTAGGACTATGCGGTATTGCACAAGTTACACATGGGAGCCTAATTATGTACGTGTTCAGTGTATTTCTTTTAAAATTAGACCGGTTTAGTACTTGGCGTTGCCGTAGCGTGCAGATCACAGGAATGATTCCATGTGTGGGGAAGCCCTCACATTTGATTATCATCAGCACAGCACTGACTTTGGACACTGTACACGCCTCTGCATTCTAGCAGTTTGTCCCATCCCTCTTCTGCACAGCCTATTATTCCATCTACTGTCAATGTTTGTATGTGCACATTCCTATTATTTATGTCTACAAATGGAATGCATGTGTTACAGAGAATGTACTTCTACATATTGATGTCTGCATGTGTGTATGCATATATACCTATTACGAATACGCTGACCTCCACAGGGTGGTCCAGTTAGAACCAGGCCATCCAACCCTGGCATGCCTGCATCCATAATTTCATACCCATAGTTCCTCCACCCCACCCATGTTCAACTTACACACATAACGTCCATTATCCACTTGTTATCACAGCCATGACACACCTCCAAACATTGCCCTCTCCAGAGCGTTAGGGACCCTACACATATGTTGTCCCGCCTCGTGTATTCTCAGGCTCTCTCACCATTTAGTCTTTGAACATACCAGCCCTTGCTTGGTAATGATATGAGGGCTAAACGCTCTAAATAATTTTTGGGTAGTCCCTGCAGGGACTACCCTCTGTCTGTGTGTAAAGTGGACTTAGCAATTCAGCTATATTATTTTCACTGGTAATATCCTGCCTGTGGTGTGAGTAGCAGTGATATGGCATATGCTGGCCAGCGTGATATGGCATACGCTGACAGCACTCTATGATACTATAGTTGCTGTTGATTCCCTTCTCATCCCGTATCTATGCTTTATTGTTACGATGTTCATTCATCATAAATATATATATATATATATATATATATATATATATATATACACGTGTGTGTGTGTGTGTGTGTGTGTGTGTGTGTGTATGTGTGTGTATATATATATATATATATATATATATATATATATATATATATATATATATATATACACGGGTCACCTTCAGATGCCCGACAACGCGTTTCGCCGACACGGAATCCGACGGGACGAAAACACTGACAACGCAGATGACCGACAAGGTGAGAACCCGACGGACTCGGTAAGTGTGCGATAGAGTGAGGGATTTAGTGTTAGGGAGCAGACAGGTAAGTGTGCGATAGTGAGGGACTGTGGGTTTAGGGGTGGGTTAAGTGAGTTAGGGTTAGGGTGCAGGTAGGGTGTGGGTGCGATAGTGAGGGACTGTGGGTTTAGGGGTGGGTTAAGTGAGTTAGGGTTAGGGTGCAGGTAGGGTGAGTGTGCGGTAGTGTCGGACCTTGGGGTTAGGGGTGGGTAAGTGAGTTAGGGTTAGGGTGCAGGTAGGGTGAGTGTGCGGTAGTGTCGGATCTTGGGGTTAGGGGTGGGTAAGTGAGTTAGGGTTAGGGTGCAGGTAGGGTAAGTGTGCGGTTGTGTCGGACCTTAGGGTTAGGGTTTGGGTTAGGGATAGTGGATATGTTATGTAGTGTACTGTGTTGTTTACGTGTAGTGTGTTGGTGTAATGGTTTTCGGTGTTTTGCGTTGTCGGTATTTTTTGTTGTCGGTCTTTTGGTGTCGGTGATTAGTGTGTCGGCAAAACGTGATGTCGGGGATATAAAGGTGATCCATATACACACACATATATATGCGTATATATATATATATAAATATATATATATATATATATATATATATATATATATATATAAATATATATATATATATATATATATTACATCTGTACATACTCATATACATTTTCTGTGCTGAGCGCTGCTTACACCTGCGCAAGCGCAGTCACATATGCTTACTGTTTGTTATATATGTTTACTGCCGCTTATTTGTGCTTACTTGTGCCTTACTCATTATGACAGTACCACTTTGATTGAAATGATCTGGTTAAAAACACCATGCTATACTCAAGTTCACTTTTATATGTTATTATGTCGGTTTTACAGCAGGACGACATTCATTACACATGGAAAATATGTGCTATAGTCAAACTTGAACTGTGAATGCCTGTTCGTTAAGTAGATGCTCTTACCACTACACTATTGGTATGCTGCTTCATTATATGTATACCCATAGTTCATAGTTATGCGTACACTCTCCTCAACACATCACTAACACAGCAGGCATCCATTCTCCAGTTAGGAAAACCACACCACTATACATGCGCCATTCCCTACTGCTCTGGGCCCATCCTGCATGTTGACTCCCTCCAAGTATATTCCGACTTCTCAAGCCTATAGTCCTGGCACATACGTTCATATGATGGTCAGGGTGTTCATATGGTCATTTGGTTTTAGGCTTGTCCGACTGGGGTCTGGGACTGCCCTGTACCCGTTTGAAAGTCAGACTTACCACGTGGACAGACTTAGTTCCACTGTTAGCATCCTACCTGTGGTTAGAGATGCAGGGGATTTGCTCACCTCTAGCCAGCTTGATATGTCAAGCACTAGACAATACAGGTATTCCGCTGTTTTCCTTCACATTCGTTATGAATGCTTTCTTGTGCCCACTTTCGTTCTGTAGATATATATATATATATATATATATATATATATATATATATATATATATATATATATATATATATATAAAAGTACGTACGCATGCATATACATCTACATGATTAATTACTTTGATCATATTATTGAATGACTGTGCTGTCTACTATGTTTGTGATAACATCAGAGTTAGGTATAACTGCTGTGGCTTAGTGGTAAATCACATTGATTATGATGTGTAGAGTGCCGACGTCAAGTGTGGCCGAGGCAGTTTATTGTGTTCCTGGGCAGAATAAGGGCCGTTGGACAAAGGGTGAGTACAACACTTTACAGCAGAGGTTTTCTGTTTAACCACCGTTTCCCTTCACGCAAACGCCTTCTGCATTCTTACTGTGATATGTCATCCCATTTCACATTTCAATGGTATTATATCGTTATACAGCATAAAAGTAGCAAGATATGCTTGGATATGGATTACGCGTCATAAATGGTGTGTGCTGCAGTCGAACCGGCAATGTCTGTTTGATAGGCGGACGCTCTAACCACTACACTATTGCTATGCTGCTTCATTTGCATGTATACCCATAGTTCATAGTTACCAGAACGAGCACAGCAAAACATCACTAACACAGCAGTCATCCATTCTCTGGTCGGAAATAAACCACACCACTACACATGTGCCACTCCCTACTGCTCTAGACATGTCCCGCATGTTGACTCACTCCAAGTATATTCAGATGTCCCAAGCTTATAGTCCTGGGACATACGTTCATATAATGGACACGGTGTTTAATTAGTCTTCCAGTTTCGGCTCTTCCAAATGGTGACTGGGACTGTCCTGTATCTGGTTGAAAGTCAGACTTAGCACGTGCACACAGTTAGTTCCACTGTTATCATCCTACCTGTGGTTGGGGATGTAGGAGGTTTGCTCACCTCTGGGCGGCTTGATATGACAGTATTAAATACTATGGGGATTCTGCTGCTGTTTCCCTTCACATCCATTATGACTGCTTTATTGTGACCATGTTCATTCTTCATGGATATATATATATATATATATATATATATATATATATATATATATATATATATATATATATATATATCTGTCTGTGCATTCACATGCTTGTTTACATTTCCCATACTGTTGAATGACCGCCAGTTACCATTGTGCATACCCACTTACATCTGCTTTAAGGAGCCATAATCACCCTATTTCCGACTGCCATTATTGTGGGCATCATATAAAATTAGCAGCCCTTGCATGGCTTGACCCGGGAACTGGAACACCATAGTCACTGGTTCTACCACTAAACCATCAGTAATACATTCTGTATGGATGGTAATTAGGATATATGACTTTACTACAGGCATTCCACAGTACTGGCAACATATGTGACAGTCGGATGGTGTACATATGTGTAGTACAAGTTACTGTTCATATGTTTCTGAGAGGCATACGTATACATTTGCAAGTATACATATTTATGAATAGGACAAATACTTGACAACTACTTATATGCATGTATGTGTGATGTGTAGCTGTGCGAATATAAGTATGTACATTTATAGATATATGACTACATATCTGGAGTTATACATGGCCATGTATATGAACAAATGCATACAGGAGGTACATATACCGTTTGTATACAGGGGTTGTGTGCATCATTACGATAAGGAACCTGGACGGGGTATACAATTTGTGGACATGTACTGTTTGGAAGATGGCTATGGGGAAGCTTCATGGGAACATGTGAAAGGTATATATTCCTGATAATGCACGTGGGGAGACGTGCATCACGGTCAGGTGTTTAATCCCGGGTCGTAGGTTCTGCAGGACTGGGTGGAGGCTGAGCAGGGTTGTGATCAGGTACTGCTAATCTGACTTGTGCCCAGTAGGGTTGCCGCCATTTCAAATGCCCAGAATGGGACATTTTTTGTACAAACATCAGATTTTGCAAGGCAAAACATACCCACAGCCAGTAGAAAGGACAGAACTTCACTTTTTTGCCTACATAAATGCTTATTCTTGTAGCATTTTAGTTGCTTATTCTGTTTCTTATAACATTTAGGTGTTTCAGAAACAGAATAACTGTTTTATGCAACTATTATATTAAATATAGGAAATATGTTTGTCTTAATATCTCAGGACATTTGCCATTTTTTAAATTTTTATGCAGGACACAACTGCCCAAAGAGGCACTGTCCCTCACAAAGTGGGACAGGTGGTAACCCTAGGGTCCAGATGTCAACGGGGGTGGACATCGTGTTATGCCACAAAGTCTCATCTTGAGAACAGACACTTATCCCATGAGGGATGTCCAAAAATTATGAATGATGGACCCCATTATTCTGACTATTTGAAAATGTGGTAGGGTTATGCATGCATGGGATACCTAGTTTGCAAGCCTGAGACAACATAGGGTGCGACTGCCTACTAGATGTGGGTAAGAGGCACTATGTGCAGATATGGCTGCGCCAAACTAGCAGCCCGAGTATGGGTGGTTTTGGTGGACGTTCAGCAAGAGGGGGTGTGCTGTGGAGGGGATGATGGGTATTCAATTATGTATCCAGGTGGGATGGGGTTGGATGGCTCAGTTTAAGCCAGCCCATTATGTGGGTGTGAGCCGGTAACGTTTCTGTGCATGTGTATTGCACATTTTAATGTTCATATGTTTCTGGGATTGTGTTCTGCAGTATGGCCTGTCAGGGTGTATTGCAGATGTGAATGTATGTTCTTTGGTTTCCTTTCTGATTCACCCACTGCTCCCTCGTACACCTCCAGTTCACCTATTGTACATCTGACCCAGTCTCCCCTTGGCGAATTATTACATTACCCGTCACCCCCCCATATTCCACACACACCATCCATCCCTTCTCTGGTTGATAGCCCATGGCACAGACAACAGAACACATTGCGTACTCTATATATCTCTGGTACCAATATGGTTGTGAGGACAACCCTGGCATATTTGATCTTCCACATGCTGTACTTCATGCACACAGGAACACACAAATACTTATCTTTCATGACATGGTAGGTAGACCTGGGTAATGCCCATTCATCTTTGGGCCGTCCAGACAAGGACGACTTGGATCACAAATGGGCAGATATTGAGTGAATGCTCTGACCATTGGTAGGGTTACCACCTTTTCAAATGGCCAAAGTGGGACATTTTCGGGACACACATCAGATTTTACAGGCCCACACATACCCACGGTCAGTACTAAGGATAGTACTTTACTTTTATGCCTAAGTGAAAGCTTATTATTTTAGCAGTTTAGTTGCTTATTCTGTTTCTTATAACATTTAGGTATTTTGGATACAGAAATAACTATTTATGGAACGATTACATAAAATATGGGACATAATTATGTCCTACAATCGCAGGACATTTGCCATTTTTAATATTTTTGGTAAGGACACAACTGCCCAGAGAGGGACTGTCCCTCACAAAGTGGGACAGGTGGTAACCCTAACCAGTGGGCTAGGCTTAGCAAAGGGTAGTGGCACATAAACACGCTACATTTCATTTCCACTTGGTATAACAATCAACACTACAATGGAAAACGGGCATGGGGTTTTAAATGTCATTTGTTCGAGGGACGGGGGCTCAATATTCAGCTATGTGCCTTTGTGTTTACTTTTTATTTTGGGTGTTCACAAAACTGTCTTGTATGCTTTGTATACATTTCAGTATCCACGGACACTGACCGGAGTGATTACTATCAGAGGCAGGCTGTACTATTCAGCACTTTAGGTTGCGCATCTACAGCCGACATGTTCACGCCTTCGTGCAGTGCTTAAACACGCCCCCTGCACTCACGAACGTTTCCTATGCAAGTGGACATTGAGGCAGCGCGCCTTCATTAATATGCATATGGTGCTGCTGCGCCAGCTTTATGCCACACGGTCGGCGCAAGGCTAATGCCGTCCTTGCGCCGAGCTTTATGAATCCCGGGGTGTGTGTTTCATGATGGCATCAGCTAGAAGCAGAACATTTGTTTGTGTGGAGGCTTGCCTTTTGGGCTTACAGCTTGAGAAACTATGAGCTGAAGCTGCATGTGTAGTGGTGGATGTTGCATTGGTAGAATGTTTGTGAGTTTGCTGAGATTCCTATTACAACTGGATCTAGAGGCCTTTTAGATTTGGGCAAATTATGTTTAAGAGCCTCAGCATATATATGTGCTTGGTCTTGGGTCTATATTACATTGTCGAACTTCAAAAAGTTCAAACAATGTAATATCGAACCGAAACGTCCAAAACCTGACAATAGCGAAGCCACAGCACATTGATTTTTTTCACAGGGAAAAAAATCGGTAGGCTGTTTTTGGGGCTTTGCTATTTCCTCCACTGTGGTGCGGTCTTGGAGTTGGTATATTTAAGTAGGGGGGTGGGGGGAACAGCCCCCCATGTGGGGGGGTGTGGCAGGCAAAGCCCCCCACTTTTGTTTAAGGTTTAGGTTGCAGGGGGTTTTTTTTGTTTTTTTTTTTGTTTTTTTTTAGGGAGCAGCAATTTTTTTTCCCTGGGAAAAAAAATCTCTGTTCTTTATGTTCGTTATTTAAATGTTTCGGACATTTAGGTTCGATATTACATTGTTCAAACCTGTTGCAGTTCGACGATGTAATATAGACCCCTTGTTTTTTAGTGTGAATGGTAGGTAGAATGTGGTACTGTGTGTTTCTGACAACTTGTTTGGAATTGTAGTGGCTGTATATGAGACCTCCATTGATAATGTATAATTATATCTCTCTCAGTGTATCCTGTTGTTTAAAAATGAGTCTGTTTTCAGTAAACAGACAAATGCTACATTGTCTTAGGGTCCTCATTTCGATTAAACCAGCTGCAGAGACAGAAGGAGAGTGCTTACTCATGGTTTCAAATGATTACTCCATGGATTCCAAGGAGAGTTGTATGGGGGGATACAAATTATGCCTACTTGGGTCCTATTTAATTGGAACTATAATGCTTAAGACAAAACTGTTGTAGGAATGCTCCTGTGTATGAAAACACCATAATATGATTATATGGGATTATGGCAGGTTTGCTTGGATGCTATCTGACTAAAACTACAATCTTAATATAATCCACAAGGCAGTGCTCTTCTATGTGCAAACCAAGTGCTGCTTGCACAACCACATACTCAGGAAATACCCAAGGTTGTTTTTTACAGAAAGTAGATTCTAAGGATCTGTGTCATTACAGAGAGAGTACTGATTATTTCCTCTGTGCTGACCACAAAATCACACACCTGGGTTTCCTAAGAGATCACAAAGCTCAGAAGATACCAGGTTAAACTCTACTTCCATTAGAGTGAAGACTTAACTTTTCTAAGTGCAAAATCATTAAAAGGCAGCCTAAAGAGAAAAAGTCAGCAATTACAACAGGAAAATACCACCAAACACTTTGAAATAAATTATGTCTTTGCCATTTTTCCTATGTAATTTGCTCTTTCCTTTTTCTAAAGATCTAATTTCCAGTTGTTTTAACTCTGTTATTCACTACTTCTAATATAGATGGTTTAGATTTTGATTTCCATTTTCCAGTAATTGCTTTTTTTGGCAGCCACCATTATTAGACACAGCAAGGCTTTACCATATCTAGACAATTCTGCATCACTGCCCAGAAAAATCATCTCCCTTGTTACACCAATCTGCCCAACCAGCATCTTTGACAGTGCTTCCTGCAGGGGATCCCTAAAATTTACCAACCCACCATACTTCCAGAAAGCATGTTTCCAATTACCTCTTTCTTGCCTGACACACCTCCACCATTTGTTATCCACCTGAGGAAAAATTATCTGGCGCCTACTTGGGGTATAAAAATATCTGTGTAAACACTTCCAAACAAAAATCCTAAATCTTCTAGATTTTGTTGCATACCTGGGACACTTAAAATGACCTATGTAATGTTTGACTGAAAGCAATTGGGTATATTATAAGTGATGCATAATGTTTCTAACTTGGAGTGTGTCATTATGGCTTGTGATGTAAAAGGCTTGCAACTAGGATTGTGTCGATGTGGTCTGTTTTCATTTATATAACTGTATGATTGCTTATGTTGTAAGTGGTGGTTTAATAAAGATGTTTCTTTTTTTAAAAAAGGGGTCAGGAACTGAATAATTTATGTAATGTTGCTTAGGTTATATGATATATAGCAATATACTGGGGATCCACAAGCCAGTGCATTTCTTTGTAGCGGTCCCAAGCCCGGATAAATGGGGAGGGTTGCATCAGGAATGGCATCTGGCATAAAACGTTTGCCAAATGATATGTGCTGACAACAGAACAGATTTACATACCGGATCAGTCAAGGCCTGGGTTAACAATGACCACCACCAGTACTGTTACCCAACAGGGTGCTTGCAGAAATTGGGCTACTGTTGGCCAAAGGAGAAGGAGAAGAAGAGGGGGAAGGCATGCCCAAAGGCAGGAAGAGAGGAGAAAGGCTAGGAGTGTGGCAGTGAGGGTAGGAATTTTGAATGTTGGCAGTATGACTGGTATAGGGAGAGAGCTTGCTGATATGATGGACAGAAGGAAGGTTGATATATTGTGTGTGCAAGAGACCAGATGGAAGGGGAGTAAGGCTAGGTGCATCAGAGGTGGGTTCAAATTGTTCTATCATGGTGTGGATGGGAGGAGAAATGAGGTAGGGGTTATCCTGAAGGAACAGTATGCCAAGAGTGTCTTGGAGGTGAAAGGACTGTTGGATAGAGTGATGTCTATGAATCTGTAAAAGCATTCTTTAGCTATGTCAAGAATCTAAGTGGCAATTCCCAGATCTGCTCAGAGTTAGTGCAGAATGGCACAAAATACACTGAACCGACCGATATCGCCAACATCCTGGCAGACAGGTTCAGTGCAAACCTCACCCCCTTCTCACCCCCAAAAGGGCCTATAACCATACCAGAAGAATGTAGTGCTTCTGAAATCACAGACACTCAGGTTAAAACAGCCCTCTCCAAAGCCAAAAACACAGCATCAGTGGGACCAGACGGTGTCCTAGGCTGCTTCCTACATGAGCTCAAAGATGAACTAACCCCTCACCTAAATACACTGTTCAAACTCAGCCTCTCCACAGGCTACATGCCCATAGAGTGGTGCACAGCAACAGTTATTCTGCTCCACAAGGTGGAGCCATAACAGACCCCGGGAACTATCACCCTATAAGCCTGACTAGCTTGGTTTGCAAGGCTATGGAGCGCATCATCATGGATCTCATTAACAGAGAAATTGGGAACTTCCAAACACTGGACCTTACCCAGTTCGGCTTTGTTAAGGGCAGATCATGCTTCCTAAATCTGGTGGACTTCTTTGAGACAGTTACCAAGGCTATAGATGAGGAAAAGGTGGTCCACACAGTATACCTAGACCTTGCAAAGGCCTTTGACACCATTCCCCATTCTGGTATTATAGACAAGCTCACCAGCCTGAACATAAACCCCTACGTCACGAGATGGGTTGCCAACTGACTCATGGACAGAACCCACATGGTAAGAGTTGTGGGAGTTAGGTCTGACTTTAAACTGGTTACAAGTGGCATTCCCCAGGGCTCAGTCCAAGGACCCCTCCTGTTCTGCAGGTACAGGCAAGCACAGGAGGACTATGGCTGACCAAGTTCGCAGACGACTGCAAACTAGGGGCTATAATTGACTCTCCAGCTGACACAGACATCCCCCAAAAGGGTCTGACTGAGACAGATACCTGGTGTCAAAACCATTGCCTCAGGCTAAATGCCAAAAAATGCATAGTCACCCCCTTTGGAAAAAACAAGTACCCACAAATTACCACATAGGTGGTAGCCCCCTAAATACGGAAGACAGAATAATGGATCTGGGGACCCAAGTAGATAGTAATCTCTCCTTTGATAATCACATTGCCAAAGGGGTTAGGAAATCCTTCTATGTGGCCCACCTAATCACAAAAGGGTTTGCATCCAGATCAAAAGAGGTCATTGTGCCCCTCTATGCATCACTCATCAGACCCATCATAGAGTACAATGCCCCATTTGGGATGTACCTTACAAGACACCTGCAACAGCTGGAAAGACCACAGAAGTACCTCACCAAGAGGATCACTGGCCTCAAATAGATGCCCTATGCAGCTCGACTGAAGAAACTCCAGCTGTACTTAGTTGCATATCACCTACTCAGAGGTGATCTCTGCCTGACATACAAGGTCATGTCCAACCCAGAATTGATGGACATGCTCCACTTAAAGAAAACCATATCCCTCGAGCCACATGCTCTAGGGATCTAAACCTCACCACAACAATAAATAGGACATGCTGGAGGGATAGATTCCTGTCCCAGAGACTTCCCATGCACTGGAACAGGATTCCAATCTACATTAGGCAGAGCTCCTCACTAACACTCTTCAAGAGAAACCTTGACGAGTGGATGGGAAACAGGAAGTTTACCCCGGGGATCACTTCAGTGGCTCTGCTGGACAGAGGCACAGGGAACTAATCTAAGGGGGTGGCGAAAGCCAACACATTCTGGCTAGGCTTATAAATGCCTTTGGGCAGATAGCCAAGTACCTACTTATGAAGCTATGAACCTATAATGATGAATGCTGTTGGGTGCGATGGATGAGACAGAATAAGTTTGGAGTGAGTTGGATGAAGTGGTGATGACTGCACCCAACGGTGAAAGAGTGGTGATTGGAGCAGATTTTAATGGGCATGTTGGTGAAGGGAACAGAAGGGATGAGGAAGTGATGGGTAGGTGTGGTGTTAAGCAAAGAAATGCAGAAGTCAGATGGTAGTGGATTTTGCGAAAAGGATGGATATGGCTGTGGTGAATACATATTTTAACAAGAGAGAGGAGCATAGGGTGACATACAAGAGTGGAGGAAGATGCACACAGGTGGATTATATCCTATGCAGGAGGGCCAGTTTGAAGGAGATTGGGGACTGTAAAGTGGTGACAGGGGAAAGTGTAGTTAGGCAGCATAGAATGGTGGTCTGTAGGATGATGTTGGTAATAAAGAAGAGGAGGAGGAGTGTGAGGGCAGCACCAATGTTCAAATGGTGGAAACTGAAAAAGGGTGATTGTGAGGTGGAGTTCAGGGAAGAGTTAAGACAGGCACTGGGTGGCAGTGAAGAGTTACCAAATAGCTGGGAAACTACAGCAGAGCTAGTAAGGGAGATGACTAGAAAGGTGCTTGGTGTGACATCTGGACAGAGGAAGAAGGATAAGGAGACCTGGTGGTGGAATGAGGAAGTACAGGACAGTATACAGAGAAAGAGGCTGGCGAAGAAGAAGTGGGATTGTCAGAGAGATGAAGAAAGTAGACAGGAGTATAAGGAGATGAGGTGCATGGCAAACAGAGAGGTGGTGAAGGCTAAGGATAAGGCATATGAAGTCTTATATGAAAGGTTGGACACTAAGGAGGGAGAAAAGGACCTGTACCTATTGGCTAGACAGAGGGACTGAGATTTTATTTTGGGAACAGATTGCCCTTTTTTTTTTCAGGTGAGAGTGGGATGTTGGGGAGGGACACTAGGTGCATTTGGGGAGGTAGGTTGGGTAGGTTAACAGACAAGGCAAACAAGATGCATACAGGGGTGGTATATGACACGTGGGGGGTAAACAGCTTGATGGGGAGGGGTTTTGGGAAATCGGAAGCCCATGAGCCCCCTAGTGGGAAAAGTGGGACTGTAGTCCCCACCCATGGGTAGTCACCACTGCACCTTCCCAGCCCCGAAGGTGGCGGTGCTGGGGGCTGAGTAGGAGAATCAGGCCGACCCTCTAATCACGACACATGGCCCTCAAGCTGGAGTAGCAGATCTCCGACCTCCCTGCAGAGCTCGCTGCTCACCATGACCCGGACCTGGTGACAGGTTTCTGACAGGGTCCTGTCCATGCCTGCTCCCGGGGGGGGGGGGATTAGCCCCATCCCCTGAGGAGGTTCCACCCAAAGGTGGTGCAGGACCAACAGACAAGGAGATCCCGGGTTAGGCCCCAGACGTGCTGGTGCCCAGTGCCACGGCCAGCTGAGGTGGGACAGGTGGGTCCGCCGGGACCCACATTTCCATATGTGCTATGGTGTTTAAGTTTTATCAGCATATGGGGGTTACTAATAGTCAACACGTTCCAGGATTAGGTATAACAGCATGCATAGATATTCCAATTAACCCAAACACCAGATATGGAACAGTTGCATAGCAAACAGAACACATGCATATATGGGACCACAGTGGTAATTACAACAGCATGCAGGTACATTGGTGGCAGCATGGCACCAGTGTGGGAGTATTTCAACATAGCACATGCATAGAAACAGATTTAAATAATTGTCGAACAATAGGACATATGTCCCAACATTAGAGTAAAGCCAGCACATACCAATTGAGTTGTGTATTTAGTTTGTTGTTGCAGATATGCTGGGGGGGGGGGGGAGATGTAAATTAACAACTAGTATATTCCTGTAGTTTGCATTACTTTTCTAGTCAGTGCTGTTATCTGTACCTTACAAGTATTAGAACACTACCCTATTGCCTTAGTTTGGACAGTGGGATGGCTGTCGAAAACTATATACATGAACTGGTTTTACCTGCAGTATACACCTCTTACCTGGTATACATGTGGGTGTATTGTTTGTTAATGCTAACTAACTATTTTTACACATACTCCCAGATTTCAGGTTGATGTTATGCACATATCTGTCCATCTCTTTTTACACACATTCTGGGCATGTCTTGACCACATGCAGGTGAACCAGAACATATTTCAACTATTGCCCTGTTAAACCTTTAGTGAATTGTACAATGACAGGTTTGTTTTCATTGACATTTATCAAATATGTACAGGCCTGACAGTCAGTTATATGACATGAAATGTTGCCTACATGTCAGAGATTAGCACACTGATATGCCAGGGGGACAGGGTGACAGTCAGCAGATATGGGCCAATTAACTGAACATTCTGGACATTTCTGTACACTTGTGGGGTATGATTCTGCATACAGCTTACGACCACTCCCAGGATTCAAACCATGGCTGTGTCTGCTAAAAATAGAACACCGGCCATTACAGTTGAGTGCGCTATATAGATATTGCTGTGTATCTGTTATCTGATTTCTTTCTATAATTCACCTGTGGTTTTACATTCTGACCTTGTAATTACAACACTCTTATACAGGATTTCCTAGGCAGTTTTATTATGTATCACAGTGTGGATGACAGTGATGAGTAATACCCTATTATTCAGAGCAACTGCAACACTAACAATGTCATACAATACCAGAGTAAACAGTACCAGTACAGGATATCAATATTTTATTTCTAGGCACAGTGTTCATATCTGACAGACCTGTGGGAGCAATGTTTGTTGGCACTACCTGAATGTTGCCACACAAATTACCAGATTTCACATTAGTATTATGCACATATATCTCACTCTGTTCCTGTACACACTCTGGTCACAGGTTGACAACATGGGGGTGTAAATGGGACATTCTTGGCTTATTACTCTCATAACATTTTGGGGAGTTGCTTGAGTGACAGGTTTGTTCTTATATATGTCTGACAATCAGTTGTATTTCTTGTTTGCTGCCTAAACATCTGGGATCATCCCACTGATTTTTTGCTGCCTAAACATCTGGGATCATCCCACTGATTTTCCAGGGGGACAGGATAACAGGCAGCATATATGGGCCGATTTACTGGACATTCTGGACATATCTGTACAGTTATGGGGTATGATTCTGCATACAACCTACCACCACTCCCAGGATTTGAACCATGGCTGTGTGAGCTAAAAATACAACAATTCACATCTCAGTTGAGTGTGCTATTTGGATTTTGTTTGTCTTTTCACTGTTTTCTGTCTAAGTCTCTCTTAGTTGTACTATATGACCTCTTGGGATTACAACAGTCATATACAGACATTCTTGCACATTTTATTTATGTAGTACGGTGTGGGTAACAGTGCTTAATACAACAGTACTATTAAATGATTGCAAATCTACATTACCATATGATACCAGAGTAAATACATGCAGTCCAGCAGTTAGACCTTTATTGTCAGGCTATTATGCTTTTATTTACAGACAACCTATATGAGACTCTTTCTGACATATTATCTGGTGTATGCAGTACATGCCTTAAACAATACAAGTTTTATACAGGCAATTAACTTACTACTACTTTTAGATTTATTTCCTATGACAGTTCATGCAAGAGTATTACTAACCTGCATTACGTCGCAACTGCTCCAATCTACATTCATGGGCCTCCTGGTTCATAGCCCGCTCACTTGCCACTGTGAAAGACATAAGAGGAATATTTAGCCATACCTATCCATAATACACATGAGCTGGCAATTATTAAACAGGTAATGGACTGATACGTACACATGGCTGGGACTTCCCTGTCCTCCTAGCCTCTTGGATCCACTGATCCAAGAGATCCCCCTTTCACCGCTTCAGGTCAGCATAGTGATGCCTGACCTGCTCACCAGTTCAGGGTATGCCAGTGGCACTGGTGAGGTTACAGCCAAGATGGTCCCAGGCCTCTGCTTTGTATTGGGAACCCTGGTACTGGCCCTGCACCAGTCTCATGTCATGGTCTTTCACAAGAAGTCCTGCCATGACTCTGGACTCCTGGATGCCCCAGCGTTGCGCCAAAAAGCGCACACCCTCTCCCATTCCAGACAAAGTGCCTACAGGGGGAAGCTACAACTAGTTATGAGATGTATTCCCACCTGATGGGTTTAAATAGGGCCGGTTTCCCACACTTTGCCATGATTGGACAGTTTTGAAAAGGCTAAGCTATGGGCAAACCTGCTTACCTAAGACTGGCATTGCTTAAAGGGGTATAACAATGGGTAGATTGAGTTAGCTGTCCTACACATTGCTTACACCTACTAACCTGGGCTGTGCAATGCTTACCACTGCTTAATATTTAAGTTGCATTCTATTTGCATTGTGGCATTGATTTATTATTCATTACATGTTATATATGTGTTTGGTATCCATGATTCATATGTACGTACACTGTATAGGGTCCTTGTGTTTATTACGGGATGTTAACACTTTATTACATTGAAACCTCACATCTGGGCTTAATACAGTACTCCAGTTCACATATTTATGTCCCATAGTTGGTTATACAATATAAAATTGTATATAAATTCCTTTCACATGTTCAGTTTGTATTTCCTATGGTGAGGATCTGTTTGGTGATACCTCAATCATATGTCCAGCTGTGATGGCTTAGTGGTTAACTGCTATGACTATAGTGTACAGGGTCCTCGGTTCAAGACCTGCAAAGGCTGTTTATTTTGTTGCTGACCAGAACAGCGGATGATGCATACAGAGTGCTTAAGGCACTTTTAAGCAATTGTAAGCAGGTTTGCTTGGGTTTGCACGAAGGCAAGCAATGCTAACCTCTGGTTAAATATGCTTACAGAGAGTTAGCTTCAATATTGCTTAACCTATGTGGGCATTGCTTACCCCTGTGCAAACAAGCCTAAACTCACTTACTGCTGCTTAAATTTGCTTACTCCCACTTACCACTGTGTAACTATGCTTACTCTTGCTTACTAGTGCTTACACCCACTTACCACCACACTAATTTAGACAGTGATGTCTAATGGTTCTTGGGCTGGTGGTGGATTTGGCACCTGTATGGATTTATCATTCATTACACATCTTACCTTCCATTTGTATCCCTGATTCCTGTGTACATATACTGTATGGGGCACTTGTGATTATCTGTGGACTTTGCAACATTATGACAATGACACCTCACATCTGCATTTAATGCAGTACTCCAGTTCACAAATATATGTTATGTCGTAGGTTATGCAACAAAATAAATTGATCATTCAGTGATTTGACATGGAAAATGGATTGTACTGGAGTGGGACTCAAACCGGGAATGACTGCTTGCAAGGCGAATGCTCTGCTCACTACACTATTGCTATACTGCTTCATTTGCATATATCTTGCTTTTTATCCTCTTGTGCCATTTATGCTGCATTAACTGTAGCTAAGCAATGGGCAAACCCTCGCACCTATGGTTAAATTTGATTTGTTTCATAAAAAAAAGTCTTCATACTTAAATGTTGTAACTATTGCTCTTGTACACTTGGGGGAATGTTGCTCAGGGTACGCAAACACTTATATGCAGTCTTGCGCATTCTTACTCCTACGATGCTGTTCTTGATTGCAGGGGCATGTATATTCTGAGAGCTCTGCTCTCAGACATGTCCCCTGACTTGTACACACTCCATATCCATTTAGGAGCTCAGGCAGTGTGCCTTCAGTACTATTCATGGTGCTGCCGTCCTGCTCCTAAATGGCCACTTCCATGCAGGATGAAGCTAGTCTTGCACGGAAGGATAGTGAATCTGGGGGTATCTCTTTCAGGCTGGCATTAGCCTAGCATTTTGCAGCATATTAACATCACTGAGGATGATGCCACAATATGAGCAAAATATGATTTATTTTAACAATTGGTTGCCTTTCTGGTACCACTCTAAGGTGATCCAAGATTTTTCAGCTTGGGAAGACATGGTTAACAGACTACATTGCTTTGCCAGGGATGGTCTTCACCTGTCCCATCTAGGCTTTTGAATACTGGCAAAAACGTTACCTTATCACATAGTACTTTTGTTAGGCAATGCCAAATTGACAAACCTACTGACATAGCAAAATTAACTCAAATAGTGCCTTTGTTAGGCAATGCTAAATTGGCAAACCTACTGACATAGTAAAATTAACTCAAATGAAACTCAGGGTGTTACTGCTCAATGCCAGGAGCCTAAATAAAAAACTACATTCCCTCCAAGCCCACGTAACACTTGATAATATAGACATCTGTGCAGTTACAGAGACATGTTTGAAAATGTAAGATGTCAGTGTTTTCCAAACTTTTACACCAGTAGCTGCAGGGACAGAGGCTAAAGGAGGAGGTGCATAGATATTTATCAGTAACAAGCATACTTCTATCATAGTCAAACAGGATGACATACTGAAGTTCTTCCACATATAGATCAAAATAAACAAATTCTTGTACTATACCCTAGCAGCTACAGGTCATCCTTCATAACCTAAGGATCTCATAATGCGTACTTGAACTAGAGACACTATAGGCTAGGAATCTTACACAGCCTCACGTCTACAGGCAAAGAGATTCCTGGACGTCATAAATACAAGCACTCTTAATGAAATACTGAAAAGACCAACTAGAGGCTCCAACACACTGGATATTGTACACACAAATATGGGAGAACGCTACACCTGCACAATGTCTTGTCATCCCTGGGTAAGGTCCAACCATAAAGTTGTTTCCTTCAAAATAAAAATAAACTCTGTAACCCAAGTAAATCTAGTAACAATTAGTAACTATTCCAAGACAATTTGTTTTTCATTAAGTGATAATTTGTCAAAATTCAGTGCTCTTCCAAACCCTGGGAACACAGCAGCCTATGCTGAATTGCTCTCAGAAGCTCTGTATAACCATGCCAGTGACTACATTGAGGCTGCAGTACCTATCAGAAGTAAACCTAAAACTAGCCCCAGAAACAACGTGCCCTGGTGCCATCCCAAATTAAGCTGGGTATCCAATGAAAGGAAAACAATTATGGCAGAAATAAGGAAGGGGTAATTCCCATAAATATAAAAACTTCCTCATAAAACTAAATAGGCAACTAAGAAGGCTAACTAGGTAAAACAACGGCAACATTGAGGTTAAGATGGCCTCCCAGGTGAAAGATAATCATAATCCCTTTTTCAGCTCTGTCAGAAACCTCAGGGGCAGCACATAACAATGTGCTGAACTGGTGTTTAATTATGCCACATTCACCAAGCCTGGCAATATAGCAAACCTGTTAGTTGATAAATTCAGTTCCAACTTTAACCCCCCATCACCCCCAACTATCCCCCAAGAAATACCCTTAAACTTAACCTCCTCCAACTAAACCTAGGCAGCTTGTACTGACTGTGCTTGCTAAAGCCAAGAACACTGAATTTTTCCTCCTGTAGACAGAAAATGTTGGATGTGTGATGTTGAAGAAAGAGGTAATTGGGAACATATTTTCTAGGAGTGTAATGAGTTGGCAGACGTTAAAGATTCCCTGCAGACTGCTCTGTCAGAGATGCTGGGTGAACAAATTGAAGTAACTAGGGAAATTATTTTTTGAGCTATGATACAGAATCAGAATTGCCTAGACATAGTAAGGCCTTGCTGAGTCTAATTATGATGGCTGCCAAAAAAGCAATTACTAGAAAACACAAATCAAAGTCTAAACCAACTTCACTAGAAGTAATGAGGATAGCAACAGAGATAAAACAAAATGGAACTGGGATCTTTAGAAAAGGCTAGGAGCAAATTACATAGGAAAAAAATGGGAACTGTGAGATCAGTACTGTGACGATGTGAGGTAGTGCCAGCCAGGGGCGGCTTGTGCTATTGGACTTCAGCCCCCCAGCTGTAAAATGAAAACAGAAAACTAGCTGCAAGTCCTGCACATGTGTGCTTTTCCCTATGTGCTTTCCTATCTGGACTGCCTTCTAACCAGTCTGGATTACAAAAACAAGAAAATCAGCATAGATGCCCCAGAAGTCTATGCGGTTTGTAACCACATAGACTGTAATGTCTGCAGTCTACATAACAACTGATTGGCTTCCTTCCGGCTCATATCTGATTGGTTGGTTCCCACACCCAGCACACACACACACACACACACACACTCTTGGACTGAGTGCTACTGCAAGGGAGTAATGGCAGCAGACTCAGACTGTTTGTTCTCAGACTCAACAAGGAAATATATGCTGATGCTGTAATTAATTCAGAAGTTCTTGGACTGCTGACAGTGGAATATATCAGAACCAGGCTCTGCCAATACTGACAGCTCAGTGCAAGCAAGCATGGTAGGGAGTGTGTGTGTGTGCGTGCCTGCGCGTGTGTGTGTGTATATGTGTGTGTGTGTGTGTGTGTGTGTGTGTGTGTGTGTGTGTGTGTGTGTGTGTGTGTGTGTGTGTGTGAAATGCCCCAATTCAATATTCCTGGGGGCTAGAGTTATCCAGGCTCAAACATTGTTCCTTGGGTACAGGTAGCAAGATTCTGAATTCCCTACCCACCACCACTGCAGATTTTTGCTTCATATGTTTGTCCTGAATCTGATGACAGGCATTTGAATTTCAGACTTCATATTCTTCAGGAAATACATTAATAACACTACACAAAACCTTTTATTCTAGCAATTTTCTAAGTTTATAAGATCAATATTTGAAATTTGCCACTATTGGGGAGTTGTATTCCCCCATTATTGGCTTTTTCCAGTTTTTTTTTTTTTGTGCTAAGAGGTTAAGAGCTATGGTGAGAACTGAATTCACTAAATGATAGCCATTTAAGTTTCAGTCATCATTTCAAGAATCAGCTTATATGTCATAGTGGTATGTTGCTCTGACTGACGTGCATAGAGTTCTGGGTTCAAGACTTATTTATTTAAGTTTGATGACTGGGGAAGTCCACTGGGCAGAGAAGAACCCATTTTCAGTGGAGGCCCGGGGAGAAAAGCTCCACAATAATTGCAAGTTACATTTCACATGTTACAAAAGGACATAGTTCATACAGCTAATTAAACATTTACAGATAAACTTCATGAAATTTGCAATTGGCTTGTCACTATGTTACAAAAATGAAAGACATAATTCAATACAGAAATTTCAACATTTACATAAAGTGAATAATTTTGTTATAAACTCAATTGTAGGTTTAACATTTCAAAATATATAGCTACTAGCCATGAGTAGGTTAGGAAAATATTATGCATGGAGAGGGTAATAGTATATTTGAGATTGGAGTGTATAGTACAATAGAAATTAGAGAGAAAATTAGTTTTTGTTAGGGGAGGGATTGTTTTGGGTGGGATGAAGCAATAGTAGAAGTAGTTGGATGAGTAAGTGCAAGATGGAATGGGGGGTTAAGATGGAGTGTGGCAAGGGCATTCCCATTTGGAAGAAATATGTGAGAGTAGCTGAGATTTTAAATGTGTATGGTTAGGGAGGTGTGTGGGGAGAGAGTTCCACTGTTTAGCTAAGGAGTGGGACTACAGTATTTTCAGAGTTTCATTACATTTTTTGGAGATTTGCAGTCATCTTTGCAGGCTTTACCTGTAAACTAAACAGAATAGCAATCTATCATGTGTGGTCCATAACCTGTGCAGTAATACTATAAGTAATTTATCTTGAGCTTGTTTCTTGTTTGCTGTTCATTTTTTAATTTGATCATGTTTTCCCCATGAAACAAATAGATACTTGTTGTCAGGTAGCACCGCAGCAGGTCTTTTTTTGGATAAGAAACATTTTTACAAGTGGGGGTAATCTGTATCACAGAGACTGCTGCTTTTAGCATGTTACTTGGTACTTTTGTAAAGCTGAATATAAATTATAATTAGAACTGCAGTGAAGGAGAAGTGTTTGAGTTGAGTGCTGCTTGTTTTTTTATACTTTATTTCAACTGGCATTCCAGTAATGTATTAAAAAGTAATTTATTTTTTCATGCCTCATAACCTTTTTGTTTCCATCTAGATATTAAGTAAGCTGTCATGTAGCCAATCCACTGAAATATATATTTTTTTCTTCTCCACTTCATTTTGTCTTGATTGAACTCTCATAATGACAGTTTGGCACCCAGGGCAGCATATTTAATTAAAGCCCTAGTTTTGTGGTTTTGAGCATAGCTCTGCCCATTTCTAGTTGGTTACACCCCTCCCCATCAGCCCCACCCATTCAGCTGTCTCCTGCAGCCCCCCTTTGATTTGAAGTCACCACCTGCCACTGGTGCTAGCTATGCCAGAGAGAGTAGGGAAGTGCATGTGTAACATATGCCAGGTCTATATTATATTCTCGAAAGCCAACAATGTCAAATCTGACATTGTCAGGACGAGAATATAGAATGCTCAGAATCTCGAGCATGTAAATGGAAATCTCTGTAAGGGGAGATTTCCATTTACTGCAATGTAGTGCAGTCTCGGAGTTGGTATCTTTAAGTAGCGGGGGTATGGGGGTGCAGCCCCCCCACATGGGGGGTATGGGGTGCAGCCCCCCACATGGGGGGTGCAGGGGGGCTTTCCCCCCTGCTTAAACCCATTAGGGTACTTTTTCTTTTTTTGTTTTTGTTTTTTTAGACGCACGAGATTCTGAGGGTTCAATATTCTCGTGCCGACAATGTCAGATTCGACATTGTCGGCTTTCGAGAATATAATATAGAACCAATATGCCAGCATTGCTGGCTGCAGTTACGTAAAGAATTTTATGTCATTTCAATATCAAATTGATTTGTGCAAAAGCTTGTGCTAAAATATATTTGTAAAGCTGCTTGTGTTAACAGGCAAGCAAAAACTGAGGGTGATGCTACTCAATGCTAGAAGTCTAAGTCTCAAAATGCACTCACTCGAGGCACTCCTTAAAATGGAGAACATCGATATCTATGCAGTGACTGAGACCTGGTTCAAGGCTCCAGAGAGCACCCCTGCACTACCAGGCTATAACTCATACCACACTTTTCGGCCATGTAACCTGGACCGGAACACCAAAGGCAGAGGTGTGTCCATATTCATTAAGGATATCTATACCTCCAGGCTAGTTGCTCAGCATAATGCATTTGAGGTTATCCAAGTGCAACTAACTCTGGACAAAACTGCAATCCAAATTGTAGCTTGCTACAGATCCCCCACCATGCCCCAGGATTCCCACTCCTCTTTTCTTGATGTACTGGAAGATATCAGGGTTCAACCAAACACCCTAATAATGGGTGATTTCAACTACCCCACCATTAACTAGGAAAACTACTCATGTACCAACTCCTTCACTCAATGCTTTCTAGAATTCATAAACTCCAATGCCCTGGATCAACTTATCCACACCCCCACCAGGCGCAACAATATCCTAGATCTAGTCATCACCAGCATGAGTGACTGGTGTTCCACACCTGAAGTCAATGCCTCATTGGTCCGATCTGACCATAAGTTAATCACCCTAGATATCCACATCCTGCCCCCACCCCCATTAGGGAAACCACAGTAAAACATTTCTCCAAAGCCAACTTCATGCTTCTTAAGATAGAAGCGGTGAACTTCATGACACCCATGCGGATGGACAATACAGTTATGACTACTGAATCCTACACAATTGCACTTTATAAGCACTTACATGAGTACATGGATCATGTTATCCCAAACAGAACCAAGACGCTATCCTCCAAAGAAAGGAAGCCAATCTGGTGGTCCCCTGCCATAAACAAACTGTACAACAGAAGGAAGAAACTGTTGCAAAAGTGAGTAAAATCCCATGAGTGGAGGAGCTCCTGATCAGCCTCAGTAAGAAGCTGTGATCCTTCATAAAATCCTCCAAAGCTACTTACGAAAACAAAATCACCACCGATTCTAAAGACAACCACAAAGCATTCTATAGCTATGTCAAGAATCTCAATGGCAACACTCAGATCTGCTCTGAGTTACAGCACAATGGCACTAAATATATACAGACCCAGCTGATATTGCCAACATCCTGGCAGATAGGTTCAGTGCTACCTTTGCCCCCCACTCACCCCCTAAAAGACCCATCTCTATACCAGAAGAATGCAAAGTTCCTTTAATCATGGCTGCACAGGTAAAAACCACACTCTCCAAAGCCAAGAACACAGCATCCATGGGACCAGACAACATCCCAGGCTGCGTTCTACACGAACTACAGAACAAACTGCCACCCCACCTAAGTACCATGTTCAATCATAGCCTCACCTCAGGCTTTATGCCCACTGAATGGCGCACTATGACGGTTATCCCACTCCACAATAGAGGAGCCACCACGGAACCCGGGAACTACCGCACCATTAGCCTGACGAGCCTGGTCTGCAAGGCCATGGAACGTATCATCACGGAACTTATAAACAAAGACATTGGTAATCTCCAAAATCTGGACCCCACCCAGTCCGGGTTTGTAAAAGGCAGATCATGTCTCCTAAACCTGATAGACTTCTTTGAAGCAGTCACCAAAGCCGTAGACGAGGGTAAGGTGGTTCACAAAGCCTATCTAAATCTTGCCAAGGCTTTTGACACCATCCCCCAGTCTGGAATTATAGATAAACTCACTAAACTAGGTATAAATCCGTATGTCACAAGATGGGTTGCCAACTGGCTCACTGACAGAACCCACACTGTGAAAGTAGCAGACTCCAAATCTGACTTCAGACCAGTGACAAGTGGAGTACCACAGGGTTCAGTCCTGGGTCCTCTCCTGTCTGGTATCTACTTCTCTGAAGTACAGGCTAACACAGGAGGTCTTTGGCTAATGAAGTTTGCAGATGACTGCAAACTAGGAGCCATAATCAAAACTCCTAATGATCGGGACATCCTACAAAAGGGTCTCATGAGACAGATGCCTGGTGTCAAAGCCAGGGCCTCAAGTTCAATGCCAAAAAGTGCATTGTCATACCTTTTGGTAAAAACTCTGTACCCATGAACTACAACATAGACGGTAGTATACTTAACACTGAAAGTGTGATAAGAGACCTTGGGACACAGGTGGACAGTAGTCTCTCCTTTGATAATCACATTGCCACAGTAGTCAGGAAATCCTTCTATGTGGCACACTTCATCACAAAAGGTTTCTCATCCAGAAAAAAAGAGATAATTGTTCCCCTCTACTCATCACTCATTAGACCCATTATAGAGTACAACGCCCCTTTTGGTATGTACCTCACAAGACATCTACAACAACTGGAAAGGCCACAGAAATACCTCACAAAGAGGATTACTGGCCTCAAACAGATGCCCTACGCAGACCGTCTCAAAAAACTCCAGCTTTACTCAGTCGCATATCGCCTACTCAGAGGTGATCTCTGCCTAACATACAAAGCTATGTCAAACCCAAAGCTGTTGGACATGCTCCACTTAAATAAATCCCAATCCCTCTGAGCTACATGCTCTAGGGACGTAAACCTTGTCACCACAATAAACAGAACATGTCAGAGGGATAGATTCCTGTCCCAGAGACTTCCCATACTCTGAAATAAACTACCTACCTATATCAAACAAAGCTCCTCATTAGCACTCCAAGAAAAATCTTGATTTAATGGGAAATAGGAAATTCACCCTGGGGATCACTTCTGTGGCTCTGCTCAACAGTGGCACAGGAAAATAATTTTCTTGGGTGGCAAAAGCCAGGGTACCTTTTTGGCTGGGTTAACAACTAACCCTAACCCCAGGGTTGATAGCCTAATGCCTACATATGAACCTATGAACCTATAAAAAAGTATCAACAGTGGGTCCTGTTGGACAGAAAAGTAAATATACATTTATATCAGACTGCACTGTTGTAAGTGAGGAAATGTATATATGTTAACAGAGAATGCTGGAAGTGAAGGAGTTAAGCTCAGCTCACCTTACCTTATGAAAATAGCCAGAAATTAAATGACTTGGTTTAGGCCATAAAGAATTCATTTCACATATCTGAATGCAGCCAGAGACGCAATGTTTGGGAAAGACCTGGGCTCTTATTGTCCTTAATCATGAATTAATTGCTACCCTGGGGGGCCAGAAAATGACTGGATAGTCTCTGCAGAAGTATGAAAGTTTTATACTCTCCAGATGCGTTAGCAAAGCTCTAGATGTGTATTGTGACACATCTGTGCCAGATCTGTGCCAGATCTTGGCTCAAGCTTCTAGTCATGGGGGTAATTTGAGAACCACAGAATCAGGTGACCAGATGTGATTTCCTTCTATAGCCAGCACTGAAAATATTTTAGATATTAGTGAGAGATGTGATAGTGGCACTCAGCACTCTGTGTTGGACCCGACAACAATGACACTCATCCACTTCATCTTGCCTTGCTTTTATAAGTAACTTAACTAGAGAATAGTTAGTCTTCAGTTAGTTATGAATTAATATAGAATTTATCAGCAAGGACATAGGAGACCTCCAGGCACTAGAACCATCCCAGTTTGGTGTTGTCAAGTGAAGGCCAAGCTTACTGAACGTGGTGGACTGCTTTTTCAAGGTCACTAAGGCAATGGATGAGGAGAAAGTGGTGTATACTGTCTACCTAGATCTGGCTAAAGCATTTGTTACAATACCCCACTAGGGCATTGTCAACAAGCTTACAGTATCAGGTATAAATTGCTTGTAACATTCTGAATAGCTAGCTGGCTCCTGAATATGTCCCAAGAGGTTTGGATCAATGAAGCCACCTCCTCAAAGAGGATGGTCACCAGTGGAGTCCCTCAGGGCTCTGTGTTGGGCCAGTTCCACTTTGGCATCTACTTTTTGGAGATGAAAGCCAATGTTAATGGCCTCTGGCTGACTAAGCTCACAGATGATTGTAAACTAGGAGCAGTCATTGAACCTCCCCAAGAAGAGAATGCACTTCAGGAAGGTCTAATACAGATAAATACTTAGTTCCAAAGCCATGGCTTAAAACTCAATGCCAAGAAATGCCTTATAGTTCATTTTAAGAAGTCAGCCACCTTGGGTAGCTATATCACCATTAAAACACCCCTAAAAGTTAATGCACTAGTCAGAGATTTGTGAACTCGTGCAGACAGTAATCTAGCCTTCAACCAATATGTGTCCAAGGTAATAAGAAAATTCTTCAGTGTTGCTCAACCAGGCATCTAGGTTCAGAGAGGTCATTGTAGCCTTGTACTTAGCCCTCATCAGACCCAGCATAGAGTACAATGCCCAGCTTGTTTTTTTTTTCCAGACCAGACACATGCAGCAACTGGAACATCCACAAAAGTTTCTTACAAACAGAATACAGGGAGTAAACAAAATGTTCTATGGCAATTGCCTCAAAGCCCTGTCTCTTTATTCCGTATCATACAGACTGCTAAGATGTGATCTTTGTCTGCTGTACAAGGCATTTCTGGACCTTGTTTTTGATGAACCTTTTGCACAACTGCAAAACAAACATCAGAACTACTAAATTAAAGGACCTAAATTTTGCTTGTGACATAAATAAGACATGTTGGAAAGAGAGACATGTTTCTCTGGGAATTTCCATTCTCTGAACAGGCTACCATCCACCTGAAGCAGAGTTCCTCCCTAACCCTTTTTAAATGCAGTTTGGACCAATGAATGGGTAATCAAAAATTCACCTCTGGTCTGGCTCATGTCCCTGATGAACAGAGGCAGTCAGTAAATCCCCCCTATATAAATCAAATTTGTGGGTCACATTTAGGTTGCATGGCTAGGCCTATAAGGGCCATAGTGGTCATTATCCTAGTATATTTCTATGGACTTATGAAGAAATGATCACCCAATAAAGGAAAAAAAAATACTCTGTTAATTGCAGTGCAGGGGTTTAACTCTTAGTGAATTAGAATGTGTCTAGTCAGTATGTAAAATCTGATCTAAAAAATGAACTTGGAAGTATCACTGAAACACAAATGTATAAGGCTAACAAACATATTTCTGTTAATAGTTCACAGCTAAGTGCTAAATGCACATCAAAAAAGTTTTGACTCATAAAGCAAACCCCTGCAAATACATCTTATCATGCACTTTAAACACCTTATTGGCATCTCTTACTCTAAAACAAGCTCATCCAGTGTATTAAAATCTGCCCTCTTGTCTATCTTTCCTTCCTTCTTTCTGATGCTACAATTAAATCAGTATACACTTGCAAGGGTATCTGCATACACAGTATATTCTTAAGCTGCCCTCATTGACTGACAATGTCTCTTTACTCTGTACCATGCAGACTGCTGATGGAAGGAAAATTAAGTTTGCTATGTACAAAAGTTAAATTAAAATAAGTAAGACATTTCTTTTAAATTTACATTTACCCATACTGGGGAGCTTTAGCTTACTCTGTCTTTACCCTTATGTCCAATCTACACTATCTGTAATGAGTAAAACATGAATAACATATACCCTGTTGCACTGACACATTAACTGTAATAATCACAAAAAAGACCATCAAAATATACAATGATATCACAGTGGAAACAGGGAGCACAGTATCTAGCTATATAATATAGTTTTAAGTGTTGGTTTATACATAACAGCATCATGCTAGGCTATGTAACTACATTATTTTTTATGTCCACTTTTATTTAGCTAATTTATCTTAAATGAACACTTTGTAAGCAGGCACTATGGTTACACTGAATAAATGTTTCAAGGGCTCAGTTCTAAAGACACTGTCAGTGTAAATGGCATTTTCCAGTGTAAGCCTGCTTTATAAATAAGGGCATGCATGAAATTAAAGGAGTCAGTTGGATGATCTTGGACCACTTGAATCAGTAAGACCAGTATACATATTTTTGATACTGCCTTTTGAGATTTAATAAAATATTCTGGTAACACTGAACAGCTTTGAAAAACTGAAACATGTACTGCTGTAAATCTAATCAGTTGTCTATTTCATACTTCATTATTAAGTAATTGATATTTTTAGTAATCGTAAATTATATTAAATAATTTTTTGTCAAGGTAATCTGCATATACTAAAGATGATGCCATTGTCTTCTGTTTATGAATGAACTCCAAAACACTTTATTTTATTTTATGTTATTGTATTTTATTTTAATTTCCATTTGATAACTGGGTGGGTGAACTTGTCCATCAATCCTTTTAGTCACAACCACACTACCACAAATGGCATAAAAATATAAAACATACAATATACTGCATGAAGACAGAGTACACAAGTAAATTAGAATAAACAGTTAAATGCATGTGGTGCAAAAGTATACATTTAGTCATTACAATAAAAATGTTGGTAAACGTATTTACATAAGAGCAGGTACTTATGCTGCATGTATTAGAAACCTTCAACAGCAAGGTAAGATATCCAAGCAGTAAAATATATAGAATTAAGCTATCTACATAGCTAATAGATATTTAATTTAGCAATATCACCCATTGTCCTGAAAGGATATACAAAACAAATAAAAAATGCATGAGGCAGTACTTTAGCAACTTCAGTGACATGCAAACAATTTAATATATTGCATTATAAAGAATACAAACTTATTTATGGGCAAGAAAATGGGTAGGAAGTGTTCCAAGAGGCCATTATCTACTGACACTTTCAGCATTTCTGGGGTTATATCACAGCTGAGTAATTTTCATTTTTAAATGTTAATCTGTAGCAATTTGCTTGTTTTAGCATATTACATAGCCCAGCCTAGTAAAATATCTGAGCCAAAGGATGAGTTGCTCTCCTCTGACCCCCCCCTATAGCTAGGGTCAAGCAAAAAAACTTCTCCAAAGCTGATTAAAACCTCCTGAGGGATGCTATCAACAGCTTCACTGCCACATCCCCCACTGTAGCAACTGGCATCAATGTCCAAATCTACACCAAAGTACTATATAAGCATTTATATAGATGCATGAAATCAGGAATACCTGACAGGACAAAACCATCCTCAGCAAGAAAGAGTAATCCTGTCTGGTGGACATCTGCAATAAATAAACTATATAACAAAAGGAAAAAATTGCTGCCCAGGACCAAGAAGGAGCAGGTGCCCAATTGGAAGCAATCTCTCCTTAGCCTGAACAAGCAAATAAGAGCATTAGTGAAATCCTCTAAAACAAACTTTTGAGTCCAAATTGGCCACATCTACTAGAGACAAACATAAGACCTTCTTCACATATGTCCATAATCTCAAAGGAAGCACCCAGATCTGTTTAGAACTGATGGTCAAGGGCACCACATACACAAATGCTGTAGATATAACCAATCTTCTGGCTGACAGATTCAGTGAAAACGTCTCCCCTCTGTCCCCCCTATAGAAAATCAGGACATCCCCAGTACCTGTCACCCATCCCACATCTCTAGGGGAGAGGTCATCCCTGCCCTCTCAAAGGCAAAAAATACAGCCTCCATGGGACCTGATAACATCCCAGGCTACATCATACATGAGCTCTGGCATGAACTTGCAGCACCATTAGGCACCCTATTCAACCAAAGTCTGAGTACCAGCTTTGTCCCAGCCGAGTGGAAGACAGCCACTGTCATCCCTTTACACAAAGGTGGAGTGTCCACCGATCGAGGAAATTATAGACTCATCAGCCTAACTAACCTGATCTGCAAGGACATGGAATGGATTTTCATGGACCTCATTATCAGGGACATTTACAACCTCCAAACACTCGACCCCACACAGTTTGGCTTTGTCAAAGGGAGATCATGTCTGCTAAATCTGGTCGACTTCTTTGAGACAGTCACCAAAGCCATGGATAATGGGAAGGCAGTGCACACTCCCTACCTTGACCTGGCCAAAGCCTTCGACACTATTCCCCACTCGGGCATAGTAGATAAACTGTCTCAACTAGGCATCAATCAATATGTTACCAGATGGGTAGCAAACTGGCTCACTGCTAGAACCCACTTAATCAAAATAGGGGAAGCCACCTCAAGCAGTAGACCCATAATGAGCCGTGTACCCAAAGGATCGGTCTTGAGGCCTCTGTTATTTGGAGTATACTTCTCTGAGGTGCAGGCCAAAACCAGTGGGCTATGGCTGACCAAGTTTACAGATGACTGCAAGCTGGCTGCAGTCATTAATTCCCCAAGTGATGTGGACATCCTCCAAGAGGGTCTCACTCAAACAAATGACTGGTGCCAGAAACATGGCCTCAAGCTGAATGCCGAAAAATGCATTATCATCCTCTTTGGGGAGAGTGACATCCCCACATGTTATCACATTAATAATGACATCCTAAGTACACAATCAGTAGTAAAGTGAGAGATTTGGGCACCCAGGTTGATAGCAACCTGACTTTTGACCACCATGTTGCTTCCATTGTACGGAAAGCTTTCTACATGGCCCTCCTCATAAGTAAGGATATTTCATCTAGGGCCAAAGAGGTCATAAAATCCCTGTATTCTTCCCTTATAAGGCCAATTATTGAGTACAACGCACCCTTCGGCATGCACCTCACAAAGCACATGCAGCAGCTGGAGAGAACACAGAGGTTCCTCACCAGGAGAATCCAGGGCCTCAAACACTTACCCTACACAGATAGGCTAAATGTCTCGTCCCTCTACTCAGTTTCATACAGAATCCTCAGAGGTAACCTCTGTCTGGCATACAAAGCAATCTCAGACCCCGCCTTGATGGGACTGCTGCATATCCGCAAGTCAAGCTCAGCTCGAGCAACCCATACATGTGACCTCAACTTCGTCTGTGATATCAATAGGACTTGTTGGCAGGACAGATTTGTGTTCCCTAGGCTCCCCCATCTGTGGAATAGACTCCCTCTCCACGTCAAGCAGAGTACCTATTTTCCCTTTTTAAGTGCAATCTGGATAAGTGGATGGGAAACAGAAAATACACTCCTGGGATTCCACCTGTGCAGAAAAGTACCTCTATCACAGCTGAAAAGGCAATGCCTTAGCTGGCTGCCTAGTTTGCCTATATGTAAGATTAGACATAAAAAGCCTAGTTTTCTCTGAATTCAGTGTTATAGTGTTAACATAGTCACCTTACTGTTACAGTGCTTTAAAGTGGTTTTCTATTATCATTAGCTGCATTTTGCTGCTTTTCCCCATCTCCCCCTCCCCAGGTTTCAAAAGTTACAGTTACAGTAAGCTTTGGCCAAGAGTCTGATTTTTCTTAGAGAAAGGTGTGGTTATTCTGGTGACAGGAGTAATTGCTGCAGTTTCTAAGGAGATAGCACAATAGGTTAGAGATACAGCTGTTTGTTTGATGTTTCTTTCAGTTTTCATGATTGCTTTATATTGCATGGAGATGCACTTAAGGCAGTAGGGTTTGAATGTGTACTCCATAAATGCTGGCAGATTCATTTACACCTGATCTACACAGCTAATTCTCCTGAATCCTGTTAGTAAGAGGGACTACTGATACATGCATACATGGCAAGCTGCAAGAAGCTGTGCAATACCTTGTGCTGTGCACCTACTTTTGTATAAATAGTCTAGCAGTCTATAGCTGCACTACATTGCATGAGTCAGGCCATAACTGTTCTACATAGCTCACACTCTACAGTGCTTAAAGTCCTTGCAAATAAGCCTAATTACTTGACTTATTCAAACAGACTCAAATAGACCTTATGGTAGATAGGTATCTGATTTGTAGTCTCCTGTGAATTCAATTAAATTCTACAATTCTTTGGACTAATATGGAAGGTCAGTCTACTTGTTTCCCCTCTGTTGTCAGCCTCATAAAACTTCATATCCTTAAGCACAGTCTTAACAGACTTATGCTTAGTAACAGACTTATGCTAAAAGATAACAAACTGGTACTCAACAGAAATAACTCTGTTTCTGAGAGTTGCAAATGCTTTACAAATACAGAGGGCTCAATCTCACAAAACACAAAGACTGTGAGCTTCACACAAGTACATCACACTCTACACTGACCTACACAGAAATGCCATAGGTTCATAGGTTCATAGGTTCATACTAGGCTATCTGCCCTAGGGCATTTATAAGCCTAGCCAGAATGTGTTTGGCTTTCGCCACCCATTTTAAATTTATTTTGCTATGCCCATTTTCGAGGTTAGTATACTGTGCCTCTGTCTAACAGTGACACAGAAGTGATACCCGGGGTAAACCTACGATCTCTCATCTACTCATCAAGATTCCTCTTGAAGAGAGTCAATGAGGGACTCTGCCTAACCTGGACTGGGATTTTATTCCAGAGTGAAGCTGAAGTTGTGAAAAAGTCCTTAACAAATCCTCCTAAACTCATGAGGATTAGGTCTCAGCAAAAATCAAACACTGTATCACATCCAAACACTTTCTACAGTCTAACAGAAAGCCAAAAGTTATCAAGTCTGATACACCTGACCATTCCACAAACAAAAATGTTTTTAGTGCTCAATGACGCCATAGTAAAACACATTGACTCTCTAATTAGGCTGACCAGACAGGGTGACAGTGAGTTGTCTTTAGATGCAATAATTAATATCAGATATCACAAGGGCCTTTAGTACCCTTTGATTTAGCAAATATGACTATAACCTGGTGGTTGTACACGTCGCGTGAACAACTTGAGGTGCAGTACCCAGGTGTATATGCAGACAAACATGTTATAGATCTCTATGTCACAGATGTAGAAAAAACTTTGGTCCAGAGCAGAATCCTTCCTTTTCTAAGAATGATGCCTAGGTATAAAGAAAACTGGCTTCAACAATTGGTAAATACTTGGTGTCATTCCAGGGGTATCCAGTATGTGTCATTATGGAAGAAGATGCTTGACATTCTAACTTGCTTTGCAAAGGTTTCCCCTACTTCTTATTCAAAGGCATCCACATACTGGGTAAAGGCATTTTGACCCCTATAGTGCCTTTTTCGTGCAGTTCAGATAGTAAACATTCCAGCATAGTCAGCAGATAAAAACAGGATCAAATTAAGTTGTCATTGTTGAAACTTCTGGCAATGAACAGAAAGTTACCCAAATTTGTGGCTCTCCTATATTTGGACTGCATCCATGCATATGTATCATTTAAACTTCATTTAAATGTCTAGAAGCACTCCCTCCAAACATTGGTTTAGTGCATAATATGCCTTCAGACCTGACAGAAACTCTGGTAGCATATCCATATTTGGCAGGGATCATATCACCTTTAAACAAATTCCCAGAGACTCAGACTGCACTTACTGAACTCCAGGGCACACTGAACATGACAAACTATCATTTTATTGCCTGTTGAAGGAATTCGTTTATGTCCACTGAAGTTCAGATAAGGTTCCTTAACGTACTTGATGAACTTCCCATAAATAAGAATGCTGTTGTTACTGGAGACATTAACTAACCCTCAGTATACTGAAGTACCTATATTTCAAATATAGAATATGCACAAAAGATTTTGGATCTAAAAAATGAAAACTCCATAGATCAAGCCCACTAGAGGACACAATATGTTTCACCTGGTACTCATGAATATAGCTTTGGCATGCATAAATCCCCTAGTATCTCATTCCCTGGTTAAGTCAGAGCATAAGCTAGTAACTTTCTCCTTCAAAATCTCATAACCTACTAAAACCAATATATCAGAATGCAAAGATTTCAAACATAGAGATTTCATCAAATTCTATGATAAAGTCATGCAATTCACTTACAGCAACATCACTCCAGTATTGCCACAGCAGACAGGTTTGCAAAGGAATGTTATAACCACTTGGATAAATTTATAGATGTGGGAGTCCCATTCAGATCCAAATGTAATGAATGGAAAAATTAAAAGCAAACCACCATGGTATTCCAGTGAAATAAATAACATCTACAATAAAAGTAAAAAGCTCATTAAAGTATACAGCAGATTAAAGGTCCCTCTGGTCAAGGGGACTACCAGAAAACTGACTAAAATCTTAAAAATGTTCAGTCTGCTGAAATAGTCTACTTACTTAGGTAAGAATCAGAGGACAAAGACAACTATAAATCCTTCTTTAGCATTATCAAGAAACAAAGAAATGGCACCCAAAACAGGACTGAACTCATACAAAATTGTTATACTTAACTTGGACCCAGTGGACATTGCCAATATACCAGCAAATAAATTGCAGTGCAAATTTCAAATCCAAAATGTCTAGCCAAAGCTTTCCTATCCCAGAATCTCTAAAACACCCTATCATTACATAAGAACATGTAGTGAAAGTGCTAAGACCAAAAGTATTTTCTCCATTGGATCTGATAATATGCCTAACTGTTTCATAAACAATACTAAACATGCCCTGGTGGAATCAATCCATAAACTGTTTTATCTGAGCCTGGCATCAGGCTCTATCCTGAAAGTATGCTGTACAGCATTGGTGATGCCACTCCATAAGGGTCATCCCACCACAGAACCCAGGAATTATAGGCCCATCAGACTGATGAGTCTCATTTGCAAGGACATGGAATGCATTTTTACAGACCTGCTAAACTCTGACATTAAAAATCTCATCAGACGTAACCCACAGCAGTCTGGCTCTTAAAGTGTAGCTTAAAAAAAAATAGCTGTAGCACTAACAAATCTGGTGAACATCTTCAAAAGTGTAATACAAAGTTGACACCCATTATATTGTCCACACTACATACCTTGATCTGGCCAAAGCATTTTACACCATCCCCAGTGCAGGAATATTTAGTAAACTAGCTGTATTCCAAATAAACTTCTATGTGGTAATATGGATAGTCACTAGGTTAAATGACAGAATCTCACAGTGCGAGTGGTAGGTGCTTCACCAGAGAATATGATGGTAATCAGTGGAATTCTACAGGGCTCAGACCTGGGACAATTTTTATTTGGAATTTACATTTCTGACCTCCAGACCAAGAAACAAGACTTCTTTCTGAGTAAGTGTGCCAATGACTGCAATCTAAGTGCCCCCTCTAATGTCCAAGCTCTACAGCAAGAACTTATACTCATAAATACCTGTTGTACTTAAAACTGGCTCAAAATAAATGATAAAAAGTCCAGCATCATCTTATTTGGTAGACAATTCTCCACCCTACCCCAGACTACATCATTTATAATACCCTAGTTGAAAATGAGAATGTAGCTAGGGGCACTGAAACTTGGGTGGTAATTCAATCTCCTTTAATCATCATGTAGTGGCAGTAAGTCAGGAAGTCCTTCTACCTGGTACAATTAATTGACAAGGGGAATATCATCTTTATCTAAAGAGATCTTTGTGTCCTTATAGTCAGCACTGACTATGCCAATTACTGAATACAACACCCTCTTTGAGATGTACCGCATCAGATATATTAAACAATTAGAAAGATCATAACTGGCTTAAGA
Organism: Protopterus annectens; assembly: GCF_019279795.1. NCBI lineage: Eukaryota > Metazoa > Chordata > Ceratodontiformes > Protopteridae > Protopterus > Protopterus annectens. The sequence goes on along the minus strand of NC_056741.1, from coordinate 1,172,216,703 downwards.
TCCCAAGCTACCAGAAAAGATTACAAACACTGTCCTTATACTTAGTATTATACAAACTCCTCAGAGGAGATCTTTTCCTTGCATTCTGTGCAGTTAGGAACCAAGTGATCCTGGAACTTTTGTACCTACACAACCCTAAAAATACCAGAACCAGATATCTAAATTGTCATCATTAAAGTAATAAAACATGGGGAAGAGACAGGTTCATTTCTTAGCACCTCCCCTCAACATTTTGAATCAACACCCCCTGTAGATCAAACAGTGTAATATACTATCTTCCTTTAAGCAGCGCCTGAATAATTGGATGGGTATTCATAAATTCATCCCAGGCTCGAGTGGCCCTTCTAGAGAGGATAGGTACAGTATAATGGTAGATATTACCAAGATTTAGTGGTCACAAGACCCAGTTGCACTGAATTTTCCTATGGCACTTAAGAAAAAAATTAAGAGGAGCACAAAGAAAACTAAAAAAAACAAGAACTGATACATAACAGACTGGAAGGAAAAGAACATGACAATTTCAACAAAATATGAATATATTCACAGATTCAAACTATTCATATGTTACTGTAACATAGAAAATAAAAAAGGAATACATGAATAAACATAATGGCCCCTCTGCCTCATTAGCAAATTAAAGAAAATAATCAGTTTGCAAGAGAAACATTCAACTTTCCTATATTGCTCTGTCTCCACAACATTGACAGAGCTTTCATTTGGTACCTATATTGCAATAGGTTAAAATAGGCTAAAATTTTAGGTGCTGAAGGGGAAAAAAGGCTGTATATATATTAGTTTTACTGAGACTGGACTCAAGGGGGATACTAGTGGTTAACCACAAGTGAAAAAATTGAAAACTGTCAAAAAAAGCTGCAGGATCTGCATCAAATATTACTCCATCATTTATGATCCAGACAGATGAATTAAGATAAAACAATAACAGTCAGGACTGGCATATATGTATGTATATAGCAGAGAGGGCATTCTTTTAAATTTGCTTAAACACATAACTTTCTTGAGTTGTATTCCTTGCACTTGAATTCTATCAGAAAATCCACTGGTCAGTATTTGCTTGTTTATATTAGTAAAGAAACAAGAATAGTTTCTACTTGCAGAGTGGCATGGCATCTGCCTGTGCCACTGGTGACCTTAGATCAAATACTTTCCTTGGGTGCTCGAGGGTCAGCCACAGGAGAGAAAAACGAGAAGCCAACTGTCTGGTCTCCTTCCTAAGTAGAATGATTTGATTTTTATTCCACTCTTTTTTAGTACTACAGCTTAGAAAATATAATCAAGCACTGTATTTTTACAAAAGCTTTGAAAATGAATTCCCCAACTTTAAACTGCATCTTTGCTTCCATGTACTCAAAGATGGTCTGTAAGAGTCACACTGTAGACATAATGTTGTTAAGCACAATGTTAGTCCTTTCAGCAACCATGTGTAATCTATAAGTACTTTGTGCTTCAATGGCAGATACCATTTTCTTAGCCATGTTGTAATATATACTTCATTGGTCACCAAAAAATTCTTAGTGGGAAAACAGCTGAAACTTTTATGGGCTTCTGCAAGAATGCAAGTATCAAAACTAATTTATGAGCTTTAAACAGTCAGTTTTTGATGCAGTTTCCAATTGGGTTTCATTTTGCTTTTAATTTAGCAATCTGAATATCGTGTAATACCTTAATGAATTTCCATTTTATTTACATGTTACATCAAAAGCAATTGGGTCAAAATGATAAGATGTGTTCTTAGAGATGCTCAAAAAATTCACAAATAATTTTCTCTTATTGTAAGAGTCATGCTGATGTTATACTCTTATGTGATTCTGTTTATTTTTTTTTCCAGAAAATGTTTGATTGTATCCTGTATCACACTGTATAATACAGCTACACAACTGAGAGCACCAAGCTTGTAGTTCAGCAACATTCAAGTAGTGTAACAGCCATTGCCCCATCAAGATACCTTCTGTTTCTCATATATGCAAAAGGCATAGTGGAGTCCATATATACTATAAGATCCTCATTTTTGTCATAGGTAATATTAATAATCTACATAAAATTGTCAACTTACAAATCTAGCCCTTTAACTGTACACACTAGGCAAATATTTTCAGACATGACAAGATATGTTATAACTTTGAAAAAATATGTCAGAGGTCCACTGTAAATGTCTGAATCTTATGAGGATTCTTTTTAACTCCTGAGGTTTCCTTGTCATGAATCTTTGCACTTTCATGAGTTACACTAGATAACTGGTATACAAACCATACAATAGCACATTATATTCAAGAAGAGTGCAGTAAATACAGGTAAAATTACTACCATGTTACAGCTAAATGTAACTCTGAGTAAGCCTTTGGGCTACTCTAACCCCCAGATATACTATTCTTCCATGCAGGACAAGCTTAGTCTTGCACGGAGACAGCCATTTAGGAGCAGGACAGCAGTATGCCGTGCATATTAATGAGGCATGCTGCCTGAGCTCCTAATCTTATGCAGAGCATTTAAGAGTGCAGGGGGCGTGTCTGAGAGCAGAGCTCACAGAATATACATGCCCGGCAATGAAGACCACCAGAAAGGGCTACAAAATGAGTGAGACTGCTCAGGGGTGTCTGCATATCCCCACCAACATTCAACCTGGTGTACAACACCAAGTAAATAGAAATAAAATGAACAAACATTTTTTTTTCTTTTTTTAAAAATCCAATTAAAGCTAGCCATATGTGCATGGATGTGCCCATTGCTTAGCTATGGTTAATGCATCTTAAATGGCTGAAGAGGATAACAAGGAAGATATATGCAAAAGAAGCAGCATAGCAATAGTTTGCATAACCCAATAAATAACATATATTTATGAACTGGAGTACTGCAGGAAATGTACCTGTGAGGTGTCAGTGTCATAATAAATAAAGCACTAGTAAGCAGGTTTAAGCACCAATAAGCAGTAGCAAGCATATTTAAGCACTAGTAAGCGAGTTTAAGCCCATTTGCATGGGGGTAAGCAATGCGCACAAAGGATTAGCAATTCTGAAGCTAACTCTCTGTAAACATATGTAACCGGAAGTTAGCATTGCTTACCCTTGCGCAAACCCATGCAAACCTGCTTACAAATAGGTTCATACTAGGCTAACTGGTCTTGTGGGCCATTTTAAGCCTAGCCAACTACCCCATGTGAGAATCAAACCCTGCACCTTGTATTTGTAAGATAAACACCCTAACCATTATGACAACCTCCCATCCCTCAAAAGTGTCTTAATCACTCTGTATCCAATGGCCCTTGTTCTGCCCATCAACAAAATAAACAGCCTTGCAGGTCTTGAACCCAAGACCCTATACACTATATTCAAAGTAGTTAAACACCAAGCCATCACAGCAGTACAGAAGAATGAGGTATCAGCAAAGAAGTCTTCACTATAGTAAATTCAAACTGAACCTGTGAACGGAATCAGTATACAGACATATGTTCCATAACCCACTTCTTCTTTCAGCTTTTCCCGGTTAGGGGTCACCACAGCAGATCACCTACCTGCTCATGATTGGCAGTGGAGTTTTACGGTGTTGAGTTGCCAGCCCGGCACCCAACCTTCCACAGAAGGCACACACACACATGCGCTCAAGCCTAGGGCCAATTTAGAGTGTCCAATCCACCTACAGCATGTCTTTGGAATATGGGAGGAAACCGGAGTACCTGGTGGAAACCCATGTGACCACAGGGAGGACATGCATACTCCACACAGAAGTCACCCCAGCCAAGGATTGAACCAGAGAACCTATTGCTGTGAAGTGACAACGCTAACCATGTGTAATTGTAAAAGAGTGTTGAAGTTCCCAACAAAACACAAGGACCCCATATAGTGTACGTAAATATGAGTCATGGATACCAGGCATACATATAAGATGTAATGAATAATAAATCGATGCCAAAAAGGAAATATAATGCAAAGTCAAATGTAAGCAATGCTAAGCATTGCACAGGCCAGCTTAGGAGGTGTAAGCAATGTGTAGGCCAGCTAACTCAATGTGCCCAGTGTTATATCCTTTTAAACAATGCCAACCTTAGGTAAGCAGGTTTGCCCATAGCTTAGCCTTTTAAAAACTGGCCAATCACGAATAAGTGTGTGAAATCAGCCCTTTCTTAAACCCAAGAGGCAGGAATACATCTCATAACTGGCTGTAGCTTCCCTTGCAGGCACTATGTCAGGAAGGGGAGAGGGTGTGTGCTTTTGGGCACAGGGCTGGTGCATCCAGGAGTCCAGAGTCATGGCAGGACTCCTTGTCAAAGACCATGACCAGAGACTGCTGCAAGGCCAGTACCAGGGTTCCCAATATAAGCCAGAAGCCTGGGACCATCTCGCCCATGACATCACCAGTGCCACTGGCATACCCCGAACTGGTGAACAGGTCAGGGATCACTATGCTGACCTAAAGCAGTGTAAGAGGGACCTCTTGGCCCAGTGGATCCATGAGGCTAAAATGGCAAGGACTGTACCAGCTGTGTGTATCACCCCATATGTGTGTATTAATTGCCAGCTCATGTATATCATGGATTGGTATGGATAAATATTCCTCTTATGTCCTCCACAGCTGCAAGTGAGGAGCTGCAAACCAGGAGGCCCATGGAAGTCACCTGGAGAGGTTGTGACACAAGGAAGGTCAATACTATCGCATTTACTGTCATAGGAAATAAATCTAAAAGTATTAGTAAATGAATTGCCTGTATAAAACCTGTATTGTATAAGGCAAGTACTGCATACACCAGAGAATATGGCAGGAAGAGTCTCATATAGTTTGTATGTAAATAAAAGTACAATAGCCTGACAATAAAGGTCTACCTGCTGGACTGCATGTGTATACTCTGGTATCATATGGTAATATAGATTTGCAATCATGTAATAGTAATGTTGTATTAAGCATTACGCACACCGTCCACCATAAATAAAATGTGTAGGAATGCCTGAATATGACTGGTGTAATCCCCAGAGGCCGTTTAGCACAACTAAGAGACACATTTACAGAAAACAGGGAAAACGCAGACAACAAAACCCAGATAGCATATGCAACTGAGATGTGAACTTTTGTTTTTTTTAGCACACACAGCCATGGTTCGAATCCTGCCAGTGGTACTAGTCTGCATACAGAATCATACCCCACAACTGTACAGATATGTACAGAATGTCCAGTAAAGTGGCCCATATCTATTGCTTGTCAACCTGTCCCCCTGGGAAATCAGTGGGATGATCCCAGATGTATAGGCAACAAACAGGAAATACAACTGATTGACACACATCTATGAGAACAAAGCTGGCACACTAGCAACTCCCCAAAACCTTATGAGACTAAGAAGGCAAGTATGTCCCATTTGCATCCCCATCTTTTCAAGCAGTGGCCAGAGTGTGTATAATAACTAGAGTGAGATGCATGTGCATAATAGTAATGTGGAATCTGATACTGTTTGTGGCAACAATCAGGTAGTGCTAACAAATATTTCTCCCACAGGTCTGTCAGATACCAACACTGTACCCAGAAATACAAGAATGATACCATGTACTGGTACTGTTTACATTCGTATTGTATGGCATTGTGAGTGATGCAGTTGCTCTGAATAATGAGGTATTACTCATCACTGTCGCCCACACTGTCCTACAAAATGTAACTGTCTAAGAAATCTGTATAAGAGTATTGTAATACAAGGTCAGAATGCAAAAGCACAGGATAATTGTAAGACAGAAAGCAGATAGGAGATATACAGCAATATCTATATAGCACACACAACTCTGATAGACAGTTTTTAAGATGTAGCAGACACAGCCAGGGTCTGAATCCTTGGAATGGAAGTAGGCTGCATACAGAATCATACCCCACAACTGTATAGATGAGACCAGAATGTCCAGTATATGGGCCCATATCTGCTTCATGTCCCCCTGTCCCCCTTGTAAGTCTATGGGATGATCCCAGATGTTTAGCCAGCAAATGGGGAATACAAGTGATGTCCAACATCTATCTGAACAAACCTGTCACTGTAGTAACTCCCAAAACTGTTAGGAGAGTAATAAGCCAAGTATGTCCTATCTACACCCCCATGTTGTCAAGCTGTGACCAGAGTGTGTACAGTAACAGAGTGAGATGTATGTGCACAATACTAATGTGTAATCTGGAACTTTGTGTGGCAACATTCAGGTAGTGCTAACAAACATTGCTCCCACAGATACATTGGATACGAACACTGTGCTGAGAAATAAAAAAAACATCATACTCTGTACTGGTACTGTTTACTCTGGTATTGTAGGGAATTGTGAGTGTTGCAGCTTCTCTGAATAATAAAGTATCACTGATCACTGTCACCCACATTGTGCTACATAATATAACTGTGTAGGAAAGCATATATATGTGTGTGTCAAGTCACTAAACGTTGAAGAGGGCAATATTCTAGATATGACCCGGTACACCTGCATGTGGTCAACACATGGCCAGAGTCTGTGCAGAAAGAGTTGGATAGCTATGTGTACAACATCAACCCAGAATCTGGGAGTATGTGTAGAAACAGTTAGTTAGTGTTAACGGTTACCTATTACAACCGGGAAACCGTAGTTGCACGAATACAGAAACTTCAACACATACTGTGCGAATCGCGAAAACATCAAACATCCTGAAGCACAAAATTCAAAATGTCGAATCATCAAAGTTGACCCTTCTTCGGTATAGCTCCTTAAGGTAAGTGTGCAATAGTTACGGACCTTAGGGTTAGGGTACGGGTTAAGATAAGTGCATACATAGTAATATATGTAAGCTTTAGTTTAGGGTTAAAAGTAGGGTTTTGTTAAGTGTATGTATGTGGATTATTTATTTTGCTTGGGTAGGTAGTACGTAGCGAGCGGTGGGGTTGGCCAACTATGCCAATTTGACATTTTGAATTTCGTGCTTCAGGACTTTCAGTGTTTTTGCAGTTTGCTCAATATGTGTCAACGTTTCCGTATTCGCATAAGGGAGGTTTCGCAGTTATAATATAGAGCCACTATTAAAACACATTCCCTCCAGAGATATACCAGATAAGAGGTGTATGCTGCAGGTAAAACCAGTTCATGAATAACGATGTCGACAGTCATATCACTGTCCAAACTAAGGCTATAGGGTAGTGTAGTAAGATATGTGAGGTACAGATAACAGCACTGACTAGGAATGTAATGTGGACTACAGGAATATACTAGTTGTTAATTGACATACCCCCCCCCCACCATATCTCCAACAATAAACAACATACCCACCCCAACCGGTATGTAATGACTCCAATGTTTTGATAATGCCCTATTGTTTGATAAATATTTTAAATGTTCCCATGCATGTGCTATATTGAATTATTCCAACATTGGTAGAATGGTGCCATCAGTGTACCTGCATGTTGTTCTTAATACCACTGTGGTCCTATATATGCATGTGTTCTGTTTGCTATGCAATTGTTCTGTATCTGGTGTTTGGGTTAATGGGAATATCTATGCATGTTGTTATACCTAACCCTGGAATGTGTTGACTGTTAGTAACCCACATATGATGATAAACTCTAAACACTATAGCATGTTTGGGAAGGCCGGTCCCAGCGGACCTACCTGTGCCACCTCAGCTGGCCGTGGCACCAGGAACCAGCATATCTAGGGCCCAACCAAGGACCTCCCTGTCCATTGGTCCTGCGGGAGGAACCACCTCAGGGGATGGGGCTCGGCCCTCCCAGACAGTGGGCACAGACAGGAACCTGTCACCCGTCACCAGGTCCAGGTCATGTGTCGTGACTAGAGGGTCAGGCTGAATCTGCGACTCAGCCACCAGCACAGCCACCTTCGGGGCTGTGAAGGTGTAGTGGTGACTTCCCATGGGTGGGGATCTCAGTCACGCTGTTTCTACTAGGGGCTCATGGGCTTCCAATTTCCCAATACCCCTCCCCATCAAGGTGTTTACCCCCCCCACACGTATCACATACTGCCCCTGTATGCATCTTGTTTGTCTTGTCTGTTAACCTACCCAACCTACTTCCCCAAATACACCTACTATCCCTCCTAAACATCCCACTCTCACCTGAAAAACGAAAGCAAAAAGGGCAATCTGTTCAAAAAAAAAAAATATTGCCCCATACATAGCTGTGCATTTTACACACGTGTCCACTGGACAGATATAATCAGGTCTAATTGGCATCACAACTTATTATTGTTGTCCTCACCCCTCTCCCAGGTCTTTGAGTGTCCAAATCTACCTCCAAATTCAGTGTATATACAAAGCTGTTGCTGTAGAAGAAATGGGCAGCTATGGACCTCCCCACACCCTTCCTGCACATCCCTAGCTATTTTCCCTACTGTCTTTCCCTCTTTGTGCCCCTTTTTCACAACTTTTCACTCAACCCTTTTTCTTTTCTTTTAAAGAAATTAGCACAGGGTAAGCAGGAGTAAGCCTAATTACTTGACTTATTCAAACAGACTCAAATAGACCTTATGGTAGATAGGTATCTGATTTGCAGTCTCCTGTGAATTCAATTAAATTCTACAACTCTTTGGACTAATATGGAAGGTCAGTCTACTTGTTTCCCCTCTGTTGTCAGCCTCATAAAACTTCAAATCCTCAAGGAGAGTAGTAACAGACTTATGCTAAAAGATAACAAACTAGTACTCTACAGAAATACCTCTGTTTCTGAGAGTTGCAAATGCTTTACAAATACAGAGGGCTCAATCTCACAAAACACAAAGACTGTGAGCTTCACACAAGTACATCACACTCTACACTGACCGACACAGTAATGCCATATGCTGAAGTTGTGAAAAAGTCCTTAACAAATCCTCCTAAACTCATGAGGATTAGGTCTCAGCAAAAATCAAACACTGTATCACATCCAAACACTTTCTACAGTCTAACAGAAAGCCAAAGGTTATCAAGTCTGATACACATGACCATTCCACAAACAAAAATGTTTTTAGTGCTCAATGTCACCATAGTAAAACACACTGACTCTCTAATTAGGATGACCAAACAGGGTGAAAGTGAGTTGTCTTTAGGTGCAATAATTAATATCAGATACCACAAGGGCCCTTAGTACCCTTTGACTTAGCAAATATGACTATAACCTGATGGTTGTACACGTCGGGTGAAAAACTTGAGGTGCAGTACCCAGGTGTATATGCAGACAAACATGTTATAGCTCTCTATGTCACAGATGTAGAAAAAACTATGGTCCTGAGCAGAATCCTTCCTTCTACAGGAATGATGCCTTGGTATAAAGAAAACTGGCTTCAACAATTGGTAAATACTTGGTGTTATTCCAGGGGTATCCAGTATGTGTCATTTTGGAAGAAGATGCTTGACATTCTAACTTGCTTTGCAAAGGTTGCCCCTACTTCTTATTCAAAGGCATCCACATACTGGGTAAAGGCATGTTGCCCCCTACAGTGCCTTTTTCATGCAGTTCAGATATTAAACATTCCAGCATAGTCAGCAGATAAAAACAGGATCAAATTAAGGTGTCATTGTTGAAACTTCTGGCAATGAACAGAAAGTTACCCAAATTTGTGACTCTCCTATATTTGGACTGCATCCATGCATATGTATCATTTAAACTTCATTTAAATGTCTAGAAAGCATAATATGCCTTCAGACCTGACAGAAACTTTGGTAGCATATCCATATTTGTCAGGGACCATATCACCTTTAAACAAATTCCCAGAGACTCAGACTGCACTTACTGAACTCCAGGGCACACTGAACATGAACAACTATCATTTTATTGCCTGTTAAAGGAATTCATTTATGTCCACTGAAGTTCAGATAAGTTTCCTTAACGTACTTGATGAACTTCCCATAAATAAGAATGCTGTTGTTACTGGAGACATTAACTAACCCTCAGTATACTGAAGTACCTATATTTCCAATGTAGAATATGCACAAAAGATTATGGATCTAAAAAATGAAAACTCCATAGATCAGACCCACTAGAGGACATAATATGTTTCAGATGGTACTCATGAATATAGCTTTGGCATACATAAATCCACTAGTATCTCATTCCCTGGTTAAGTCAGAGCATAAGCTAGTAACTTTCTTTTTCAAAATCTCAAAACCTGCTAAAACCAATATATCAGAATGCAAAAATTTCAAACATAGAAATTTCATCAAATTCTATGATAAAGTCATACAATTCACTTACAGCAACATCTCTCCAGTATTGCCACATCAGACAGGTTTGCAAAGGAATGCTATAACCACTTGGATAAATTTATAGATGTGGCAGTCCCATTCAGATCCAAATGTAATGAATGGCAAGATTAAAAGCAAACCACCATGGTATTCCACTGAAATAAATAACATCTACAATAAAAGTAAAAAGCTCATTAGAGTATACAGCAGATTAAAGGTCCCTCTGATCAAGGGGACTACCAGAAAACTGACTAAAATCTTAAACATTTTCAGTCTGCTGAAACAGTCTATTTACTTAGGTAAGAATCAGAGGACAAAGACAACTATAAATCCTTCTTTAGCATTATCAAGAAACAAAGAAATGGCACCCAAAACAGGACTGAACTCATACAAAATTGTTATACTTAACTTGGACCCAGTGGACATTGCCAATATACCAGCAAATAAATTGCAGTGCAAATTTCAAATCCAAAATGTCTAGCCAAAACTTTCCGATCCCAGAATCTCTGAAACACCCTATCATTACATAAGAACATGCACTGAAAGTGCTAAGACCAAAAGTATTTTCTCCAGTGGATCTGATAATATGCCTAACTGTTTCATAAACAATACTAAACATGCCCTGGTGGAATCAATCCATAAACTGTTTTATCTGAGCCTGGCATCAGGCTCTATCCTGAAAGTTTGCTGTACAGCATTGGTGATGTCACTCCATGGGGGTCGTCCCACCATAGAACCCAGGAATTATAGGCCCATCAGACTGACGAGTCTCATTTGCAAGGACATGGAATGCATTTTTACAGACCTGCTAAACTCTGACATTCAAAAGTTCATCAGACATAACCCACAGCAGTCTGGTTCTTAAAGTGTAGCTTTAAAAAAAAATAGCTGTAGCACTAATAAATCTGGTGAACATCTTCAAAAGTGTAACACAAAGTTGACTCCCATTATATTGTCCACACTACATACCTTGATCTGGCCAAAGCATTTTACACCATCCCCAGTGCAGGAATATTTAGTAAACTAACTGTATTCCAAATAAACTCCTATGTGGTAATATGGATAATCACTAGGCCAAATGACAGAATCTCACAGTGCGAGTGGTAGGTGTTTCACCAGAGAATATGATGGTAATCAGTGGAATTCTACAGGGCTCAGACCTGGGACAATTTTTATTTGGAATTTACATTTCTGACCTCCAGACCAAGAAACAAGACTTCTTTCTGAGTAAGTGTGCCAATGACTGCAATCTAAGTGTCCCCTCTAACGTCCAAGCTCTACAGCAAGAACTTATACTCATAAATACCTGTTGTACTTAAAACTGGCTCAAAATAAATGATAAAAAGTCCAGCATCATCTTACTTGGTAGACAATTCTCCACCCTACCCCAGACTACATAATTTATAATACCCTATTTGAAAATGAGAATGTAGCTAGGGGCATTGAAACTTGGGTGGTAATTCAATCTCCTTTAATCATCATGTAGTGGCAGTAAGTCAGGAAGTCCTTCTACCTGGTACAATTAATTGGCAAGGGGAATATCATCTTTATCTAAAGAGATCTTTGTGTCCTTATAGTCAGCACTGACTATGCCAATTACTGAATACAACACCCTCTTTGAGATGTACCGCATCAGATATATTAAACAATTAGAAATATCATAACTGGCTTAAGATCCCAAGCTACCAGAAAAGATTACAAACACTGTCCTTTTACTTAGTATTATACAGACTCCTCAGAGGAGATCTTTTCCTTGCATTCTGTGCAGTTAGGAACCAAGTGATCCTGGAACTTTTGTACCTACACAACCCTAAAAATACCAGAACCAGATATTTAAATTGTCATCATTAAAGTAATAAAACATGGGTAAGAGACAGGTTCATTTCTTAGCACCTCCCCTCAACATTTTGAATGAACGCCCCCTGTAGATCAAACAGTGTAATACACTATCTTCCTTTAAGCAGCGCCTGAAAATTGGATGGGTATTCATAAATTTATCCCAGGCTCGAGTGGCTTAGCCCTTCTAGAGAGGATAGGTACAGTACAATGGTAGATATAAGCAATATTTAGTAGTCACAGGACCAAGCTGCTTTGAATTTTCCTATGGCTTTTGAGAAAAAAAATGAAGAGAAGCACAAAGAAAAGTACAAAAAACAAGAACTGATACATAACAGACTGGAAGGAAAAGAACATGACAATTTCAACAAAATTTGAATATATTCACAGATTCAAACTATTCATATGTTACTGTAAAATAGAAAATAAAAAATGAATAAACATAATGGCCCCTCTGCCTCATTAGCAAATTAAAGAAAATAATCAGTTTGCAGGAGAAACATTCAACTTTCCTATATTGCTCTGTCTCCACAACATTGACAGAGCTTTCATTTGGTACCAATATTGCAATATGTTATTCTAAAAGTTTAGGTGCTGAAGGGGAAAAAAGGCTGTATATATATTAGTTTTACTGAGACTGGACTCAAGGGGGATACTAGTGGTTAACCACAAGTGAAAAAATTGAAAACTGTCAAAAAAAGCTGCAGGATCTGCATCAAATATTACTCCATCATTTATGATCCAGACAGATGAATTAAGATAAAACAATAACAGTCAGGACTGGCATATATGTATGTATATAGCAGAGAGGGCATTCTTTTAAATTTGCTTAAACACATAACTTTCTTGAGTTGTATTCCTTGCACTTGAATTCTATCAGAAAATCCACTGGTCAGTATTTGCTTGTTTATATTAGTAAAGAAACAAGAATAGTTTCTACTTGCAGAGTGGCATGGCATCTGCCTGTGCCACTGGTGATCTTAGATCAAATACTTTCCTTGGGTGCTCGAGGGTCAGCCACAGGAGAGAAAAACGAGAAGCCAACTGTCTGGTCTCCTTCCTAAGTAGAATGATTTGATTTTTATTCCACTCTTTTTTAGTACTACAGCTTAGAAAATATAATCAAGCACTGTATTTTTACAAAAGCTTTGAAAATGAATTCCCCAACTTTAAACTGCATCTTTGCTTCCATGTACTCAAAGATGGTCTGTAAGAGTCACACTGTAGACATAATGTTGTTAAACACAATGTTAGTCCTTTCAGCAACCATGTGTAATCTATAAGTACTTTGTGCTTCAATGGCAGATACCATTTTCTTAGCCATGTTGTAAAATATACTTCATTGGTCACCAAACCATTCTTAGTGGGAAAACAGCTGACACTTTTATGGGCTTCTGCAAGAATGCAATTATCAAAACTAATTTATTAGCTTTAAACAGTTAGTTTTTGATGCAGTTTCCAATTAGGTTTCATTTTGCTTTTAATTTAGCAATCTGAATATCGTGTAATACCTTAATGAATTTCCATGTTATTTACATGTCATATCAAAAGCAATTGGGTCTAAATGATAAGCTGTGTTTGCAGAGATGCTCAACAAATTCACAAATAATTTTCTCTTATTGTAAGAGTCATGCTGATGTTATACTCTTATGTGGTTCTGTTTATTTTTTTTTCCAGAAAATGTTTGATTGCATCCTGTATCACACTGTATAATACAGCTACACAACTGAGAGCACCAAGCTTGTAGTTCAGCAACATTCAAGTAGTGTAACAGCCATTGCCCCATCAAGATACCTTCTGTTTCTCATATATGCAAAAGGCATAGTGGAGTCCATATATACTATAAGATCCTCATTTTTGTCATAGGTAATATTAATAATCTGCATAAAATTGTCAATTCACAAATCTAACCCTTTAACTGTACACACTAGGCAAATATTTTCAGACATGACAAGATATGTTATAACTTTGAAAAAATATGTCAGAGGTCCACTGTAAACGTCTGAATCTTAAGAGGATTTTTTTTTAACTCCTGAGGTTTCCTTGTCATGAATCTTTGCACTTTCATGAGTTGCACTAGATAACTGGTATACAAGCCATACAACAGCACATTATATTCAGGAAGAGTGCAGTAAATACAGGTAAAATTACTACCATGTTACAGCTAAATGTAACTCTGAGTAAGCCTTTGGGCTACTCTAACCCCCAGATATACTATTCTTCCATGCAGGACTAGCTTAGTTCTGCATGGAGGAAGCCATTTAGGAGCAGGACAGCAGTGCGCCATGCATATTAATGAGGCACGCTGCCTGAGCTCCTAATGTTATGCAGAGCATTTAAGAGTGCAGGGGGCGTGTCTGAGAGCAGAGCTCACAGAATATACATGCCCCGCAATGAAGACCACCAGAAAGGGCTACAAAATGAGTGAGACTGCTCAGAGGTGTCTGCATATCCCCACCAACATTCACCCTGGTGTACAACACCAAGTAAATAGAAATAAAATGAACAAACCTTTTTTTTTATTTTTTTTTAAATCCAATTAAAGCTAGCCATATGTGCATGGGTGTACCCATCACTTAGCTATGGTTAATGCATTTTAAATGGCTGAAGAGAATAACAAGGAAGATATATGCAAATGAAGCAGCATTGCAATAGTGTAGTGGGCAGAGCATTTGCCTTACGAGCAGGCATTCCCGGTTCAAATCTCACTGCAACACATACCATTTTCCATGGCAAAGCACATTATGACCAATTTTTTGTTGCATAACCCACTAAATAACATATATTTATGAACTGGAGTACTGCAGGAATTGTACATGTGAGGTGTCAGTGTCATAATGAATAAAGCACTAGTAAGCAGGTTTAAGCACCAATAAGTAGTAGCAAGAATATTTAAACACTAGTAAGTGAGTTTAAGCCCATTTGCATGGGGGTAAGCAATGCGCACACAGGGTTAGCAATTCTGAAGCTAACTCTCTGTAAACATATGTAACCGGACGTTAGCATTGCTTACCCTCGTGCAAACCCATGCAAACCTGCTTACAAATAGGTTCATACTAGGCTAACTGGTCTTGTGGGCCATTTTAAGCCTAGCCAACTACCCCATGTGAGAATCAAACCCTGCATCTTGTATTTGTAATGTAAACACCTTAACCATTATGCCAACCTCCCATCCCTCAAAAGTGCCTTAATCACTCTGTATCCAATGCCCTTGTTCTGCCCATCAACAAAATAAACAGCCTTGCAGGTCTTGAACCCAGGACCCTATACACTATATTCAAAGTAGTTAAACACCAAGCCATCACAGCAGTACAGAAGAATGAGGTATCAGCAAAGAAGTCTTCACTATAGTAAATTCAAACTGAACATGTGAAAGGAATCAGTATACAGACATATGTTCCATAACCCACTTCTTCCTTCAGCTTTTCCCGGTTAGGGGTCACCACAGCAGATCACCTACCTGCTCATGATTGGCAGTGGAGTTTTATGGTGTTGAGTTGCCAGCCCGGTACCCAACCTTCCACAGAAGGCACACACACACACACACACACACACACACACACACACACACACACACACACACACACACACACACACACACACACGCACATGCACTCATGCCTAGGGCCAATTTAGAGTGTCCAATCCACCTACAGCATGTCTTTGGAATGTGGGAGGAAACCATAGCACCTGGAGGAAACCCATGTGACCACAGGGAGGACATGCAGACTCCACACAGAAGGCACCCCAGCCAAGGATTGAACCAGAGAACCTATTGCTGTGAGGTGACAATGCTAACCACGTGTAATTGCAAAAGAGTGTTGAGGTTCCCAATAAAACACAAGGATTCCATACAGTGTACGTACACATGAGTCATGGATACCAGGCATACATATAAGATGTAATGAATAATAAATCGATGCCAAAAAGGAAATATAATGCAAAGTCAAATGTAAGCAATGCTAAGCATTGCACAGGCCAGCTTAGGAGGTGTAAGCAATGTGTAGGCCAGCTAACTCAATGTGCCCAGTGTTATATCCTTTTAAACAATGCCAACCTTAGGTAAGCAGGTTTGCCCATAGCTTAGCCTTTTCAAAACTGGCCAATCACGAATAAGTGTGAGAAATCAGCCCCTACTTAAACCCAAGAGGCAGGAATACATCTCATAACTGGCTGTAGCTTCCCTTGCAGGCACTATGTCAGGAAGGGGAGAGGGTGTGTGCTTTCGGGCACAGGGCTGGTGCATCCAGGAGTCCAGAGTCATGGCAGGACTCCTTGTCAAAAACCATGACCAGAGACTGCTGCAAGGCCAGTACCAGGGTTCCCAATATAAGGCAGAAGCCTGGGATCATCTCGCCCATGACATCACCAGTGCCACTGGCATAAC
Source organism: Protopterus annectens (assembly GCF_019279795.1). Classification (NCBI taxonomy): domain Eukaryota; kingdom Metazoa; phylum Chordata; order Ceratodontiformes; family Protopteridae; genus Protopterus; species Protopterus annectens. Next base: position 1,172,200,313 of record NC_056741.1, on the reverse strand, counting down.
CCGAACTGGTGAACAGGTCAGGGATCACTATACTGACCTAAAGCAGTGTAAGAGGGACCTCTTGTCCCAGTGGATCCAAAAGGCTAAAATGGCAAGGACTGTACCAGCTGTGTGTAAGTATCACCCCATATGTGTGTATTAATTGCCAGCTCATGTGTATCATGGATTGGTATGGATAAATATTCCTCTTATGTCCTCCACAGCTGCAAGTGAGGGGCTGCAAACCAGGAGGCCCATGGAAGTCACCTTGAGAGGTTGCGACACGAGGCAGGTCAGTAATATTCTCGCATTTACTGTCATAGGAAATAAATCTAAAAGTATTAGTAAATGAATTGCCTGTATAAAACCTGTATTGTGTAAGGCAAGTACTGCATACACCAGAGAATATGGCAGGAAGAGTCTCATATAGTTTGTATGTAAATAAAAGTGCAATAGCCTGACAATAAAGGTCTACCTGCTGGACTGCATGTGTATACTCTGGTATCATATGGTAATATAGATTTGCAATAATGTAATAGTACTGTTGTATTAAGCATTACCCACACCGTGCACCATAAATAAAATGTGTAGGAATGCCTGTATATGACTGGTGTAATCCCCAGAGGCTGTTTAGCACAACTAAGAGACACATTTACAGAAAACAGGGAAAATGCAGACAACAAAACCCATATAGCACATGCAATTGAGATGTGAACTTTTGTTTTTTAGCACACACAGCCATGGTTCGAATCCTGCCAGTGGTAGTAGTCTGCATACAGAATCATACCCCACAACTGTACAGATATGTCCAGAATGTCCAGTAAAGTGGCCCATATCTATTGCTTGTCAACCTGTCCCCCTGGGAAATCAGTGGGATGAACCCAGACGTATAGGCAACAAACAGGAAATACAACTGATTGACACACATCTATGAGAACAAAGCTGGCACACTAGCAACTCCCCAAAACCTTATGAGACTAAGAAGGCAAGTATGTCCCATTTGCAGCCCCATCTTGTCAAGCAGTGGCCAGAGTGTGTATAATAACAAGAGTGAGATGCATGTGCATAATAGTAATGTGGAATCTGATACTGTTTGTGGCAACAATCAGGTAGTGCTAACAAATATTTCTCCCACAGGTCTGTCAGATACCAACACTGTGCCCAGAAATACGAGAATGATACCATGTACTGGTACTGTTTACATTCGTATTGTATGGCATTGTGAGTGATGCAGTTGCTCTGAATAATGAGGTATTACTCATCACTGTCGCCCACACTGTCCTACAAAATGTAACTGTCTACGAAATCTGTATAAGAGTATTGTAATACAAGGTCAGAATGCAAAAGCACAGGATAATTGTAAGACAGAAAGCAGATAGGAGATATACAGCAATATCTATATAGCACACACAACTCTGATAGACAGTTTTTAAGATGTAGCAGACACAGCCGTGGTCTGAATCCTGGGAATGGAAGTAGGCTGCATACAGAATCATACCTCACAACTGTACAGATGAAACCAGAATGTCCAGTATATGGGCCCATATCTGCTTCATGTCCCCTTGTCCCCCTTGTAAGTCTATGGGATGATCCCAGATGTTTAGCCAGCAAATGGGGAAGACAAGTAACTGTCCAACATCTATCTGAACAAACCTGTCACTGTAGCAACTCCCAAAACTGTTAGGAGAGTAATAAGCCAAGTATGTCCTATCTACACCCCCATGTTGTCAAGCTGTGACCAGAGTGTGTACAGTAACAGAGTGAGATGTATGTGCACAATACTAATGTGTAATCTGGAACTTTGTGTGGCAACATTCAGGTAGTGCTAACAAACATTGCTCCCACAGATACATTGGATACGAACACTGTGCTGAGAAATAAAAAACATTATACCCTGTACTGGTACTGTTTACTCTGGTATTGTAGGGAATTGTGAGTGTTGCAGTTTCTCTGAATAATAAAGTATCACTGATCACTGTCACCCACACTGTGCTACATAATATAACTGTGTAGGAAAACATATATATGTATGTGTCAAGTCACTAAAGGTTGAAGAGGGCAATATTCTAGATACGACCCGGTACACCTGCATGTGGTCAACACATGGCCAGAGTCTGTGCAGAAAGAGTTGGATAGCTATGTGCACAACATCAACCCAGAATCTGGGCGTATGTGTAGAAACAGTTAGTTAGTGTTAACGGTTACCTATTACAACCGTGAAACCGCAGTTGCACGAATATAGAAACTTCAACACATACTGAGCGAATCGCGAAAACATCAAACATCCTGAAGCGCAAAATTCAAAATGTCGAATCATCAAAGTTGGCCCTTCTTTGGTATAGCTCCTTAAGGTAACTGTGCAATAGTTACGGACCTTAGGGTTAGGGTGCGGGTTAAGGTAATAAGGTAAGTGCATACATAGTAATAAATGTAAGCTTTAGTTTAGGGTTATAAGTAGGGTTTTGTTAAGTATATGTATGTGGATTATTTATTTTGTTTTGGGTATAGCTCCTTAACGTAAGTGTGCAATAGTTACGGACCTTAGGGTTAGGGTGCGGGTTAAGGTAAGTGCATACATAGTAATATATGTAATGTTTAGTTTAGGATTAGAAGTAGGGTTTTCTTAAGTGTATGTATGTGGATTATTTATTTTGCTTGGGTAGGTAGTACGTAGCGAGCGGTGGGGTTGGCCAACTATGCCAATTTAACATTTTGAATTTCGTGCTTCAGGACTTTCAGTGTTTTTGCAGTTTGCTCAATATGTGTCAACGTTTCCGTATTCACATAAGTGAGATTTTGCGGTTATAATATAGAGCCACTATTAACACACATTCCCTCCAGAGGTATACCAGATAAGAGGTATATGCTGCACGTAAAACCAGTTCATGAATAACGATGACAACAGTCATATCACTGTCCAAACTAAGGCTATAGGGTAGTGTAGTAAGATATGTGAGGTACAGATAACAGCCCTGACTAGGAATGTAATGTGGACTACAGGAATATACTAGTTGTTAATTGACATATCCCCCCCCCTCCACACCATATCTCCAACAATAAACAACATACCCACCCCAACCGGTATGTAATGACTCCAATGTTTTGATAATGCCCTATTGTTTGATAAATATTTTAAATGTTCCCATGCATGTGCTATATTGAATTATTCCAACATTGGTGGAATGGTGCCATCAGTGTACCTGCATGTTGTTCTTAATACCACTGTGGTCCCATATATGCATGTGTTCTGTTTGCTATGCAACTGTTCTGTATCTGGTGTCTGGGTTAATGGAAATATCTATGCATGCTGTTATACCTAACCCTGGAATGTGTTGACTGTTACTAACCCACATATGATGATAAACTCTAAACACTATAGCATGTTTGAGAAGGCCGGTCCCAGCGGACCTACCTGTCCAACCTCAGCTGGCGTGGCACCAGGAACCAGCATGTCTAGGGCCCAACCAAGGACCTCCCTGTCCATTGGTCCTGCACCACCTGCAGGTGGAACCACCTCAGGGGATGGGGCTCGGCCCTCCCAGAGAGCGGGCACAGACAGGAAACTGTCACCCGTCACCAGGTCCAGGTCGTGTGTCACGACTAGAGGGTCAGGCTGAATCTGCGACTCAGCCCCCAGCACAGCCACCTTTGGGGCTGTGAAGGTGTAGTGGTGACTGCCCATGGGTGGGGACCTCAGGGTTTCTACTAGGGGGCTCATGGGCTTCCGATTTCCCAATACCCCTCCCCATCAAGGTGTTTACCCCCCCACATGTATCACACACTGCCCCTGTATGCATCTTGTTTGTCTTGTCTGTTAACCTACCCAATCTACTTCCCCAAATACACCTACTGTCCCTCCCCAACATCCCACTCTCACCTGAAAAACAAAAGAAAAAAGGGCAATCTGTTCTCAAAAAAAAAATATCGCCCCATACATAGCTGTGCATTTTACACATGTGTCCACTGGACAGATATAATCAGGTCTAATTGGCATCACAACTTATTATTGTTGTCCTCACCCCTGTCCCAGGGCTTTGAGTGTCCAAATCTACTTCAAAATTCAGTGTATATACAAAGCTGTTGCTGTAGAAGAAATGGGCAGCTATGGACTTCCCCACACCCTTCCTGCACATCCCTAGCTATTTTCCCTACTGTCTTTCCCTCTTTGTGCCCCTTTTTCACAACTTTTCACTCAACCCTTTTTTTTTTCTTTTAAAGAAATTAGCACAGGGTAAGCAGAAGTAAGCACTTTTAAGCAGCAGTAAGCGTGTTTAAGCCTGTTTGCTCAGGGGTAAGCAATGCCTACACACGTTAAGCAATTTAGAAGCTAAATGAGTATAAGAAACTGTAACCGGAAGTTAGCAGTGCTTACCTCTGCTCAAACCTGCACAAACCCTCTTACAACTGCTCAAAAGTGCCTTAATCACTCTGTATCCAACTGCCCTTGTTCAGCCCAGTAACAAAATAAATAGCATCTGCAAGGTTCAAACCCAGGACACTGCATACCATAGCCAAAGTGACTTACCACTAAGCCATGTCAGATTTACATAGCTCAGATGTTTATACAAACATGTTATCCAGCCCAGTCATTCAACACTACAGGGAGTGTATTCCAACATGTAGATGCATGAGTGTGTGTGTATATATATTAATATGTAAACAGATAAAACATAACTATATATGTAGATATATGTAGATATAGACATATATAGAGAAATATATATATATATATATATATATATATATATATATATATATATATAAACATATGCATACATACCCATACATCTATAGATAGATAAAAAAAAAATATATATATATATATATATATATATATATATATATATATATATATATATACGGACATACATCTGTAGATGACAATGGGAACATAACAAAAACATATATGTCCACATGCACCGTTAATGGGGTTGAGCGCCCCCAATCAACATACGTCTTGTACAAATAGGTATAACCCCCGCACAGCCAAACATGTCTGCCCTGTAATACACTACCAACTGCTGCAGATCCCATAACCAGGCCCTGACACGACATGGGCACAAGATATTTACAGCACTCCATCCTACCTATATGATGGGAAGCTGGTATCAGTAACATATCATGCAGTACAGTCTGGCTCCCATAGGGAATGTAGAATGTGGAAGCTATCAACATCCCTAGGATACATATACAAAGACACATAGGTTCATAGGTTCATAGGTTGGTACTAGGCTTTCGGCCCAACGGCTTATACAAACCTAGCCATAACAATTCCCTGGCTATTTCTTCCCACACTATTTACTTCCCTGGAACCCTGTCTAGCAGGGCGACTGACGTGATCCCCAGGGTGAATTTCCTTTCTCCCATCCAATCATCAAGGTTCCTTTTGAAGAGGGCCAAAGAGGCGCTCTGTTTGACATGTATGGGCAGTCTATTCTAGAGTCTTGGGAGTCTCTGGGTCAGGAACCTATCCCTCCAGCATGTTTTGTTTATTGTGATGACAAGATTTTAGATCCCTGGAGCATGTGGCTCTGAGGGATTGGGATTTCTTTAAGTGTAGCATGTCCAACAGCTATGGGTTTGACATGGCCTTGTATGTTAAGCAGAGTCCGCCTCAGAGTAAACAATATGCGACTGAGTATAGCAGGAGTTTTTTAAGGCGGTCAGCATAGGGCATCTGCTTTAAGCCTGTGATTCTTTTAGTGAGGCGTTTCTGCGGCCTTTACAGTTGTTGCAGATGTCTTGAGAGGTACATACCAAATGGGGCATTGTATTCTATAATGGGTCTAATGAGGCAAGAGTACAATGGGACAATGAACTCCTTTTTTCAGGAAGAAAAGCCCTTAGTGATGAGATATGCCACATAGAAGGATTTCCTGACTGTTGTGGCAATGTGGTTATTGAAGGTGAGACCACTGTCCACCTGTGTCCCTAAGTCTCTTATCACACTTTCGGTGTTTAGTGTACTGCCATCTATGTGATAATTCATGGGTATATGTTTTTTCTTAAAGGGGATAACTATACATTTCTTGGCATTGAGCTTGAGCCCATGGCTCTGCCACCAAGCATCTGTTTCTGTAAGGCCCTTTTGTAGAGTATCCACATAATTTGGGGATTCAATAATGGCTCCTAGTATGCAGTCATCTGTGAACTTTGTTAGCTAGAGTCCCTTAGTGTTGGCCTGTACTTCAGAGAAGAAGATGCCAAACAAGAGAGGTCCTAGGACTAAACCCTGAGGTACTCCACTTGTCACTTGTCTGGAGCTGGATTTGGAGTCAGCTACTTTTACAGTGTGGGTTCTGTCAGTAAGCCAGTTGGCAACCTATCAAGTGACTTAGGGATTAATGCCCAGCTTAGTAAGTTTATCTATGATTCTAGAGTGGGGGATGGTGTCAAAGGCCTTGGCGAGGTCCAGATAGGGTGTGTGGACTGCCTTATCCTCGTCCACAGCTCTGGAGACTGATTCGAAGAAGTCAGTAAGGTTCAGGAGACAAGATCAGCCCTTCACAAACCCAAACTGTGTGGGGTCCAGTGTTTTAAGGTTGCCAATGTCTTTGTTTATAAGTTCCATGATAATATGTTCTATGGCCTTGCAAATCAGACTCATCAGACTGATGGGGTGGTAGTTTCCGGGATCAGAGGTGGAACCCCCCTTGTGGAGTGGGATAACTGTAGCTGTGCGCCACTCAGTGGGCATGAAGCCTGAGGTGAGGGTATGATTAGACATGACACTTAGGTGAGGTGCCAATTAATTTTGTAGTTCATGTAGTACACAGCCCGGGATGTCATCTGGTCCCATGGGATGCTGTATTCTTAGCTTTGTAGAGTGCGTTTTTTACCTGTGTGGCCATTATTACTGGAATTTGGCAATCTTCCAGTATTGAGATTGGCCATTTAGGGGGTGAGAGGGGGTTGAAGTTGGCACTGAATCGATCTGCCAGGATATTGGCAATATCTTTGGGATCAGTATATTTAATGCCATTCTGTTGTAGCTCAGAGCAGATCTGAGCATTGCCATTTAGATTCTTGACATAGTTATAGAATGCCTTGTGGTTGTCTTTGGAATCTTTGGCAATTTTATTTTCGTAACTAGCTTTGGTGGATTTTATGAGGGATCTCAGCTTCTTACTGAGGCTGGTAAGGGAGTTTTTTGCATTCTGAGAGTTTCCTCTTTTCTGCAACAGTTTTTTTCCTTTAGTTGTAAAGTTTGTTTATGGCAGGGGACCACCAGATTGGCTTCCTTTTTTTGGAGGAGAGCATCTTGGTTCTATTTGGGATTGCACAATTCATGCATGAGTGGATGTGCTCATACAGTGCCTTAGTGTAGGACTCAGCAGACAAACTTTCAATTCCCGTCTGCATGGGTCTCATGAAGTTTGTAACTTCTGACTTGAGTAGCATGAAGTTGGCCTTGGAGAAGTTTTTTATGGAGGTTTCCTTACTGGGGGGTGGGGGTGGGATGTAGATGTTAAGAGTGATTAGCTTATGGTCTGACCTGACCAATGAGGGGGTGACCACAGGTGTGGAGCATCGATTTCCCATGTCGGTAATGACCAGGTCTAGGATATTGGAGCCCCTGGTGGGAATATGGATCAGTTGATCCAGGGCATTGGAATTTATGAATTCCAAGAACCATTGGACAAAGGTGTTGGTGCATGAGTAGTTTTCCCAGTTAATGGCAGGGTAGTTGAAATCACCCAGTATTAGTGTGTTTGGTTGTATATTAATATTTTCCAGTATGTTTAGAAAGGTGTAGTGAGAATCTTGGGGCATGGTGGGGGACCTGTAGCAAGCTACAATTTGGATTGCAGTCTTACCTAGTGTTAGTTGCACCTGGTGAATGTCAGACGCATTGTGTTGAGCAACTAACCTGGTGGTGTAAATATCCTTGGTGAATATGGACACTCCTCCACCTTTAGTGTTTCAATCCTGGTTTGGTAGCCGAAAAGTGTGGTACAGATACATATATATATATATATATATATATATATATATATATATATATATGTATGTATACATATATATAGATATATATGTAACTACACATACACACGCAGAGCTATGTATAGTAAGATACATATGTAGAAAGTGGACACAATATGGAACAGCCACTATGCCTACAGTTACCACCTTAACAACTGGATACTGTATGAGTCACCCATACAAATGACAATCGTTGCCTGCAACATATACCCACAGACAGGTGAAAGGATATAACACCACACACGAGGTTTGCATAAATGGGGAAACTTTATTTGTGTACTATTAAAGTTGTATATGCCATGTCATATAGCTGTTTAGACACTGACATCCATATAAATGGAGTAACGCAACTGTGAAATAGTCATACTAATACAGTAGTCCAGAAAGGTTTACAAATGTTGCTGTTCAGGCCGAGGCCTTCAAGTAGTACAATAGTAAAGACAAACTGGGCCACAGGATACCAAACAATGAACAATAAGTAATGCAGATGTATAGTTCAGCAGCCTCTATCTACACTCTGTACACAGTCCCTAGGGGGTAAAGAACTCAGTTGACACAATGGGATGTAACTGTTACATAACAAGGCATAACTGGCACCATCACAAACACACTGACAGGAAGAACAGTCTGTATAGCAGGAGGCAGTAGGCCTGCATTTACCCAAGGTGGATTGTATGGCAATGTACATCCTGATACCTTATGGCAGTGTAGACATGGTGTGTGAGGGTGGTCACATCTGCTTTTATTATGTGCATCATTGGCTACTGACAGACATCCTAAGGACATCAAAGGACAGTACCACTGCTAGCACATAATGCTCCTGTGGACTACAGCAGAGATATTGGTCAATATATGTGGACAGTCTGACACACTCTGGACAATCCAGAGGTATACACAGAACCCCTTAGTGCAAGACATGTGGACCAAGCCTGACAATGTGGATGTTAACAACCATGTAGATGGGTATAACACGTAACTACTGGTACACATTTGCCCCCATAGGTTATGCATTCACACACCCCTGTCTGTCCTGACACATGATAACCACTGGTAAGGAGGTGCCATGGCCACATACTAGCCACTAGATATTGACATACATCTGTACAGCATCCCACTGCTCTGTCTGACATACATGACTGTTATGGTGGCTCGGCAGCAGTACATCTGGCAATTATCTGGACATGACATTTCACTGGGTAAGTACACTAAGCTGCTAGGCATGTAACAATGCACTGTACAGGCTACAAGCAGACTGGCTCAACATGGGCCTACACTTCCTGTGGGGGAATGCACGTGTACCAGCATGTATAGCAGGCTCTACAGGCATGTCACAGCACAGAGTAACATACACCTGTGTGAAAGTGCATAACCGCAGCCAATGTGAACACCGCCACAGCAACATATGGTAAACTAGCGTAATATTACAGTATATAGAATATATGTGCAACACAATCCTCAAATGTGCCACTCACACACTAACCTTACATATACTGGGCCACTCCACAGTGTTGTCCAAAGCCTGTCTGTGGTATGGGACATGTGTGTGTATGGCCCTACAAACATGTAAGCCAATAGGGTAACATACAGTGGAGCAGCAAGTAACATCAGATAGAACAGGACTAAGGACAATGACATATACCACAGTCTGTACACAGGCCAAAGTACATATGAACAATACACACAGTGTCAACAATCACCATGAGTACACAGACCTCAATACTGTACACACAACCACAGCATGTCCAGGTTATGTCATAAATTGTAACCCCTACTACACATAATATGTGTAGCAGTCTGATATCTCACTGGCTTGCTATCAGATATGATGACACTAATTATGGTGTACAGCACATATGCACTTCTTACTGCATGACATATATGCAATGGTTGACAGAGCTGTGGCTGGAGGCAAATACACAGGGCCAATTTTGACATGTTGTTGTGATACCCACATACATTTACTGTTGTAATAGGGTTTGTTGCAACATATGTCCTAGGAGGGATATGAAGTCAGTAACTCTCATGTCTGTCACCATCTACAGACTGCAATCCTCACACTACCTTCTGCAGTTTACAGACAAGTGCTCTGTGGGTAACACATGAAACAAAAGGCACCACACACTGCCCGGTCTGCAGGAGACCCTGCAGATGGGGGGTTCCTCATAAACATATCACTAACATGGCAGCTATTAAAACATGTAGGACAGTCATATCCACACACACCCTGTTAAACCAACATTAATCAAAATGCAGTATAGCAGCACTTACAGTCTGCAGTCAGGTCAGGCACACCACCCTCCTATGCGTTGCCCTGTTTCCACAGTGTATGTTGTTAGAGGTAGATCCCCAATCCATTTGAGACGCTGTTTGCCAAACAATGGATCAAGTTCCTGCTCACAGTGAGTGTAAAGGCCCAACACCAACATGATGTTCCTAGATATTGGAGTGTGTTTCCATGCAATTGGCTATGGGAATGTTACCACAGCTGTTCCACATGCAATCAGCTAAAGGAGGGCTGCAATTCATGCAGAGGCCATCAGCTGATCATGAGCAACACCTAAAATACACATGCTGCTGCCTAAGCACAGCAGGTGTAAGTCTCCACATCCACCAGATAGGGAGTGAGAGAGGCAGATAGAGGGAAAGAATAGTCAGGAAGGGGTGGGAGAGTAAAACATAAGCATGTTTGTGTCACATACCTACCACTGCAGGGTATCAAACCCCTAAAGACTATATAGTGCTATCACATGTCTATGCAGTTATTGGATGAACCACATGGGTTACATGTTGAAAAGCCCTCAAAATGTATATGTGATGGTGAGTGACATTTGCAACAGGGATATGGTAGCTATATGGTAGGTGTAGTACATGTGCCTGTCCACATGAACAGGTGCCAGCGTCAACACAGCCACACTCTCACAGGGATGCACACACATTGACACACTTAGTAGGGCCAGGAATACAAACCATCACTAGTGAGATTGCCACAACACATTACAGTGAAGGTATCATATGAACTACAGGGGTTATACGGAGGTTATATAGGCAAAGGGTATGTGGAGGTGTCTGACATCAGACAGCATGCTTCAGTATGCCAATGGGGGTTGTAGTTAGTGTGAATGTGGTCATACACATCATACAACACACACACAGATACAGGGTGCCAGTATTGACATGCATGGGTGCATTGCTGCACAGGTGTGTCGTGGTCGACTTTGCCCGATGGCTATACAAGGCTTGGTGATGGGTATAACTTGGCATCAGGCCACACGACAATGGTTTTCATTGTGGCTCAGGGGTGTAGTGTCTGGATCTGACCACACAGGTGGGTATTGTATTCACCATCCAGTCACCTGGGTGACTATTGCGTGTGGCCAATTCTATGCATTGCTTGCCATTTATGTGTTCCTTAGTCCATGACATGGACGGTGTCTGGGATGTGCACATGTCCCACATGCATGTACAGTAACATGTGGAACTGTACCTGGGGTGTCTGGCCCATGTTGTGTACACAGATTGTTATCATCAGATGTGCCAGTCCTGCACTCATGTGGCAAGAACTGCTAATGGATGGCAGGTTGACGCAGCACCTACATTGATAGCATGATACCGGTATTCCCTGGTGTCAGTGGCATCTGTCCATACAGGGTGTATTTTCAGGCATGGTATGTCCTTTGTGGATCAAATTTGAAGGCACCACAGGTGTTGCAGGTGTCCAGTGGGAAACATGGGAAAGTGCACAGTTGGCATGTACGTGCCTATTGGACTGATGGTTGGGGTGCTATGCCCCCTGTAGCCCACTGCAATCACACCATGGTTACTATAAGTGGGCAATATGCAGGGTACTACCAACATAGTGGCTGTTGCCTATGCAAGTGTGTGTGTGTGTGTGTGTGTGTGTGTGTGTGTGTGTGTGTGTGTGTGTGTGTGTGTGTGTGTGAGACATGGGTTGAGAGTGTTATCTGGGTAATACTAGGGTCGTTCACTTTGTTCGCCTGGCCTTGATGTCAAATATAGGGGTATGGATATGTACCCCAGCCTCTCGGCTATTTCACATCTGTTATCCCTGTATGGTGGACATTGTGATATATACTAAGGCCACCATATAAGAAATTTGAAAATCCTGCTCCCCATTGACTCTAGTTGTTACACACTCACAATCACCTCCACACAGGATACGAATTAAACACATACACACACACACACACACACACACACACCTGTCATGTCTAGGATTAGAACTCCTACCTAACTAGTTTATTACACTACAGCACTATGCAGTTATAGGATGCACCATTGAGATTACTGGACTACTCCTTCCTCAAAGGTATATTTCACAGTGAATGACATCAGCAGGATTGCCAAAGTAGGGCATTTGAAGTGTAGTGAGTGTGACTAGCCTAAAATGCATTGCTCCCTACACAGACATAGAAACACACACAAAGCATCCACAACTGCCATGTGTGGGGATAGAACCCCTACCAGAGTTCTATATCACACTGCAGCATGAAGCAGTTATAGGACGCACCACGGGAATAACTGGAGTACTCCTTTCCCAAAGGTGTATTTCACAGTGAATGACATCAGCAGGATTGCCAGAGTAGGGCATTTGAAATGTAGTGAGTGTGACTAGCCTACAATGCATTGCTCCCCACACAGACATAGAAACAGACACAAAACATCCACAACTGCCATGTGTGGGGATAGAATCGCTACCTATATCACACTATAGCATGAAGCAGTTATAGGATACACCATGGGGATAACTGGAGTACTCCTTCCCCAAAGGTGTATTTCACAGTGAGTGACATCAGCAGGATTGCCAAAGTAGGGCATTTGAAGTGTAGTGAGTCTGACTAGCTTAATAAGCATTGCTCTCTACACAGACAGACAGACACACACACACACACACACACACACACACACACACACACACACACACACACACACACACACACACACACACAGTTGCCAAGTATGGGATTATAACTCCTACCTAACTATTTTATCACACTACAGCAGTACACAGTTATAGGACACGCCACAGAGATTACTGGGCTACAAGCTTCCCAAAGGTGTATTTCAAGGTAGATGACATCAGTAGCCTTGCCAAAGTAGGGCATTTAAATTGTAGGGAGTATGACTAGCCTACAAATCATTGCTCTCTACACAGACAGAAAGTCTGGGATTAGAATTCCTGCCTAACTATCTTATCACACTACAGCAGTACGTGCCACAGAGATTACTGGGCTACAACCTTCCCAAACATGTATTTCAAGGTGGATGACATCAGCAGCCTTGTCAAAGTAGGGCATTTGAATTGTAGGGAGTGTGACTAACCTAAAAAGCATTGCTCTCTACTCAGACAGAGACAGACACAAAACACACACACACACACACACACACACACACACACACACACACACACACACACACACACACACACACACACACACACACACACACACACACACACACACACACACACACACACACACACACACACACACACTAGCTAAGTCAGGGATTAGAACTCCTACCTAGCTACTTTATCACACTACAGCAGTACACAGTTATAGGATGCGCCATGGAGATTACTGGGCTACAACCTTCCCAAAGCTGTATTTCACAGTGGATGACCTCAGCAGGGCTTGTCATAGTAGGGCTATGGGGAGGCCAGTGTGTGTGCATGGGCCAAAACCCATTCATCTAGGGGTTGACACACCACATGTGGGCACATACAGGGCCATATTCCACAGGTATGTATATACAGCTGCTAGATGACTACTTATTTGTACAGTCATGTTGCACAGCTAGCACTTGCACCACATAGTCGATACTGCTGACAAATACTGTTGGCTAGTATCTACAGTGAGTGACATCTGAACCTCATGTGGTTGTAGCCATTTGGCTGTGTGCTGGGTGGGACAGACCTGGACGGCTTGTTGACACAGTCACTCTCTTCCACACATCTGTGTATGTCTACTTTTGGCTTATTATAGTGTGTTGCCCTTGGATATATGTCTCTATTCCTATCCACTGTGTGTGCAAAGCATGAGTGGTGCATACTGAGGAGTGTCTGCACTAATATCTGTAACTGCCAGATATGTCTGGTCCACTGTTGTTTGCAGACATGGGTTTCATGTGTGTAAGTCTGTGAGCATACCCAGATGACCATTCAGTATGTTGTTGTCTGACATTGCCTTCATTTCTCTAAGTGTGTGAGCATGCCCTTCTGTACTGCATGTGTGGATGGATTCCAGGTAGTTTCTACTCCAGTGCAGATCTTTGTGTTGTACACCTATAGTTAGCAAACTGTTTCTGCAGGGTATCCGTCAATCATTTGGCAATATGGGGACAAAGTGTGCAGGGGATAGTGTGTACTGTAGGTGATTATGTCTGTGCTGCTTCAGCTACATGGTACTGCTGTTAGCAGAGATATTGAGACATGTGTACTGTTATACACTCTGATGTTTTCTGTCCTCATGTACTGTCAGGTGGACATTCCTGCTCACAGTAATGTCTTTGGGGACAAGGGTGACTGCAGCTGTGTGCAGTATTGTGGGCAGACATTTACATATTCATGGTAGGTTATGCCATCCTGGATGGGGTGCGGCAGACACTTGTTGCTGGGTCTGTGTATCTGGTTCAGCACCTTGGTACAGTGCTGGCAGGGGATCCCATACATGTACATCCATCAACATGACAGTATAGCCTTATCTTGCTATGGCAATACCTCACAGCTGTACAGATTTGCACAGGTTACCCAGAGGCAGGGCCATGAGTCAGGACATTACCCCTATTGTGGTGTATTGGCAGGTATGTAGGCACCCATTTATGTGTTTACAGCCAGGGATAGTGTTTGCACACAGCTTTCTGTAGCACCTTGCACATTCCATGCTGCCCACACTCCCACCCCCCCTCAGTTATTGTCTCCTCTTCCTTACATTATGCATACATTCTCTGATACTTTCCCTATGGTTATCACCCCACCATGGCTGTTTGTCGGTGTTGGTCGACAGTTCATGCAGTGGGACATGGTGGACATGTTACTGTGGTTTATCCACATGGCCTTGCATATGGCGTATGTGAAGTGTGTTGTGTTGTTAATAGGGTGTCTATGACATAACATGCATTGGCAGTACGTGTGAGACACAGGCCCTTGGTAGAGGCCTGTGGGCCATTAGCTGTTGATGCAGGCCAGATGTGGCAGGCCGTTGAATTCTGTCTGTCCTACAGTCTCAGAATGCCATACAGTATATTCCCCTGGGGTGACAGGGTAGGTGTGCTGGGTGTTCATGCCACTACCTTCTATCAGCCTTGATCGGTGGTGTGGATGCTGGCAGGGTGCTACCTACAGCTGGTGACACACCTGCATGGGACACCTACACTGCATGCTGCATTCTTTTGCTATTTCCATATACAGCTGGGGTTATATTGTACTGATTCCCCACAGCAGGGGTACAACCAAAGAGGTAGGGTGGTGTTTGTGTGAGCTGGGTGCATGTGTGCTATGGACACTACTTGCATCTGACACACAGATATGCATTAAGCATTCCAGTTATGCTTGCATGTGCAGGTACATCAGCTGTTTCCCAAAACATCAGTCCTACCTCCTTTATGATCTGCGAGTGTTTGGGCAGACAACACCGGTATCCCCTACTACAGGACCAGATAATGTGATGCATATCAGTTTGTACTGTTCCAAGGGTGTGTCCATTTCACAGTGACACAATATATACTGTATGTCTGGGGTACTTTCCCCTGTGTACTGCTTGTATATCTAGCCCAACAGCCATGCCATGTCAGTCTTTCAGATGGTGACACATATTACCACCATACATTTGCAAATACCACCATACATTTGCAATGGATAACTGCTAGCTTGTGTTATACTGGTGGATACTGTGTTTGGCACTGCAGTTGTGAGGACTTGTCCCTGTCATCAGCGGTAGTGGGCAATGGCCACCAGGTCTTACCTCAACATGCATACATACCAACCACTCTCACACAATATGAAACACACACCAACCTAACACACACATACCTGCATATTGTGCAGATGCTACAACCTATCCTGCTACCTTGGCCACCTCTGTGCATCTGTGCTCCACTGGTATTATACTTACACATACATGTTGCTACATTTCTACATAGGGTTGTGGGGAGTACACCTGATTGTTACGGCGTGTGTACATTGGATTGGGGGGCATACCAGACCATTACTTCATACAAACGTAGGGTTGGGGGTGCACACCTGACTGTTTCTACATTTCTACACAACATTGGTGGACACACCTGACTGTTACTACAGTTCTACACTGATTGGGGGGGCACACCTGACTGTTACTACATTTCTACACAGGAAGGGGGGGCAACCCTGACTGTTATTACATTTCTACGTAGGATGGGGGGGGGGCACACCTGACACTTGTACACATTTGCTATGACTGTAGTAGTATGTCAGGTACTCTGTTTTCATTCTGTATTTTAACCTATCATGCTGACTAGAGGCATATCAGTGTACTACAGGTTTTAGCTTTGATTGACCTACATATTAGTTTCTAACTTCTTACCCTTCAGAACTAAGATCCCACTGCCTGACCTGCTGTAGTCTGCCTGTATAGGTGTGGGGGGGAAGTTACCGATAGGCATCATTCAGATGCCATAATACAGCCTTTGTTTGTGTTTGTCTACACCTGTCCTGCTGGCTGTGACTGTTGTTGGGCATGTGACCCCCCCTGACTGGCATGTGTGAGTCACTTACCTTGTGGGTGTCCCAGTATTGAGGGTGGTGCTGCAGGGCTGCCTATGTTGGATGCACATAGTACACTCCCTACACATGGTTGAGCACAGGTACTGTCATGTTTGGCATCCCTTTTACTGTATGTAAGAGTCAGAGAGAGGTGTTATTCCCTGGGTCCCTCCTGGGTCAGTGTATGTGCTATGAGCTGCCTCTTTGCCAAGGCCAGGCCATACTGTGCATGCCTCTTTCTGCCTACTGGGGCAGGCTCAGGTTGTTCCTCCTCCGAGTCACTCTGTGCCTGTGCAGGCCTTGGCAATGGTGAGGGACTGTGTGGCCCTGCCCATGCTATTTCTGCTGCAGCTGTTTCCACAGGATCATATTGTGTAGCATGGCACATACAATGACAATTTGGATACATGTAGCTGGTGAATACTGCAAGACTCCACCGGATGTGTCCAGGCACTGGAACCATGACTTGAGCATCCCAAACACATGCTCTATTATAATTCATGTCTGTGCTTGTGCATCATTATGGAGTTCTTGTTCGGGTGTGTGTGCATTTCTGATGGGTGTCATCAGCCATGGCTCCAGTGTGTATCCAGCATCCCCCACTAGGTTACCATGAGGGATGTCCCCATTGGCAGATCTCTGGTACAGCTGCATCAAATACCAGATATGGGAATCGTGATAGCTTCCAGGGCAGCCAGCACACACATTCATTATTATGCCCTGGACATTGCACATGACCTGGCAGTTGATGGAGGGGAAGCCTTGCGGTTGATTTAGACCCTACCCTGCTCACCGGGTGGTGCTTTGACGTGTATGTGCATGCAGTCTATAGCACCCACTACCTCAGGGTATTCTGCTATTTGGTGGAACAGTTGCATATTGCTAGCCAATGCCTCACGGGTGTTGGGGAAATATACATGCTCACCTGCATATGCTGACATGGCATCCAGGAACTGGTGGAGTACCCTCAATGTTGCTGCCTGTGAGATCCCCATCTTATCCCTAGATGGCCTTTGGATGGTTCCTGTAGCTAGTATTCTTAAGTCTACACATGCCTTGGTATCCACTGGGACGGGTTCCCCTCTGTTAGTTCTGTGTATCAGGCATGGCTGGCACAAGCTCAACGATTTGTTGTAGGAGGTCCCTGTCCACCCTATAGTGCTCTACTATCTCCAGCTCATGTAGCCCCTGGTAGGTTACCCTGGGTCTGTACACTCTTCTCCATCTCCTCACTGTGGGTTGGAGGACAGCATTCACATCCTCACTACCCTCAGCCTCTTCCACAAGTTGTTGTATGTCAGCTATTGCAGCCCCTATCATTTTGTTGTTTTGTCTGTTAAAACTTCCCTGCTTGTATACACCAGTGGTGTAGAGTATGGGAAAAACCAGAGTGGAAGGTGTTTGCATAGTTTATAGTAGTGTTCTGGGCTGGGCTGGTCGACTGCCTGTGTAATTGGCTGATTCTGATTCATTTCACCTGCCAGTTATGCTAGTTCTCCTTGATTAACTTCCTACTACTATTTTCCCTTCCCATTGCCTTCCTGTTTAATCCCAGGGATGCACCGCACAAACACAGTGCTCAAATATGCACAGAGCTGCTATTTCCTGGTTTACCTTTTTTTTCTTTCAAACCCGGTGCACAATGTGCACACCCTCTTAGGCAATGTAAAGAGTGCTAGGCAGCCTCAGGCACAGCCCCTTGCCTAGCTGTGCTTAGCTAGGAGCAAACCTAAGCCACAGGGCTCCAATCCACTTACAGTATGCTTGACACACCTCCCTATGATGTCATCTAACTCCTAGGCTTGCACCAAGCTATTCCTGCTCTTACACTGTTGGGAGTTGACTAGCATGCTGGGGAAATCTGGGATTCACTATCACTCCCTTCATTTGCATAGGATTGCCTGCTAATGCACAGTTACATGTCTCACACACTGAGCCTCCCCCCCTTAGCAACCACTACTCACTGGCCATGTTGACTTCTGCCTGCCATTGACTTTAATGGCAGAATAGTAATTTTAGTTAGAATGCTTATTTTAGGTTTATTTTCTTATCCCCCCCCCTCCGATCCTGTTTGCGCACCACTGCCCTACGCTTAAACAGCCGAGATTGGCTAAAAAAAATAAAAGTTGATGTTTTTATTTTTTAAGCTGTTTTAAATGCCAATGGCCTTATACTTGGCCATTGGCATGCTTCCTGAATGATATGCACCCTTTATTTAGAGCTGTCACAGCTCCGTTTGGAATCTGCAGAAATGTACTCAGTTAGTAACCGAGTACATTTCTGCAGATTACACTAGTCCTGCATGGCTGGTTTCCAGCTTGCTGGATCACAGATTCACCTCATTTGCATGGATTTCTCCTGCAAATGGGATAATTTGCATACAGGGTCTGAGTCCGTGCAGGACTAGTGCAAGAGCACTCGTGCACACCCCTGCAGGCTATTCCTGGATTGCACAGCAGACATATTGCCTGGTAGAGCTCCTGAGCTAATCCTGCATGCCAGGCAAGGCTTGCAGAATCCAGGGGTAAGTCTTTATAAACATACTTAGAGGATGGTAGTAAGAATTAAAGGGTCATCCACCAGTCTTCTTAGGTATCTTATGCAGTAGTTTTTTTTTTAACATTATCTGTAAAACTATTTTGTAGCCAAAGACTATTTTCTATTTCAAAAATCTAAGTATGATACATTTTTAGATGCTGAAACCAACATTATTTCCATTACATCGGATATAGATTGCATCCATTCAGCTTATAATAACGAAGCATGAGGCAGACTTGTAACTACAGTACACTCTTACAATCACTTATATATTTTGAAATACAAAGGCATCTCCATATTCTGACTTCTTAGAAGAAAATTTAGAACATGACAGCTGAGCTCCCACACAGAGTCTTAAGGAATACCTTGCTGTCTCAAATAACAAGTGCTCCATCCTACACCACTGCTTTTCTGTCACTAGACCAATTCTCAGCACACTGAAAGTACAGTTGTGTAAGCTATACTTACCCATAACAGTAGATATTTGAATTACTCACTGCTGCAGTAGTCTTTAGGCTAGATGGGTTATATCCTACCTAGAAGAGTACAATCGGCCAACTTACAAAAGTACTGTCTCCCACCCACACCTCCACTCTGACTGCTGATTGGATAGCTTTGTGGAGGGAAATCAGCAGTCAGAGTGAAGCTTTCTTCAGGACTTTCTTGTCCATAAGTAAAGAAGGAATATGCTCACATGCTCATCCTCAACTTCTAAAAAGACATAGAAATATAACAATGAATAACTTTATATCACAACTAACTATATATATATATATATATATATATATATATATATATATATATATATATATATCTATATGTGTATAAATAAAATGGGGAATTGTGGGTGGGTGTGGCTACTGCAGCAGTGAGGAATTTGAACATCTACTGTTATGAGTAAGTGTGACTTATACAACTATACAATGTTCATCATTCGCACTGCTGTAATAGCCTTTAAGCTATATAGGTTGATAACCAAAGCCTATGCAGCCTTGGTAAATTAATGATATGGATATAGGAGTCCCTGTTGAATGGTCTCTGCAAAGTCGATCTTGGATCTAGAAAAAGAATCCAGCTTATAATGCCATGTAAAGCTATGTACAGAGAGCCATCTAGCCACCTATGAAATATTTCTGGAGTCCACACCTTTCCAGTATGCCACAGAAGAAACCAAGGCTCCAGTAGACTGAACCTTTATTCTGCCTAGAATTAGATTAACATGGTTGCAGTAGAAAAGACAATATCTGAGGAGAACCATCTGAAAGCAATCTGTTTTGATACAGGTCATCCTTTTTTGTCTCACTATAAGCAATAAATATCTGATCTGCTTTTCTAAAGGACTTAGTTATATCAAGGTCATACCTGAGCTGCCAATGTACATCCAGAGTATGCATGATCCTTTCTCCCTGGTTATGAGGATCTGGATAGAATACTAGGAGACTGATGGCTTAATTCAAAATAAATGCTGAAACAACTCTAGGCACAAATGATAGATTTGTTCTCAATGTGATCTTATCTGTATGGAAGACCAGATAGGGTTCACCCACCTTGGGAGCTTGCAACCCAGATACTCTTCTTGCAGATGTCACAAGCAATGAGAAGAACAGTTTTCCTAATAATGAATCCCAACTCTGTTTGATGAGCAAGTTCAAATGGTTAACTTTTTGAGCACAAAGTTAAGATCCCATGAAGTAGCAATTTCTTTACGCAGAGGTCACAGGTATAGAACTCCCATCTAAACTGTTTCACTAAAACATTGAATGACATGGAAATGGCTGCAATATGTACCATTGCAGAGGAAAAGACAAGCCAGAGGATAGTACCTCATACAAATCTTTAAGCACTGCTGGCACATAATCCTTAATGGGACCATAGTTATTGGCTATCCACCAGCCAGAAAATCGTTTCCACTTGCCACTATAAGACTTCCTACTAGCAGGTTTTCTTTCCTCCTTTAATACCTGTTACACATCCTTATGAAATACAAGCCTAAAAGGAGTCAGAACTGAATCATCCAGGTAGTTAGGTGAAGATGTCTGAGAATGGGTTGTAACAAACTTCCCTTTTCTTGTGTGAGTAGGTCCAGTTTTTGAGGAAGCATGTCGTAATTGCCCTGGCCAGTTCCAAAAGAAGGGAGAATTGCCTAGGCCAAAAGGGGGTTACCTCAATTATCTTTGGGTAGTCTATCTGAATTTTCAGAATTACCTTGGATGTTAGTGGAAACAGTGGAAAGGCATAAATGAATATTACTGATCACATGAAAGAAAAAGCATCTAATCTGCAGACTTGTTTGAAAGAAGTCATAGAGAAGAATTTGTTCAGGTGTCTGCTTTGAAAGGACGCAAACAGATCTATGTGAGGTGTTCCCCACAACAAGATCAATTCCTGGAAATCCCTCTAATTCAGTTTTATTTCATGAGGGTTGGTTTTGGTCCTTCTCAGCTTGATGACCACTACATTTGCACTGATGGAATATAAGATGCTTTGATGGTTAAAGAGTGCTGAAGAGCTTACCTTCCAAGCCATCATAGCCAGTTCGCAAAGAGGGTGCCACCTGGTACTCACCCACTTATTTAAATATCATATCACTGTGGGGTTGTCTATAATGACCTGAAGAGGTACTGAAGACATAGATGATAAAGAGATTTGATGGCATGGATCAGTCTATGTAGTCTTCTCTATTGCAGTTCCTTTTTGACAAAGCCCAAAATTGGAATCTGAAATTCCAGAGAATGCAAATGTTTAGCCCATGTTTTTTTCATAACTGTTGAATCTTTCTCATGTGTAACCTGGTGAATGGAATCATCAGAATTGTAGAAGCCATGAATCCCAGGGTGCCGAGATGCTCTATGGCCAAAGTCTGAGACTGATTGGAGAAATTCAGGGAAGTTTTCAGATAAAAATCTACCTTCTCCTGTGTCAAAATAACTTTTTTGTTGACAGATGTCTCTAAGACAGCCCAGAAAGACAATCCTGTATAACAGGGTCAAGGAAGATTTCTGAACATTTATCTGGAATCCCAGATTGGTCAGAAGAGAAGAAACCTAATGGCTCTTGACATCTGGGAAAAAAACTTTGCAAAGATAATTACGTCATCTAAGTAAAGAAATATCTGTCTACAGTTCTGTCTACAGTGAGCTATGACTGGACCTAGATACTTTACATAGCCTTTGAGATGTAGATAATCTGAAGGGTAATGCAGAAAACAGGTAATGTGATCAAGACATAGAATGTCTGACAGGTTTCCTGAAGTCTGTGGCTGCAAGAATGGGATGATAACCATGTTTTAGATCTACTATTACCATAAAACTCCCTTGGGGAAAAAAGAGGCAACATATTTTGAAGGGTCAGCATTTTAAATTTTGCTACTTTCACATACATATTTAGAAAAGAAAGATCTTGAAATGGTCTCCAAGAAGGCTCTTTCTCTGGTGCTAGAAACATTCTCAAAGTGAAGCCTTTGTCCCTTTGATTTAATGGAAGGTTCTATGACTCATAGAGTGAATAAGTGATGTGAATCTGAGGGGAAAAACTGTTTGGGTCAAAGGATGTGTAGGAACTCACTTGAAAGGAAATATTTGTATCCTGTGTCACCTGTATCCCACCTGAACTACTTTTAGCACCCACGACTCTGAAACAATCTGTTGCCAAAAGGGAATCCTTAGACTTAGTTTCTAGGACAAATTCAGAGAGATGGAAAGGGTGAGAAAGGGGAAAAGAATGCTGGTACATTCATTCTAAAATATTAAACTGTTCCTTTTTTGAAAGACTTCTTTGTTTTTTATTTCCCTCCTGCCACCTCTTTTTGGCTCCTTGTTTTGCTTAAGAAGACAGGGATTGATTGCTTTGCTTTGTAGAAGGGAAAAAAAAAGTATGTGTGAGGTTTATAAGAGGAGGTCTGACAAGTCTTAGAAACTCACAGGATTAATCTCCCTCTCTCATCAATTTTTTTGAGGACATTAGTAGCAGATGGGCCAAACAAAACCTCCTTATCTAAAGCTGAATTTATAATTTCATACTTTACGTCATCATAAAACTTCTAATTACATACCCAGACATATCTCAACACTGTAGCAGCACCAGTGGTCTTAGACACATTATCTGCACAATCATACACACACTTTAAGGCATGTTTAATACTTGAGAAATGTTAGATATAATGGAATTCAGATCAAAATTATGCAATTTGCAAGAAAGTGTAGCAGATAATTCTTTCAAACTGTCTGCTAAAAAAAGATAAACTTCTACAAATGAGTCTAACAGTTAAGAATTATATTCACAAAACTGGAAGAAGGATTTATTCTCTTAACACTTCTGTCCAATACTTTCCTTCTTTACCCATAGGAGAAGGATTTGGTAAAACCAAGAGTCTATTTCCAGCTGGTACAGATGTAGATATGGCTGCAGGATCAGATCTGAGGTGGGAAACAGATGCTTCTTAGTTTGAGAAACTTTGTAAAATCTATCTGCCTTTTTGGAACCTGAAGGCTGACAGTATTATTACAGGCAACATTAAATACATCATCCAAGGCTATATAATAGGAGATATGGGAGAGGAATTAGGCATGTCTACTTCTAACATGTCTATCTCCTCAATTCAGGTGAACATCCACCTCTTCCAGTAAGAACACTTCTTTCATCCTGGCTTTTGTCTGAGAAAAGGAAAACCTCTCTAAGGGAAGTTGTGAGGACCAAGTTTCCTCTTAATCAGATATTCTGAATCAGAGATTTCCTCAAAAATATCTCTGCTGACATCATTCTAAGATAAGAATTTCTGTGCACCATAATTAATAGTCTGTAATAACTGCCAAATATAAGAAATTTAACTTTTCCAACAGACACCACATTTTCAGATCAATAATATTTAATATTTTATTTTTACAGGAAAAGGTTTAGCTGAACATCAATTTGAAAAAGGCACTGCTGCCCCATCTAGACGCCTCCTTCCTTGGCTACCCTGAGATACATCTTCCAGAGTTCCCTGACTCAGAGAAGATGTTTTCCCATTTCCAGGTTGAACACTGGAACAGCTGAAGAGGATATGACTGATCCCCCATTCATGGTGGCTAAAAGAATCACATCAGAGGAAGCCAGAGAGGTGAGTGAGTGTTCTCAGGAATGACAAATTGGCACTACGGATTCATCTACTATTAAATGAGGCACTGACTGAGCCCATGGTATTGGCAATGGCTCTTTGGTAAGTTGTTTTTTCTTTCTAGGTATATTGGGAGACGGAAAAACTGGAGCAGGATAAGTATCCGTGTTATAATCGAGGAGTATGTCTAAAAGTAAACTTTACAGGAATGAGTTGATCGAAAGGTAAGTTGTCAAAAAGTGTTTTCAAGCAGCACACACAGACTTACATTTACATACCGAATCATCTAACACAGTAATGTATAAACACCCTGGTATCCTGTTAAAAAGTCTTTGCCAAAAGACAGTCTGACAGAAAAAAATGGGACGTGTACACAAGCTGTTCAATATAAGTCACCCAGGCAGAGGAAACATCACAGTCAAAAGTCAAATAGAAGTTTATTTACAAAACTGGTAAGCACTTTCACAATAAATTAATATTGCTTCATCAGACAAAGAGACTAGTGCAATACATATGTCTTAAATAACAATTTAAAAATCTGCTATCCAATCACAATTCAGGGATCATTCCATTGACAATTAGTGTTTAAAAACACATAACAGAAAAATGCTCTATTGTATTCATCTAATAAAACATGAACACTATACATATATATATATATATATATATATATATATATATATATATATATATATATATATATATATATATATACCTACCTATATATAAAATCATCCTACATAAAAGGATATATGTATATAAACTATAAATTCATCAAAACCTCCCTATAATCATAATAATGGCAACAATATTAATATTAAAACTATATTAGGATTTCTTATATTTGTTCACCTTTTTGGATTTTAAAACGGGTTTAAGGGGAACACTATCATTCAATCCATGGCCTCTATGGGAGCCAAGTCTTAAAATCCACTGGAGTTCCATTGTCTCCGTCGTATTAACTAGATCTCCTTGTCTAACATTCTCCCTCTCAACGTGCATTGCTTGAAATGAAAATGTATTTTGTGCCCTTTTCTTTAATGTATGCTTGGCCAAAGCATTGTGTTCTAGACCCCTTGTGGCACAATTTACATGATCTCTGATGCGTTCTCTAAAATGTCTGTTTGTTTTCTCTATGTAAAACTTAAAACATTGTATGCAGTGTGCATAATAAACTATATGTATCATATCACAGTTAGCTTGACATCTCACTTCCCATAAAAGTCCTCTATCAGGGTGTCTAAAGTATCTAGATTCATCTATATATTGACATTGGGCACATTTGCCACATTTCCTAGTGCCTCTAATTAACCTTGAATCAGGTCTAGCCATGTTATAATTACATAAAAATTGTTTCAAGCTTCTCTTATTTTTGTATATAAATGTAGGATTATGGCCCACTATTGCTGTAGTATCAACATCTGTAAGTAATATGGGCCAATTTCTCTTGACAATATGTTGGATCCTAGAGATATCTTGAGTATACGACAAAATCATAGGGACACAGCTCAACATAGATCTTGTATTCATGTGTCTAGGTCGATTACTATAGTATGGGAAGGCTCTACCTTGTCTTTCACTAGTTACTTCTCTACATACTTTTGAAATTTCATCGGTCTTAAAACTCTACTTTCAAATTCAACCGCAAGTTGTCCCAAACTAGATATAAAATCATGTTCTTCACATGACAGGCAAGAAATCCTAAAGGCTTGACCTTTCATTACACGGTTAAATGTATATCCCGGATGCATGCTTTGTCAATATAGAAAGGATGGACAATAGCATGACTTCCTATATAATCTAGTAGACATGGAATTGCCTGTCTTACTTACTTGGAAATCCAAAAATTCAGTTGAGCTAGTCGAATATTTAATGGTAAAGTGTAAGAATATACTGGTAGTATTTAAATGAGCAAAAAATTCTAAAAGTCCTTGTTCATCACCTTCCCAAACCAGGAAAAGATCATTGACAAAATGTTGATAAAACACAATATGTTGATTATGTGAGCTCAGAATACAATGATGTTCCAATTCAAAAAATCCAAAAAAGAAGTCAAGAGGAGATAGATGCGAAAATTACAAGTCAAATAACGTTTCCAAACAATGAGTTTAGGTTTCGATATCAGGCTTCATCAGATAAAACTGTCATTGGTCATATCTTTTTATGAACAATGAATTACTGTTTTTTGTCATACTGAATAGTATGACAAAAAGGAAACATTGAATTTCATTTGTTCATTTTGAAATGAAAGTATATCATGATTGGCTAGGGATGAATTAATTTTGTATAAAAAGAGATTTTAGAACATGACAGTTTTATCTGATGAAGTCTATTGGACGAAAACGCAGACCTAAATAAAGCGTTCATTGTTTGGAAACGTTATTTGACTTGTAATTTTCGCATCTATCTCCTTTTGGCTTCTTTTTTGGAGTTTTTGGTGTTAGTTGAAGAAGTTGGCCGTAGAGATGTTCCAATTCAGCCATAACTATGTTTGCATACATGTTGGCACAGCTGGTGCCCATAGCAACACCAGCAAGTTGCCAATAACATGCATTATGGAACATGAAATATTACATTCCAATACCATTTCCAACAACATGCGCAAAAAAATCAATACAAGGAAGAGAAATCTTCCGTGACCTTATTAGATAATTTGAAACGCAATATTGAAAATAATCTTTATAAACATAAGAGGCTTCAATGCCAACGATTCCGTATGGAAGCCTGTGTGAATTTGAATATCGTGCCTAGAGCACTTAGAGTGTTAAATATGCTGTCCTACGGCACTACCTATCCTGTGCTACTAGCCAAGTGGCAACAAATAAATTTGGATACAAGTAAAGCATATTTACAGCTTTTGATAGATTTCTTCTATCCACATGAATTAGATTTAATTGATCAGATCTCTAACCAACAATGGGAAATAACAATGGTTGGTTAAGAGATTACTCATAACGTATGTTACTTTCAACTTCCTGGTGTTGCTATGGGCATCAGCTGGGCCAACACTTATGCAAATGTAGTTATGGCTGAAGGGGAACATCATTATATTTTGAGCTCACATAATCCACATATTGGTTTTTATCAGTGTTTTGTCGATGATCTTTTCCTGGTTTCAGAAGGTGATGAATGAGGACTGTTAGAATTTTTTGCTCATTTAAATACTACCAGTATCTTCTTACAATTTACCATTAAAAATTTGACTAGCTCAATTGAATTTTTGGATGTCCAAGTAAGTAAGACAGGCAATTCCATGTCTACTAGATTATATAGGAAGTCATGCTATTGTCCAGCCTTTTTACATTGACAAAGCATGTATCCGGGATATACATTTAACCGTGTACGGTTCCCCTTCACAAGCTCAAGTTATTGAAACTCGAAATTCAGAAGCTCAAGCTCAGAATCTCGAGTTTCAGTAACTCAAACTTGTGAAAGGGAGACAACAAAAAAAAAAAAAAAAAAAAAAGGAAGTTTACTGACATGTATGCAGAGGGCTGAGTCACCCTGCACTCTCCCTGCTGAAATATACCAGCTCCGTGACCGCACTATAGCCGAAGAACGGAAATTCTCCCATTGTGTGCTTCTGTATACAGCACTGAATGGGAGATTTCCCGCATCAACATTGTAGTGCGATCTCGGAGTTGGTATATTTAAGTAGGGGGGTGTATGGGGTGCAGGGAGGCTTGCTGCAAAAACATTGTAAAGGCATGTTTGTATGTCTTTTACGCCCACTTTAGGATTTTGAGTTGCTGAAAACTCGAGATTCTGGGCTCGAGTTTATGAATTTTGAGCTTTCAGCAATTCAAGATTCTAAAGGGGAAACATATACACATATATTGTTCATGTTTTTATTAGATGAATACAACAGAGCATTTTTATGTTATGTATTTTTAAACACTAATTGTCAATGGAATGCTCCCTGAATTGTGATTGGATAGCAGATTTTTTAATTGTTATTTAAGACATATGTATTGCACTAGTCTCTTGGTCTGATGAAGCAATATTAGTTTATTGTGAAAGCGCGTATCATTTTTGTGAATAAACTTCTATTTGACTTTTGACTGTATTGTTTCCTCTGCCTGGGTGACTTATATTGAACAATTTGTGTATGCTTTGGGTGATTTGGATCATTTTCACAAGTGTACACAAGCACTGACATACCCTGAAGTAATCCCTTTCCATGTAAAACACTTCAAAATTTCAATCAAATAATTCAGAGTTTACATAAGCAGTACATATTCTCATAAAAAATCCCCTAAAGAACTTAGACCTAAAAATTGCTTTCCCTGAAGGAAACGTCTGATATTTGAAAGAATACTGTGTTTCTTAAAGGGGAAATACCACTTAAAACCCTATTTAAAAAAAATAAATAAATAATATACACACACACACACACACACACACACACACACACACACATATATATATATATATATATATATATATATATATATATATATAAAATATATGGGAGGAAACACCCAAATCTGCTCAGAGCTAGTACAAAACGACACAAAATACATGGAACCGACTGGCATTGCCAACATTCTGGCTGACAGGTTCAGTACAAACTTTACCCCCCCTTCCCCCCCCAAAAGGGCCTGTCTCTATCCCAGATGAATGTAGTCCCCCAGATATCTCAGACACACAGGTAAAAGCAGCCCTCTCCAAAGCCAAAAACACAGCGTCTATGGGACTGGACGGAATACTGGGCTGCGTCCTGCATGAGCTCCAGGAGGAACTAAACCCCCACTTAAATTCAATATTCCAACTCCGCCTTAAAACAGGTTATGTACCCAAGGAATGGCATACAGCAAAAGTGATCCCTCTCCACAAGGGTGGCCCCACAAAGGATCCTGGGAACTATCGACCCATAAGTCTGACTAGCCTAATTTGCAAGGCTATGGAGCGTATCATTATAGATCTCATAAACAAAGACATCGGGAACCTCCAGACACTGGACCCCACCCAGTTTGGTTTTGTTAAAGGCAGATCCTGCCTCCTAAACCTGGCTGACTTTTTTTAAACAGTCACCAAAGCCATAGATGAGGGAAAGGCAGTCCACACTGCCTATCTGGACCTCGCTAAGGCTTTTGACACAATACCTCACTCTGGAATCATAAACAAACTAACCAGCTTAAACATCAACCCATATGTTACAAAATAGGTTGCAAACTGGCTTACAGATAGAACGCACATGGTCAGGGTTGGAAATGCCATGTCTGACTCCAAATCAGTAACAAGTGGAGTCCCACAGGGCTCAGACCTGAGGCCCCTCTTGTTCGGAATATACTTCTCTGAAGTACAGGCCAACACAAAAGGACTGTGGCCTACCAAGTTCGCCAATGATTGTAAACTGGGAACCATTATAGACTCCCCGGCTGACACAAGCATCCTCCAAAAGGGTCTTACGGAGACAGATGCCTGGTGTCAAAGCCATGGCCTCAAACTTAATGCCAAAAGATGCATAATCATCCCCTTTGGGAAAAACAAGATGCCCACTAATTACCACATAGGAAGTAACCCACTAAGTACAGAAGAAGTAATTAAGGATCTGGGAAACCAGGTTGATAGTAACCTCTCCTTTGACAATCACATTGCCAAAACAGTCAGAAAATCATTCTACATTGCCCATCTTATAACTAAAGCATTCTCATTTAGATCTAGAGAGGTCATTGTGCCCCTGTACTCATCACTCATCAGACCCATAATTGAGTACAGTGCCCCATTTGGGATGTACCTTACCCGGCACCTACAGCAGCTGGAGAGACCCCAAAAGTTCCTTACCAAAAGGATCATGGGCCTCAAACAGTTGCCCTATGCAACTTGGCTAAAGAAACTACAGCTCTACTCAGTTGCTTACCGCCTGCTCAGAGACGACCTCTGCCTGACTTACAAGGCCATGTCCAACCCAGAATTAATGGACATGCTCCACCTTAAAAAAAAACAAATCCACTAGAGCCACATGCTCCTCAGACTTAAACCTCAGCACAGCAATAAATAGAACATGCTGGAGGGATAGATTCATATCCCAAAGGCTTCCCACACTCTGGAATAAAATCCTGATTCACATAAGACAAAGCCCCTTGCTGGCCCCCTTCAAGAGAAATCTTGATGAGTGGATGGGAAACCATAAGTTTGCACCTGGGATCACTCCAGTGGCGCTACTGGACAGAGGCTCTAGAAGTTAAACTATAAGGGTGGAGAGAGCCAAACACATTTTTGGCTAGGCTTATAAATGCCCTAGGGCAGATAGCCTAGTATAAACCTATGAACCTATGAACCTATATATATATATATATATATATATATATATATATATATATATATATATATATATAAAGAGGTAAAAGGGCAAAAAAAATCAGTGTAAAATGGTTCTGTACTGGGGACTTGTACGCCAGAAACAAAACTGAAAGCCAGTTGCTATTCCTTTGAAACTCTTCATGAGGCATCAAGAAAGTACTGAAGAAGGATTCACTGTGATTGCCAATTTCCCTCCACAGGGCTGTCCAATAAGCAATCAGAATTAAGGTAGGAGGGGGAGCCAGAACATTTGGAAGCTGGCCGATTGCTGTGTCCTGGACAGGACACAATCCATGTAGACTAAAGGCTACTGCAGCAGTGGGAATGATGAACATTAACATTTCCATTCAACATCAGTTTGCATAGCTTATCAAACCGTTATCTAATGATGGTTTTACTGCTTTCTTTCAAGAAAGAAAGAAAGAAAAAAATTCTGAAGACACAAGCTAACTTAATCCTGATGAAGGAGCAGTAGGTCACCTCTGCCTACACAAATTATCTCTATGACAATTCAGTCAATGATTCTGCAGAGAATACATGTCAAACTGAGAGGCCTATATTTTTCTGGATCAGAGATGATTCCTCCCTTGTGCATGGGAACCAGTATTACTGGGCATGACAGTTTTGTTATATATTTCCATTTATATAAATCCCTGAGTAGAATGGATATTGATTCTGATGTATTGCAAATTGAGGAGATGCTCATAGAAAGCAAGTAACAAGGCATTGGTTGTTTGTGCTGTCTGGGGCTAAAGCAAACAAATGTTGGATAGAGAAGGAGATGACAGAGATATTCCTTTTAGAGGGGATGGATGAAAAGCCTGCTGACAAAAGATGAAAAAGGTCTGACATGGGATAAACAAAATCTGGGGAGCCAACAAATTGAGAGTTTAATAAAGACCTACTGGGAGTCAGGTAAACAGGGAGCACATAAGGTAAGCAGGGAGCACATAAACAAGATTAAAGGCAGATGAGAAAGTAATCCAAACATACAATGAACAGGCTGAGACAATGTCATAGGGAAGCTGAAGGCAGGAATCATGAGTGGTGAAGATACTTGAACTCCAAAAGGTTTGTTAGGAAAATCTTCTGATGTGGGAGAGTCTTTGTTTCTAATGGCTGACTTTTTTTTTTATAAAATGCTTTCCAGTTTATAATGTGTTATGCATTCTTCTTACATCTGATATGTGTTTGTACATGTTATATGTGTATTTATGTATTATTTTCATTGCAGTTTAAAATATGTTACAGGTTCTTTGTACAGCTAATATGTGTTTGTACATGTTATATGTGCATTTATGTATTATTTTCATTGCAGTTTATAATGTTACAGGTTCTTTGTACATGTAATATGTTTTTGTATATGTTACATGTGTGTTTATGTATTATTTTCACTTGTTAATAATTAAAAATGCTCAAATGCCAGAGGTGCAAGATAAGTACTTATTAAGGACAGAATGGTATGTCTGTCTGAAGTGGATTTTGGTCAGATATTTTAAACATTTACATTTCTCTTACTTTCTGATACTGCAACTAAACTTTGGCCATTATGGAACAGCCTGGTTATAAAACAGAGCAAGAAATTATTGCTTGAAGTAAGCAGTTACTCCAGTACCTTCACATTATTACCTTGCTTTCGTAACAGTTTTGATAAATTATTTTATTCTAGAACTATTGCTTTAAACCATAGACGCATTTAAATAATCTTAAGAATAAATGACATTCCGAGAGAAACTTACAAGTATGTGCATTTGTGTTCATCAAATCTCTCCTAAAACTGCTCATCATCAGAGGCATTCTGTCTGAGTGAAAAAGTGTGATATACAGTTATGTGTATATTGTTTCTTTTAATAAGAGTTTAGCAAGGAAAGATAAAATGGGGAATAAGCTGCAGTAACTACACTATGGGCAGGATTCACTAAGCCTCCGTGTAATAGTTACAAGGCTTACACGGAGGCTGCAGTTAAACGGTGTGAGGTCAGCATGTCATGCATATGCATGAGGGCATGCTGAATCACACCTAAGGCTTCATGGTCTGTGGAAGACAGTAGGGGCGGCCCAGAGGGCCGAGCCCTGCAAGCGGACATGCCCCCGAGAGGCTAACCCCCGG
>NC_056741.1:1171994620-1172167047 GCF_019279795.1 Protopterus annectens | reverse complement strand
TGGTAGTATTCGACTGGGAAAAGGAATACATCCTTAATACCCATTGGAAACTATATCTTGCTGGGTATTTCCGGTACCTGGACGACATTTTTATATTATGGAAGGGGGACCTTGATCAACTGAATAAGTTTCATTTATATCTAAATTCATGTAGCGACCACTTGAAGTTTACTATGGATAGACATCACGAGACAATATCCTATTTAGATGTACAAGTAAGTCTAAAGGAAGGCAAATTTAAGTCTAACATTTTCCGGAAGGAAACTTTCAGCAATTCCTACTTACATTATATGAGTAATCATCCCTGGGTGCAAAAGAGGAATATTATTAAGGGTCAATGCATTTGGGTAGCCAGGATGACGTCTGAAAGGGAAGATGTTGAGGAAGAACTAGCCAAAATAGCCTGGTTCTTTAAGGAAAGGGGGTACCCGATGGATATGATAGTTGACATAACTGGATATGTCCTTAAACAGTGGGGTACTAAATATAAACCGTTGATTGGGGTAGGTCTGGGCAACCATACCAAAGACGACGGAGTTAGTAGTGACCAAGTAGTATTAGCTGGTAATTATGATATGGCATGTGTGTTGCAACACAACAACTTCAGTGGAGGAGTCAAGAATATCATTCACCATAATTGGAATGTACTAAGAGTGGATGACAAATTGTACAATATTTTGGGAGTAAAGCCCCATTTTGTACATAGACGGGGCAACAACATGAAGGGGTTGTTGGATAAGAAAGTTGCAAAATACAATGATTTAGAGGTTAAAACAGGTACCACCAGGTGTGGCACCTGTAATCAATGCAGATATATTGTATCAAATAAGGAAGTAGTGTTGTCCAACTATAATAATACCAGCATACAATATCAGAGAGGGAATTGTAGAACTACCAATCTAGTATACTTAGCCACCTGTAATGACTGCCCTTGTTTCTATGTAGGGATGACTACCCGTTGTTTGAGGAACAGGATTTACGATCACATGTATAGGGTAATGAAAAAAGATACCAACAATGCACTATCAAAGCATTTGATGGACAGCGTAACCTGTTCAGGGTTCAAGTTTGGAATATTAGAGGTAGCCAAAAGGAACATTAGGGGTGGGGATATAAAATTAAAAGTGAGAGAAAAAGAAATCTGGTGGCAAATTAGACTAAATGCATCTGTACATCCTGGAATAAATGAACAAATATCTATTAAGCCTTTATTGGAGGCTATGTGTAAATGATAATTGTTTTTAAAAAATTTTTTTAGTACCTGTTGGTAGATATTTTACATGGATTTACATAGTATACATCAAGAGTTAATATGTTTTATTCAAAGTATGTACGATTTATAGAATAGTTAGACATTAGTCTTATATGGGGTATGAGCTGTATAACAGTTTATTTCTTGGATATGATTTTTAACTTGTATTATGTATTGTTGTAATTATTAGAATGAACTACTTTAGGCACTAGCACTTTAAATCCACTAATTATTTTAAGTAATTGGTACATCAGGTGATGCAAAGGAATGTATTTATATGAGATTGATTTGGTTATCTGGTTGTTCTGAAGAAGTCATTATTTGATGAAAGCGCTCAACTACAGTATTTTATTGTGTGGAATAAATATATTTTTTATCGGATGTTCTTGGTGCTGGTGTTTTGAGAGAACACTTTCCTCGAAACTTATTAAAAGCTTTATGTCTGGAAATACTATAAGGAGAACAGTATCTACAGTTTTAAACTGTTCTCAACACCAAGTGGCAATATTAGGTCAGAAACTGCTGTTGTGAATAGTAAGAAATTCAGACTCCTTTTTTCAAACTAGATACATGTAAATTCTCCTAATATTTTTAGGTGAGTCACTTGTGGGAAACTATGAACTGTAGAAAAAATTCATGGGCTATGCTTGTAGAGAAGCAATTGAACTATCCAGAGATATTTTAGGTACTATGAAGAGATAAAGTTGTGATACTTACATGGTCATACTGATTTATTTATCAGTTTAGGAAGATTGCCAGGAAACCATCACATGCAGATAAAGTGCCAGTGACTTGTTGCTCTTCTATTTTTATGCCTATTTATTAACTGGGCAAGCCCATTTGACAAATTGTCCTTTTTCATGGGTGGCTGTCTGGTTAAGTGACTTGAGTCATACAGCAGGCAAATGAAGGTGAAGGAATCGACCTTTACATCTGACACTGGAATTAGCTTATTAACAGCTCAGAAATTTTAGTACTCTGCTCTAATTACTAGCCTTGCTTTTTCTTAATAGCTTTAAAAACTAAAGTTGAAAATAAACTGTACAGAATGAAAACCTTAGGTGTCATTAAGAAAAAAATGCATTAAAGCAAACAATCAGTTAACAGTTCAGAGACAAAAGACAAGTTTCACATCTATATCGATCCACAAGAACTCAGAAGATTGAGTGCATCACCCATTGCTTACAAATGAAGTAGCTGTTTTAACAATGATAAATGTTAAGTTTTTATTAGCACTAGATTTAAATAAGGGATTCTGATACATAATGCTACACAAGCAAATTTACAATTGTGGATATTACCATGCCTTTATGAAGATACAGATTTCTAAGACAATTAGCTGGTATTTTGTCATATAGCAGCTGCTCCAAACAGCTGCTATCCAAGTAATCAAAGGATTAGGCTTTGGTATAAACACAATACATCATCTATTTTAGTAGCGATAAGCTTCATCACAGTTTGTGAGTGAAAGCGCTTAAAGTTTTTGTGTAATAAATCTTTTGGTTGTGAACCACAGTTGCTGAGTTCGTACTTCATTGCCCGTGCAGAGGATATAAGCGGACTGTTGTGTAGGGAGAAGCAATCTTTTTTGGCGTTCTGCATCGCTGCTATACATCTTTATTTGGTGGACTGAACGTCTCTTTTTAAGATGATTATCTGTTTTAGTGGGGTCAGACACAAGAACAACAAGAAAAATAGAGTGATACATCTGTTAAACAGACTGAGATGGATTAATTTTTAATCTTAATAAGAGCAATTGTAAAACCAGATTAACAGATCTGAAATACTTGATATATTCTAACACCAGAGGAAGTGAAACCTGATCAAGAAAATACTTAAGCATTTGTACAAATAGCATGATTAAAAGAGAAGTAGGCATTTCAGTGTTTTCTAGGTAAGAAACAGTATCTTGCAAATGCCAGTAAGGAAGTTCCTATAACAAGATGTAGCCAATAAATTGAGCTATGAGCAGAAGTGCACAGTAAACTGGTAACCTGTGATTCAGGGTTAAAATACTATGATGTGAATAAGCCAGCCAAAATGGTATATGAAGTGCTGTCCTACAACAGAAAAGATCAGTTGCCTGTTGTTTAAAGGCATTTACAAATGTACAAAAGAGATATGCAAAGAAAGAGAATTATAACCATTAGTGTATGGGTATGAGAAAGTTAATGAAGATATTTATATGGTAAAAATGCTCAGGTAGAAACAGTTAATAAGCCTTTGAAAAAACATATTCTGAAAGTCCTTTGACATGGCATCTTAGAGGTTACAATATAGAGAACTTAGTATTCAAAACTACGACTTGAACATGAAATTACAATTACTCTACAAATCCACCATAGCCCAAGCTTGGAACAAACTCCCCTTTCACATAAGATCTATTCCCCATCCCAAAGACTTCAAAAAGGAAATAAAACTTCACCTTCTCAACACCAAAAGTTGTCCCTGTCAAGCCCCTACCTAATCCATTACTATGCTATATGACTTTTTTTCACTCCTTCTATACCGACTTTCATCTGCAATATCCTCCTTATTCTCCCCTTTGCCCTTTGTCCTACTATGAGAGTAAACCCTTAGGCTTTATTGCTTCACCACATGTACTTATGTACATACTGCTCGCTCATGTACTTAATTAATTTCTTCTCTTTGTTATCTTTTTCACCCTCCTGGAAAACCCATCTGGATACTCTGTCAATAATAAAAAAAATATTCTTCTGATCATGTTATTATACTTTACTGCTTATGTATATTAGGAACTTATGCAATAAAATTGCTCTCTATATGAATGTAACATTTGTTCTGTAACTTTGTACTAGAGCTTTTCTCCCCGGGTATCCACTGCAAATGGGTTTCTAGCCCAGCTAGACTAACCCGGTTAACAAATGTCAAATAAATAAATAAATAAAATTCAGATCAGGCCTGGGAATACACATGGCAGACATAAATCATATTTACTAGAGAAACATGGAGTATTCCCATAGATCTCAACCTCTTAATTTCATAATTAGAGATAAAGACAAAAAACAATCATGGAAAGGCATTATATATAAGTCAGGGTTACTTTTTTTAATATTGGCACTACAAATGTAGAAAGTTGTTAGAACAAGAGGATATGAAGCAACACACATTTTAAAGTAAAATAACTATACCACTCTAATGATTGTCATTATTTTGACTGTAATCCACCACCTTTTATAAAAAAAAAAAAAAAAAAAAAAAAAAAAAAAAAGAACACATTTTAAGACAGGGCAAAAAATTGAGCCAAAATCACGGATGCCTGAAAATCGGGGTCAATTGAGATGTATGAATGTTCCAAGTAGAATAAGAAGAACTGAAGACGGTTTGCTAAATTTCATAGATACTAATGACAGAAGACAAACTGAAATAATATCAGCGATGCACTTTTACTAACTTAAAAATGCAGTTACTGTAAGAAATTGCAAGTAAAGTCTTATATAGGCAGAAGTCATCAGTAAGGAAAGCAATTCAGTCTTCTACTTTGTTCAAGTAAAAAAAGGCTGTGTCTAAGGCCTCATGTTCAAAGCTAGCTAATTAATTAATTCATTTAGTTAGTTAGTTAGTTAGTTAGTTAGTTAGTTAGTTAGTTAGTTAGTTAGTTAGTTAGTTATTTTCTCATTTATTGACCTGATGAGTCCCACAAGGCCAGTGTTCTCTTTTCTGAGGGAGATCTGAAATGGTATTCAAACTTCCCCTACTTTTTTAAAGCACCAAATGGTACTGGGGGCTATCACTGGTGCTTGAAGAATTATTCCAGGATGCAGGAAGGAAAAACATTTCTGCTGAAGAAGTTTTGGAAAGAGAATCACAGTACAGTTGAAGAGTGGAGGTTTGGATTCAGACATATTAGAGACTTGAATGAACAAAGGAGACCCAAAGAAAGGTAAGGAGGTCAGCTGAAGTGCTGTGATGTATCCAGTATTACAAGAGTGGGTTGATAAAGAAGCTGATACTGTGACAGAGAAGCAGATTACTGAGGCTGAAGGTACAGAGGCTTGCTTGTCTGACAGAGGGATCTGTTTTAATAATATACTTCTGCAAATGGGTACTGTGGTTGAAGGAAATGAAGTAAAGAAAAAAAAACATATGTAAGTGC
Source organism: Protopterus annectens (assembly GCF_019279795.1). Taxonomy (NCBI): domain Eukaryota; kingdom Metazoa; phylum Chordata; order Ceratodontiformes; family Protopteridae; genus Protopterus; species Protopterus annectens. The sequence goes on along the minus strand of NC_056741.1, from coordinate 1,172,161,678 downwards.
TGTAAGGCAAGGAATAAAAAAGAGTAAACAACATAAATAGTGGCAATTAAAATACAGCAGAAGGGTGCCAGCTTCTGGTAAAAATAAAAAACAAATCAGTGACAGGTATGACATTATGGACAATGTTATATTGGCATTAGGATTTACCTTAAAGGACATAAGCGCTTTGATACATTTGGTGTTGGAAGATTTGTGTGATGTAACTTTTTAGACGTTTTCAAGTGTGCTCAAATTTATGGGTAAAATAGAAGAAAGAAATAATATATCACCTTCTAAAGACTTTAAAAACGCTGGATCACAGTTAAAAAGAAAACTGACCATGCAGTTCAGGACTTCAATCATGAAGGAATTTGAACTTGAAACACTCTTGTTCATAATATATGATACAGTGCATGGCATACAGAAAATGTGTGATAACAAAATGTATGGACAGGGTGGGGTGGGGTGGAAAGGGATATTTATACTAGATATGAATGATGAAAAATTGCAGCATATTTCAATTAATATAATAGTAAATAGAAAAAAGCAATTGTTAGATACTGGGACCAACCAAAGGCTTGCTTTTATTGTGTGGATGAAACACATTTCATATAATAATGCACAAAAAGAAGATGTGGGCGAGGTGGGGAGCAAGGCCATACAGGTAGAAATTGTAAATCATTTCGTAGGAAATATAATGAGTTTGTTATTGGTGGTTTGAATGTACTATGCTGGAAAAAGAGCAGGTACAAGAAAAAGAAACTGAGAGGGAAGAAAGGCAATATGTAGAAAACAATATTCAGGAATAAAGTGAAGTTTGATGGAAGTGAGGAAGAAAGTGAAAGAAATATAACTCAATGTGAAGAAAAGAGTAAGAGTAGGGACTAGTGACTGAAGAGATCCAGATACAAATAGAAAATAAGTTTGATGGGTTAGTAAGTGAAGAAGAAGATAATGACTACAAACAGGGGAAGAACAAGAACAGAAAATTGTGAAATCTACTACAGGGAGGGTGAGAAGAAGAAAAAGAAAAATAAGAACAAGTGGGAAAAAAGATTAAACAAGGAAATAGATGATTTAGGTATTTTTGTACTAAATGTGAACAGTATAATAGTATAAGCGATTAAGTGAGAAGTTTAATGGTTGTTGAAAGGTGTAAAAAGCAAAATAAGAATGTATTATTTTTGCTGGATGCAAGATACGTTAAACACCAAAAAAAAAAAAAAAAGAGAGAAAAATGAAGCTGTATAGGGTAGAGAGATTATATAGTCAGTAGGAGAAGAAATGTGTTCTAGGATGTGTGTGTTAATAACAGAAAAAAAATAAAAAATATTAGTTGTAATAACTTTGAAACCAGAAGGGGTGATATGTGACTTGAAGAAAAATGGAAATTGTGTGAGGCTAATACTATTATATGTGTATATGAACATGTCAGAAAGTAAAAAAATGTTTAAAGAATTAAAAAATATATATATCTGGTACTAAGCATGTCAATTGTGATGATGGGGACATAAACTGTTAGGTAAGAAATAAAAGAAAAATGAAAAACTGTACAACTTGTAAAAATGATAAAAGAAGTGATATGTTAACCTTTTCCCTTCCCTTCAGTTCATCTTTCAGCTTCCTTTTTCCTTGTCACCCTACCCCAATCGAAACTTCCTCCTTTTTTCTGACACAGAGCTAACAGCTACCTCTTCTCTCTCTCCTCTGTTTCTAATGGCCTAAACCTGTTTCTGTCTCCATATGTTGTTTTTTTCATCTGCTAGTTTCTGGACTTCAACTAGTATATATTTTTCTGTATTTCCATCAAAGAGTTCCTCATCCCCAACCCCATACTTTCATTATTATCTTCCACCATTTCTTGCTCAATAACCCCCACCCACATGTTCATTATTTTCAATTTCTAAATTATTTAATGGATAATCAAGACAAAAATGTTAATCATGTCTACATTTCCTACAACATGGTTTATTTTTTTTTCTGTAATGCCTAAACTTCCCACACTGTTCACACATTCTTTGTAAATAATCCATGATTAAATGTGATTCATCCCCACAAAGAAAAAAAACATAATTTTGGCTGCCCCAGTATTTAACATTCCTTTTTTTCCCCTATCATCATCACATTTGGCACATGCTGCAATTTATTTTTTGTTTTTAAAGTTACATAAAGTTCCCGTCCACCGGTCCATACTTTTCTGTTTCTATAACATTTTAATATCATGCACATCTTGATATAAGCTTAAAAAACATTTTAACTCGTTTTTGTCTATCTCAGTTGTTCTGATTAGAAGTAACAGTTTTCTTCCAGTCATATCATTGTTTACAGCATCCTTCTTTCTTTCTCCTCACTGACAAATATTTTGACTATCACCACACTCCACTGCATGGGCTTTGATTCCTCTGGTTCTCCTTCACTAATCATTTTTTGTAAGAGTCAACCAGACCTCCTAATAATATGATATTCACCTCCAATTCATCTTTTCCTTACTGAAATACATTCCCATTCTCTCCTTCATTTTATCTCTATTCACAGTCTGCATCTTAGATTCAGTGATGACTGGTGGCAGCCCTCTGGCACCACCGAGTGACCACCTCACAAAGAATCCTCCAAAGAGGCTTTATTTATATATACATCTTAATATAGCATACCGATCCATTATATTTACATTTCTACAGTAAATACAACATTTACTGTATTTAAATGGTCGCGGTGGTGGTGCTGCGGTAGCATTGTCACCTCACAGTAAGACGTTGTACTGTTTGATTCTCAGTTAGAGCGTCTTCTGTGTGGAGAAATGCGTGAATGGGCATACCTTCATTGAAGGTTGTGCGTCAGGGCCGGCAACCCAGCACGTAAAAATCTACTGCCATTCATTAGCGGACGGAAGTTCCGCTGTGGCAACCCCTAACCGGGAAAAGCCGAAAGACACAACAACAACAACTGTATTTACAATATTTTACGCCTTCAATTTCACAAACTTTAAAATCCTAAATTCAACCCCATAGTTTTCTCCACAACCATCTTTTTTATTTCAAGCAACACATCCTTGTCATTCTGTTTTATTATACAGAAATGCATTGCATTATCTTTTCCATAGCACCCATACTGTTACCATCAATATCCTATTCTGTCAATTTCACATATTTTCATTACTCATATTTTCCAAACAATATTATATGCATGTTTATAATTAAAAAATCTTTTGACTTATACTCATTTTGAATTTTTTACTTTATTTTTATTTATCTTTGTTGACCAGGAAAGTTTGACTGGGATATATATTCTTTTCCAGTGGAAGTCCAGGAAGAAAAGCTCCAGTGTTCACATACATAGGCAATATACAGTATATTTTCATTTTCCAGTTTGCATATATTATTTTAATTTTGGTAACAGATACATTTTGCATACATAATTTTGTCTAACAGATAATTGATGGTAACCTTGCACCATACAGTTTGCCACTATAAGACGAAGAAGAAGAAAAACTAAGAGATAGCCTGAGCATTTGTATGAGGTTGTAGCAAACAGAAATACAAAGAAAAAAACAATGGGAGACAAAAACTACATTTGTGTTGAAGTTAGTGAGTAGTGGTACGATGGAGAGAACAAGTATTAAGTAGTCACAGGTAGTTAAGAAATATAATCAGTTAAATATTTACTGTAGTAGATAGAACAAAAAGTGCAATAATCACCATAATGGAATTTAGTACAGAGCAGCTATCATTTTGTCGGAGGCACTGCAGGTTGTATTATCTCCAGTGTTGGAAATTATCCAGGTGCAGAGCAACAGCAGAGCCAAGTGCCTTTTACAAAAGTTATCTTTCTTTTTATAATCCAAAAAAAAATTTGCTATTTCTTCTTCATTACAATCTTTACATTTTCTCTCCTCATCTGCTTTAAATTTCATTCTATATTTTACAGGCAATTTATCTAATAATAACCTCCACAATAAATCTCCAGCCTCAGAAATCTTCAAATCATTCCCATCTATGTTATTGTTTTTTTAATCTCATCCTAATGATCTCTCCATTGTTATATAAAGTAATATTTCTCCATTATTATGTTACACCATTCCTTTCTTTAACTTCATCAATAATAATTCATCATAACTTCATCGTATAATCATATTCCTATTTTCTATCATCTCTTCCTTTTTTACTTCTTATATTTCTGTTCATTTTTCCATTGTTCCACATTTCATATGTAGTATTTTCCCTGTCAAATTGCCTTTGTTCTTCTTCATATGTTCAATACCAAAAAAAGTGTACAAATGCCAAATGTACAACTACAGTTTGTAAATTCAAACCTCCTAATTCTTTTTTATTTCATAAAATCCCCAATTTAACTGGAGTGAATCTTGGCCCAGAAATAAAATTGAAAATAGTTATTTTCAGTTCTTCCAGGAAACAAATATCACAACTTTCTCAATCAATGTCTTTAACATGGTAACCATCTGAAATGTTGGGACCCCTTACAATGTGTCCCGAAGCACAGAGACTGAATGGGGGAAAACAGATTTACATATACCAAGTCTGAGATAGACATTTCTAAGAGCATTTCCTTTTCTCCGAGGTATGGTGATCTTAGAGTTGGTATATATGAGTTGAGGGGGGTTGGGGGCAAGTCCCCCTGCAAAAAAAAGTTTAAAAGAAAATAGTGATGTACAGGATTCACTATTTTCCTGGGATGTTGATCTTTTTTTTAGTCTGTTGGCACTAGATATTATGAGTGCTGACTTTTCAATAGAGAGCCATTAAATACACATATTTTAGGAAGGCTAACATATGTAGGCATTGTGTATATGTTTCCAAGCTGCATGGTAAGTGAATTGTTGAGTATCTTTTTTTTACTAAATCCATTTTCTTTCTTGTCATCAGTACTTTTGTTTTGGGTGTTAAAAAAGTGTCTGAAAAAGACAATATGAAAATATATTTGAAAATGTAAAGATGCGTGGATGGGTGGGGGTAAGAAAAGGAAAGTAGAGGCAAAAGGCTTGGAAGAGAAGGAATATGAAAGTAAAATAACGATATAGAAAATGTATATAAATTAAGTAAAACTGGAAAGGAAAGAGTGCTATAAAATTATGAAAATGAACTATTAAATTGATATTTTGGGAAATGGGGGGGGGGTGGCTGAATACAAGAAAGTGATAAGGAAAAGGCAGAAAAGATTTGAATTCTTTATTGAAAATTTTCTGTAGTGTTTATTACTGGACAAGCTGCCAGTGACAAGTAACATTAAATATAAGAAGAAAGAATGTGTAATAGCTATAACATTGAGAAGACATCACAACATTTTTTGGATTGTAAGAAACATGAAGGCTTTTGAAAATTATTCAAAGATATTTATGACTGAAAAGCATTTAAAACATTGATATGGACATGCTGTATAGGAAGTACGAGTGAAAAAGAAATAAAACAAATGAAATAAAGTATTGCTCATTGTTTATTTGGTGTTTGCGATAAAGAAGATGTGAAGAATCACTGTATAACAAAAGAAGAGGGAATAAGGAAGTAATATATGATATGAAAGTGGTTATGATGGAAAGCCTAGGGGGTCAATATGATTATTTATTCATTCTGCCAAATAGATTCAGCAAAGTGTTTTATTAAAATGCATAAAGTGTAATATAAAATGCAAATGTAATGAATGTATAAAAAAATGAAAGTAAGATGGAAACTTTTAATATAATAATGCAACTCCTGCTGTATTTTCAATTAATAACCAAATAAAAACGGTGGTGCAATACTCCGAAACAAAAAAGTCCAAAATGAGAAACGGAGAGTATAAACCACTTCTGGCCAAAGTTTATTCAGATCACGTTACACGCAATAAATGTTATCTCTCTATATACACTCTATGTTGAAACATAAACGCTATTGAACACACGCGTTTTCGTCTGCTAAAATCAGACTTCATCAGATGAACCTTTAATTCAGTTACACTCCTTTTATAATCTGACCAATGACATTAATTAATAAACATAATTTAAATAATTAATAATATTACAATTACTTTTCATGCTTACTTGAATAAATATACTTCCCTATCTCTTAAAAAACTGTCTTCCATTAAAAAATATTAAACAAATAAATACTTCTCTGTTAATTGATATAAGTTTATTACCCTACATTTTTAAAAAGTTAAAAAATTGAAAATGTAAATAATTCATTTAAAGTTCCATGATGTTCAACTGCCCTCTAGTGGAAATTCATATTATTGTCCTGTGCCATCCTAAATTAAAAAACCTTTAAAAAAACACCCTTTTGTATTACTAAAACCACTAAATTGATGTTATAAAATTTAGAAAGACACCATATTAAAGAATGAATATGATAAATGTATAAAAATTATTCTAGATAGATTTATTGTACATATTTACAAAATATTGTTATAACTTAGCTGCCCTTAATTTCAGGATTGGTATAATACTTGTGTACTCATTCAACCCTGGTGGGTTATATGCTTCCAATGTTACCTGCCACCAAAGCTCCCTATATTCTACTTTCTCCTCCCAGGGGCCACCTCTTATATCTCTTTGAGTATGTTCTAACACTGTAAATTTGAAGGTGGCTCCTGTACATTCCTTACTGTGTTTAAACAAGGCATTTGTGTCCTTGCAATTCTTGATATCATTAAGATGCTCGTATATCCTTCTTTTAAGTTTTCTTTCTGTTTTTCCTATATAGAAGGAATCGCAGGTCCCACAGGTGGCCATATAGACTAACCAGGATGTCCATATGGGACACACCGCAGAACATGTTATACAGGCATTCCATGAACACAGCCAGGAATGATTGGAGTATGCAATCACAAATAACAACAACACACAATACCATACACGCAGGCATCTGGCATGCTGGACTCCAGCCGTTACCAAACCATGCAAGAGAATGAGGAAGATACTACATGATAGAGCAAACATAAAAAGGGAAGTAATCACTGATCAGTAGTATGGCAATAAAATATGTCCACACATACAATCCACTAAGGCCAGCCACAACAAGTAGAATCTGTGAATCCAGAGGCAATATGACACCTTGCCCAAGTACACAGACAACCCACAACTCCCCCCAATAAATACAAATATATGTGAGAGATGCAACCATGTATCCAAATGGGAGGCTGAGCTCCCCCAACTCAGTACTGTCAAAACTAGTCAGGAGGAGAAGGTAACCACATACACCACAAACCCAGTTCCACATAGACCTATCACAACTGTAAACCAAACACATAAACACAGAAAAACATTCCCGGAGGCCCTAATTACAAACACACCACACCAACAGAAGCCTCCAAAGCAGATCCCAAGCAACCACAACCTCCAAACATAGCACATGCAACACATAGTACACAAAGCTGGTGTGCCAAACAGTCACAGGCCAGAAGGAGAAACAACATGCCTGATACAGTTGTAATAGGTGTCTGTATAGGCAGACACACTGCTGTCCCACTCATCAGACTGAACAAGGGAAAGGGTACAGTAAGCTGCCTGTAGGCTGCCACAATATGCCACATAACACAAGTACGCAGGTCACTCCAAAGCAAGCAGAAATATGATGCACTCATTGTCCATGCTGGTGTGAATGACCTGAGATGTACCTCCCTGGACTACATGAAAAGAGACATGGATCAGCTCTCTGAGTATGTACCCCAGGCCGGTATGACACTGGCCGTTTGCAGCATCCAACCCTCGCCAAGAATGATGCCACAGTACAAACACAGAATGATCAGCTTTAACAGGTGGCACAGTTACAGCTGTCAGTCCAAGAGGGTCTAATGTCTGTCTGCTTGAGATGTCATGCATGACAAGCCATGCTGCTGTTCCAGGGATGGCTTGAAACATAAGGGTAATGCTGACCAATGCCAGATGTGTAAACTGCAATATGCATGCCCCTGAGGCACTTCCCAGCATGGAGAACATCGATGTCTGTGTAGTGACAGAAGCCTGCTACAAGCCTACTGATAGCACACCAGCACTGCCAGGTTATACCCACATATCATGCGTTATGGCCCCAACACCTGGACCAAAACATCAAAGGAGGGGGAGTATCCATATGCAGCACAGACACCCATATGGCCAGGTAACTGACAATGCACGAAGCAGTGGAGACCACCCATGTGCACCTAAGTGTAGTCAAAACTGCTGTACAGTCTGTAGCATGCGACAGACCACACTCTCACACACAAGAACCCCACCCAGACATCCTGAAGACACTGGACAGTATGAATGTCCCACCAAATACCAGACAAGGTACTCATAAATTACCACATAGGTGATAAACCATTATGTATGCAAGGAGTAATCAGGGACCTAGGGACACAAGTCGACAGTAACCTGTCATGTGACACTCACAATGCCAATGTGGCTAGGAAGACTGTTGATATTGGACACCGTATCATGAAAGGATTCACATCTACATCAACAGAGGTCACTGTGCCCCTGTAATGTTCCCTTATCAGACCCATAATCTAGTACAATGACTCATATGGGATGTACCGTACCTGACACCTGCAGCGGTTTGGAAGACCTCAAAGGTACCCCACCAAGAGGATAAAGGGTGTCAAATATATGTCATATGCTGCCTGGCTGTAGACACCCCAGCTGAATGCAGTCACAGACTGCCTACACAGAGGCATTTTATGTCTGTTGTACAAGGCCTTGTCCAACACAGGAGTAATGGACATGCTCCACCACAGGAAATCAAAGCCATTGGAGCTGTGAAAGTGAAAGATGTCAGCCTCAACACATAATGAAATAGGATGTGCTGGAGGGACAGATACATAATCCAGAGGCTCCCCACACCCAGAAACAGGATCCCAATCAATGTTAGGCAGAGCCCCTCACTGACACCCCTCAACAGGAATATTGCCAAGTGGATGGATGATCGTACATGTACACTGGGGTTCTTCACTGTGTCACGTCCAGACAGAGGCACAGTAAAGAAAATCATAAATGGCCATAATAGTCACATAGCAAGGGGCGGCGAAAGACACACACACTCTGACTTGGCTTACTAATGCCCTAGGGTGAATAGCCTAGTATGAACCCATGAACCTAGGAAGATACAAATTGTACAGGACACTAAGGATAATCACAAGGCTTACTTAACTGATGGTAGGAACCATGTTGGGAATCCAAAGATATGCTCCAAATCACACAGATATTACAAACAACATACCAAACACACACACATATTGCCAGCATACAACCTGACAGGTGCAGTGCAACCCCCCCCCCTCCCCAGAATGCAAAATATCTATCCCAGCAGACTGCTGGTCCCCTGACATTGCAGATGCTGAGGTAACAGCCATCATCTGCAAAGCAAAACACACAGCAGCAAAGGTATGTGATGGTGTCCTGGGCTGAGGCGAACATGGACTCCAAGAATAATGGAATGCCAAATCACACTACTGCCCAATGTCAGCCTTATCACAGGATATGTACCCAAAGAGCAGTGTACAACAACAGTGGTCCTTCACAACAAAGGTGTTGCCTGAATGGATACTGCAAACTACCACCCCAGGATCCTGACAAGCTTGGTCTGAACAGCTATTGAAAGGATCAGTATGTACCGCAGACATAAAGCTATCATGGACCTACTGATACCGGACCCTACACAATGTGTCTGTCGTAACTGCAGATCCTGCCCTTAAACATGTTTGACCCATTTTAAACAGTCATTAAGGTCATTGATGAGGGCAATGTGGTCCACACAGCATAGCTGGACCGTGCATATGCTTCCAGACAATACCCTACGAGTTCAGTATGGATATGTTCACCAGCTTAAATATATATCCCTATGTCAGTAGAGGGTTGCAAACCAGACCAAGGACAGAACTGACATGGTCAGACATGCTGCATCCATGTCAGACTACAAAGCAGATATGAGTGGCATCCCACAAGGCTTGATCCTGGGACCCCCCCCCCCATTCTGTATATATGTCCCATAGGTACAGGTCAACATGGAAGGACTGTGACTGAACATGTATGCAGAGGAGTACAAACAGCCCACCATATCCAACCCCCAGCTGACACAAGCAACCCACAAAAGGGCCACCTAGAAACAGACAACTGGAGCCATAGCCATGTCAGCAAGCTAATTGCAGAACTGTGTATAGACAACCACCGTGGCTATACAGTAAGTGCCCACAAATTACCACACAGGTGTTAACCCATTACGTACCTAACATGTAATGAGAGACCTGGGGACACAAGGTAATAGATATCCTGCACTGGACAAACATGTGGCTGTAGTGTTCGCAGAAACATACCATATACCCACCCAATCATGAAGGTTGTCAGATGTAGATAAGGGGAGGTCACTGTAGCTCTGCAGTCATCCTTCATCAGTGTCACAATTGACTACAATAGCCCCTGTGGGATATGCCTCAGCAAACACCTCCATCAACTGTAATGTCCACAACAGTACCTCACCAGGAGTAGCAAAGAGCATGAACAGATGCCATGTGTTGCCTGAGTAAACAAACTGCAGCTCCACACACTGCCATACTGCCCAGCCAGAGGCAAACTGTGCCTGATGTATGAAGCCATGTCCAAGCTGGAATCAATAAACATGCTGCACCTTGTACAATCTGAATGGCAGTGAGCTATGCACATGAGAGACCTGAACCCCAGCACTGACATAGATAGGATAAGCTGTACAGAATGATCCATAACACAGAAGGCACCCCCACTCTTGAGTAAACTCCCAGTACAGGTTAGCCTGAGAGTCACCTATCGACACCCCTCAAGAGGAATCCAGATGAGTGGATGGGAGATGGTAGGTCAACCCTGGGTATCACTGTTATGTCAGAGGTAGACGGAGGCACAGTATACTAACCATGACATATGTCATGGCAAACTCCAGTTACAATGTGTGTCAAAGGACAAACACACCCTGTGACTAGCATCAGAAATGGCCTAGGGAACATTGCTAGTGTTTGCCAATGTCCACCTATGTTGTGGAATACACTACCCATGTTGGACGAGCCTGGTGTAGGTAGTCCATATCTGAACATAATGCAACATGGTCATATGTGCACAACTGGCCCCTACACAGTCTGTTGTGCTCACTATGAAGATGCCAAGCTGTGATAGGACTAAAGCCCAGGATACTGTCCACCACAGTGAAAGTACTGAACCAGTACACTATACGGTACTACAGTGTTAGGTCATTATGAAAGTATGTTGACAACTGTCTTCAAAGTATCCCATGCAATCCCTGCAGGCACAGTATAATCCCTGTTGTGGCAGACACGAAGCAGTTGGCCAGTTAGTGCACAACATGACACCCAGCACACAACCATAAACATGAGATATTGTTGAAGTTCACACACACCCAAATATGTGGTGGACTTCAGAGTTCAACATATGGAAAGCTCACACTGGGCATGCTCGCACACTTTAATAAATGAGGCATATGTCAGACAACATGCCATGGAAAGGCTGAACTGGGCATGCTCACACACTTAGGCCATATCTCCGTTTAGCAGTTGGCCACACATATCTGGTATTTGTACGTGTCATTCCAGGAAACAACCACAACACAGCAATCTGCCCAGTGCACACAGTAAATGACTACAGAGACATAAGTGATATAGTGGATCACCCTCATATTCAAACATCTTCCACAGATACACAAGTTGTTCATAGGAACAGGGAATGCTATGGCAATAAAGACCTGCAAACAGTATAACCGCACAACAAATATTGTGCATCTGACAATTGAACATATGGGTGTAGAGGTCAATACTAGGCTTGTTGCCCTAGGGAATGACAGCTTAGCCAGAGTGTGCTTGGCATCTGCATCCCCAGTACAGTAGGCTACTGTGCCACTGTAAAGTAGGTCACATAAGGCAACATGTGAGGCTAGTGAGCTGTGCCTCTGTCAAGCAGGGGCACAGTGGAGATCCCAGGGTTTGAATGTGCTAAGCCACAGCCATGTTGTTGGTGTGTGCTGGAAGAGGGTTGCTGAGGACCTCTAACAGTAAGTGGCCGTCAATAACAGACTGAGGGGAGCCCTATCTGCATTGTCTGGACAATTCCACTGTCAACACTGTGTTGTGATGATTATATGGGAATGAAGTGTTGTGCCAGAACTGTTCACAGATGTCCTCCCTCTGTGGGCTACAGCTCTGCAATGTATTAGCTCACTCTGTCTGTTGGACGGCTCATATATGGCTGGTGTACACCTGACAGGTGTCTTGTTGTGGAGCAGTCATGGGTATATGTGGGATAGCATGATCAATGCAAACCTTACACATGCTCATAGAATGCAATTGTCAAGGATTATGCAGAGTGGCCAGTATAGTCCCCCAGCATGGGTCCTTTGAAGTCGTCCACCCCAGTCTTCACAAGTGTAGAGTCTGCTAGTGCTAAATACAGTTTGTGTGCAGTGACAACCTTGCCTGGGGGTGGGGATGGGATATGGATGTCCTGGGAAAGGTGGGTATGGTGAGATATCAGCAATGGTGGTCTACCTCTGTTGTGGAACAGTGAGTACCCATGTGGCAAATGGACAGGTGCAATATGTATTCCCCCATGTGGCTGTGGTGTGTGGTTCTGCCATAGCACATGGACCCACAAATTGTAGTGGCTGTAGGGTAAAGTGGTAGAGGCCTGAGTAGTTCTCACACACAATATGCCTGTACCTGATGTTAACAACTGGAATGGTGTATGTGAACACCTGCATATGCCGGCACTGTTCCCAGGGAAGCAAAGTGTGTGTCCTGGATGTGGTAGTGGTGTTCTGGACTGGTTGTGTTGTGTGTTACAGGTCCTGTGGTCACGAAGCATGGAATAGAACATAACCTGCCAGTGCGATGTGCATATCTGACCCTGACGTAGGTGGCTGCAAATGCATATATATGCTATCCCCCACCTGACAGGTAGTACTAGATGTACATACCTCTGTAGAAATAAAGATGTCAGCACCCTATAAATACTGCAGGTGCAGACCAGATGCCAAGTAATTCGGTTAGTGCGCTCTGCTAATGCGTCTCCCTCGAGTGTCATAATATAGGTAGGGAGGAGTTCGAACCATGCAAATGCTCAATGTGTGTGTGTGTGTGTGTGTGTGTGTGTGTGTGTGTGTGTGTGTGTGTGTGTGTGTGTGTGTGTGTGTGTGTGTGTGTGTGTGTTTGTGTGTGGGTGAGCGGGGTTGATGTGTGTGCAAGTCTGTGTGAGGGAGATGTCCCTTTTGGTAACTGTGAAAGTACTCTACAGGATGCACATTCCCCTATCTAAGCACGGATGATGTCAGCACCCCATAAGTACAGCAGGATAAGAGAAACCTCCCAGTAATTCGAATCGCTCACTCCGCTAATGCGTCTGTCACAAGTGTCATAACATAGTTAAGTAGGGGTTTGAATTCTGCAACTGCTCAGTGTGTGTGGAGGGGGGTTAGTGTGTGTGCATGTCTGTGTGAGGGAGGTGTCCCATTTGGCAACTGTGAAAGTACTCTACAGGATGCACATTTCCCTGTCTAAGCACGGATGATGTCAGCACCCTATAAGTACAGCAGGAGAAGAGAAATTTCACAATCATTCGAATAGCACACTCTGCTAATGCATCTGTTATGAGTATCATAACATAGTTAGATAGGGGTTCGAATCCTGCAACTGCCCAGTGTGTGTGTGGAGGGGTTTAGTGTGTGTGTGCAGAAGATGTCCCTTTTGGCAACTGTGAAAGTACTCTACAGGATGCACATTCCCCTATCTAAGCACGGATGATATCAGCACCCTATAAGTACAGCAGGAGAAAGCCAACCTCCCAGTAATTTGAATAGTGCGTTCTACTAATGCATCTATCACGAGTGTCATAACATAGATCGATAGGAGTTTGAATCCTGCAACTGCCCACTGTGTGTAGAGGGGGGTTAGTGTGTGTGCAAGTCTGTGTGAGGGAATTGTCCCTTTTGGCAACTGTGAAAATACTCTACAGGATGCACATTCCCCTATCTAAGCACGGATGATGTCAGCACCCTATAAGTACAGCAGCAGAAGGAACACCTCCCAGTAATTTGAATAGCACACTCTGCTAATGTGTCTGTCACGAGTGTCATAACATAATTAAGTAGGGGTTTGAATCCTGCAACTGCCAGTGTATGTGGAGGGTGGTTAGTGTGTGTACAAGTCTTTGTGAGGGAGATGGCTCTTTTGGCAACTGTGAAAGTACTCTACAGGATGCACATTCCCCTATCTAAGCACGGATGATGTCAGCACCCCATAAGTACAGCAGGAGAAGAGAAACCTCTTGGTAATTCGAATTGCTCACTCCGCTAATGCGTCTATCACGAGTGTCGTAACATAGTTAAGTAGGGGTTTGAATCCTGCAACTGCTCAGTGTGTGTGGAGGGGGTTTAGTGTGTGTGCATGTCTGTGTGAGGGAGATGTCCCATTTGGCAACTGTGAAAGCACTCTACAGGATGCACATTTCCCTATCTAAGCATGGATGATATCAGCACCCTATAAGTACAGCAGGAGAAAAGAAACTTCACAATCATTCGAATAGCACGCTCTGCTACTGCATCTGTCACGAGTATCATAACATAGTTAGATAGGGGTTTGAAACCTGCCACTGCCCAGTGTGTGTGTGTGTGTGTGTGCAGAAGATGCCCCTTTTGGCAACTGTGAAAGTACTCTACAGGATGCACATTCCCCTATCTAAGCACGGATGATGTCAGCACCCTATAAGTACAGCAGGAGAAGGAAAACCTTCCAGTAATTCAAATAGCGCACTATGCTAATGTGTCTGTCATGGGTGTCATAACATAGTTCGATAGGGGTTTGAATCCTGCAACTGCCCAGTGTGTGTAGAGAGGGGTTAGTGTGTGTGTGCAAGTTTGTGTGAAAAAAATGTCACTTTTGGCAACTGTGAAAGTACTCTACAGGATGCACATTCCCCTATCTAAGCACGGATGATGTCAGCACCCTATAAGTACAGCAGAGAAAGGAAACTTGCCAATAATTCAAATAGCACACTCTGCTAATGCATCTTTTTCAAGTGTCATAACATAGTTAGATAGGGTTTGAAACCTACAAATGGCAAGTGTGATTGGATGTGGGGAGTTTGTGTGTGTGCAATTCTGTATAAAAGAGATGTGTTTTTTTGCAATCAGGAGATCACACTACATGATGCACATTACCCTTTCTAAACACTGATGATGTCAGCACCCTATACATACAGCTGGAGAAAGGCCACCTCCCAGTAATCTGAATAGCGCACTCTGCTAAAGCGTCTCTCTCAAGTGTCATAACATAGTTAGGTAGGGGTTTGAAACCTACAAGTGTGTGTGTGGTTGGATGTGGGGAGTTTGTGTGTGTGCAATTCTGTATGAAAAACATGTTAGTTTTGGCAATCAGGGGATCACACTACATGATGCACATTACCCTTTCCAAACACTGATGATGTCAGCATCCTATAAGTACAGCCAGAGAAGAAGAACCTCCTAGTAATCCGAATAGTGCACTTCGCTAATGCATCTCTCTCACGTGTCGTGACCTAGGTAGGTAGGAGTATGAATCCTGCAAATGGCAAGTGTGTGTGGGGGTAGTAGGGTGTGTGTAATTGCAAGTGTGAGAAAACAGGTCCTTTTGGCAAATATTACAATACACCAGATGCTGCATATTCCCCAGTAAACACAGGGGATATCACCACACTATCAGCACAGCCAAACAGGGCTAGTTGGCCAGTAATGCCAATAGTGCGCGCCGCTACTGGGTCTATTACCATTGTCAGAGTACAGATAGGTATGTTTTGGAAACCCACAACTGCCAGGTGTGGTTGTGTCACACATTATGACCTTGTGTGGGTCTTTGTGCATAACAATGCATGCCATTGCCTAAACCAGCAATGGCAATGCACACATGATGTATGTGTGTGACACATACACATAAATACCTGTGACCTGCAGTAGTTACCATGTCTGACACGTGCCTCGAGTGGATAAATGGTATTTGCAATGCATAACAATATGACCGTGTCTTACTGTGTAGGGACCGCACGCGGTATGTGTCTATACAGTGTGGGTGTATATGGTAAAATACCTACAGCAGGGGATGCACATCTGGTCTGGGCCATATAGTCTACATGTAGTCGATGTACAGGTGCTGCATATTCCCACCTGTTGTGGGAGTGGTAACATGTTATTCCACTGCAATTCAGTGATCACATGCTGGGAACCCTTCAACTAGTGTGTTGTAGCTACAGTAATGCTCACGCACAATGTTCAGCTGGATGTAGTCCAGCCATATAAAGACAGTTCTTGAGACTGTCATATTGCCAGTGTTGTTATGGAGGATAGGTGGGTTTCCTGTGTATGGGAGGGTTGTGTGTGCCAGGCTATGAACCAGAAGGCAGTCCGACACACTGTTAGCTGCACATGAACAGGCCCTGATGCTTTGTGCTGTGCCAACAACTTGGAGGTGTATGTATCTGTGGTGCCTTGGGATACCACCCCCCTGTCCATGTGTGTTACATGTGTAGGGGATGACAGGCATGGTATGAGGTATAACCTGGCAGTGATGGGTTGCACCTGTGAGCCGTGAATCAGGACTCTGGTACTGCACAGACATTGCAGTTCACTGTGCTGAGGACAGTGTCCAGTGCATGCATCTTGCGGTGTACACTGCTGGTGTTGTGTAGCATCACTGTTAGTGTCCTATCCTGTGTGATACCCATGGAGGTGGCTATGTACTCCGTGTCCTGCAGCATAAGGCACTATGTGTGTATCAAGGGGCTTCGCCAATATACATTGGCCCATGGGTATCACGTGCAAGCTGCCCCTCGCAAATCATTGTGGCTTCCCTAGCATGTAAGCACAAGTTGACAGCCAGTGGATACCCTATGAATGACATTGGAGATTGAGCAGAATGTAGACATAGGACACCCTTCCTACATATAGTGGTAGCATACCTGGTGAGGGTATGATGGCAACCAAGATCAGGCTCATACTAGCCCGTGCCACATGCTGAGAGATCCCTTCTATGTTCCCTATCATGTAGTCCAGGGAGGTATGTCTCAAGTCATCCATAGTGGCATGGTCAATGACTGAGTCATATGTGTCCATGCCTCTGACTGACCTGTATGCATGTGTTTTGTGGTGGACCATAGTGCCCCACAGGCATATCACTGTGACCTTCACCATGTACAGCCTGTTGAGCGGGACCCCACTGCAGCGGCCAAGAGAGGTACCTGACACATCTGTAGCAGGTGTGTTGTGTAGCCCTACAGGCTGTGAGTGTGTGGCACACGGGATGTGTGTGCCATGTGTGGCATATGCTCTTTTCCGATGTAAAGTATGCCTGTGTACCAGCTGTGGAGGTGTGTGATGCTCAGGCAGGATGATATTCTGAGTCTCCAAGTATGCCCCAGTGTGTTCAGATTGCTGTCAGTGCGGGTCTATGTCTGACTGGTATTGTAGTCACTGTAGTATGTCATGCCACCTGACAGGGTATGGCATTACTGGGTTCAGAGTGCTCAGTCCCCAGATTGGCTATGTGGTGGCATCCTACACATGTGTTGTACGTTCCTGGCCAGGGGTGATGGTTGACTGCATACATGTGGCAGCTGTGACATTGCCACATGACTCACATAAACCACAACTGGACCATAGAAGTGATTCACAGGTTGCCTTTGCACATGCTACCCTAGTAGTATGATTGCCATGGTGATTACCAACACATAGGGCCAATGGGGAACAACATACTGAAGGTGTGTATGTGTGGGTGTACTGCTACTGATTTCATAGCACTGGCATATATGACTGCACACGTGGGTAAATGCCAGGTAAGACATGTGCAATGTGTCACAGGCAACGTACATGCGAACAGGACAGACAGTGACGTTCTGTCATGTGTAAATTTGACATACGTATCGTACGCTATGCAGATGTCACTAGGAGTCCACAGAAGCACTGTAACTCTGCATTGCAGGTGGAAGCAGTGTTCCAGGGAACCCCAAGCGAGCATGCATGCAAACAAAGCTACAGTAAGCAGGGCTGGAAGTAGTCCATTGTACAACAAAGAAGGGGTAACACTAACAGTAGGTAACAGTGCAAATATGTAGGCACTATCAACATGTACCCAGTAATGCACAGCGCAGATGCCCATGGTAGAACTGATATTATGTCATAGTTAATTGTGATTTGGATTACATTGGTACTGCACACATATCAACATGCGCAAACATCCACATTGCATAGTCGTTGTGGGCAACTTGCCACCATTACTGTACATGTCCATCATTGCGTATCACTACTTGCATTAGCTTCCCCCCTGTGCTACCCATGTATGTGGCTATCTGTTGACATCCTCACCACCGGTATGCAATAATGTGCAGCTGTTACACTTTGGTACATACTATGGGTGCAGATAACAATTCAGGACAGTCATACGGTTACTGCATCAAGCATGCTGGGATATACACACAGTCATATCAGCACACTGTACTGTTACCAACATGATACTACTAATACACTTCTATGTAGTCACCCTGTGCATCAGCAACATGTTTAGCTGTTCCTGCACTGATGTTGGAGATTGCAGGAGGTGGCACAGTTTCATCATATGCACAGGGTGTGAATTTGGTATGCCTGAGTCTGCCACTGATACCACCAATTGACATGTGTGTGTATGTGTGTTTGGTGAGGGACAGCAGTACAGGGTGGGGCACTGTTGGTGCAGTGTGTGCATGTATGTGGTAGCCCTAGGTGTTAACATTTTGCATGTGTGTATGCACGCACACAGTTCCACCTCATGGCTGCCATATACAGGGGTTTGTGGACAGCCACAGACTGCACCTGGCAGGTCATACAGATCAGTGTCTGTGGGCATGGACACGGTACCTGTGCCTGGCAGGGGTGCTACGGACCGTATCCAGTACTAAGCCAGACTGGGTACTGTCATCAGAAGTGGGAGTGCATTGACTGGACACAGGTCCCTGTTGGGACTGTCCAGAGCCATGTGCACGTGGTCTTTTGGGGAGTTCCGATGACAGCACAGACCCAGCATTGCTGGGGCTGCTGCTGGCACTATGGGGGCATGTGCGGGCCTGTTGTCATCCACGCCGACTGCCAGCTGCTGCTGGTGCTGGCATACGGCCACGTTGACGCCACAAGTACCCACCATTTCCCTGGCTCATGCACATGTGGTTGTGGAACTGCTGTAATATGTCCCCACAATGTCTGTCTATGACATAGGTGAAATTACGGATAGCATCCGCAATGTCACGCAAACTGTCAGTCATGGCTGTGCGACATGCTCTCAGCTCCCTCGGTCCCTGTCTGGTGTACCTTTCCATACGTGACTGTGCCTGCATGACAGCCCGAAACATAGCTGAGGTTGACAGACCTTTTTGGGCACGTCTGCCAGAGGCAGTACGCCCACAGATGCTCCCACGAGAACCCATCGGCAACTGTCTGTGTGGTACCATCGCAGGACCCTGCCCATGGCTGCTGTGTGGGGAAGCATGTACCACAGATACCACATTACCCTGGTCAATGCCCACTGTATCCTGTCCATCACCTAGGGACAATGGTGACATAGGATGTACTGGCAGGATGACTGTGCGCAATGATGGGGTTGACAGCTGTGTACTGTCAATTGGCTGACCAATGGCAGACTCTGACACACCTTCCTGTGCCATTACACAGATATCATCATTACCAGTACCTGTGGCACCAGATTCAGGTTCCTTGCTGCAGGACAACAGAGCAGCACCAGAACCTGTGGGAGGAAGACAGGAAACACAGTTTACAGTGTCCACACAATGTTACCAGTGATGCACTTATGCACACATGCACACATGCACATGTGGACACATGCACACATGCACACATGCACACATGGACACAGGCACATGTGCACATGTGCACACTTGCACACATGCACACATGCACATGTGCACCCGTGGACACGTGGACACATGCACAAATGCCCACATGCACACATGCACACATCGACACGTGCACACGTGGACACAGGCACACATGCACACATGCACACATGCACACGTGGACACAGGCACACATGCACACATGGACACATGCACACGTGGACACAGGCACACATGCACACCCAGCAGTATACACACAGAGCACTACTGAGTTATACTAGTATTACTAGCACTATCAGGACTATTATAGGTATTGTTAAAACACACTCACCAGCATGGATGGCCTGCCTTGCTGTAACACCGAAAGGACCTGCAGAAATGAGGAGATTAATGTCAGTGGGCACAACTGTGCCATTGATACTGCATATAATACAGTGCAGTAGTACACCAGTTGCCTTTCACACGTCAGCTGCTGATATTGCCAATATCACACCTGCACAATTACATACTATGTTGACAGCAACATACCACAGACACACCTTACACATGCATAAACTAACAGTGTACAGAATAGTCAAGTGTACATATGGCATATTACCTGCACACTCCATGTCATGCTGCTGTGTGGATCCAGCCTCCATCATGATGCAGGTGTATTGCTGTTGCTGTTCCGGGGCTGGAGCCACAACACTTAGGAGTAGCCCCTCCAGTCTGGTGAGGGGGGGATGTGTGGCCACCCCACCTCTTGTGGCAACCTGTTGCCTGTGGCTATTTGACGCACACTGACGGACATTTCTGATTAAATCACTGCAGTGATGTCGCACCTGCTCATATGTCCTATTATGCGTGCCAATGTCATTTACCCTATGGACAAGGTCTTGCCACAGTGCAGCCCTCTCCTGCTGATTCTGGCTGGTGCGGGAAAACAGTATGTCATAATCCCGCACCAGGCTCTGGTGTATCTCCTCATCTTCTGCTGCAGAGTAGGCAGGATTACGCTGACGCACCATCTCCCTGGAAGAGAACACAAACAGGATATCAGCAGACTATGTCAGCAATATATGGCACACATACTATACATAATACTCAACTGTAGTGATATACTACTACTCCCATATGTAGCATGTGTGTGTCTCTTGGTGGATACACAAGTACATGGCTAGATATCAGTGCTCAGCCAACACCTGTGCAACAATACCTGCCACATTCCATACAACATAGTAGCATGCCCCATCGGTCAGCACACTGCGACAGGTCCAATGCACAACCTCACTCTGGGGGTTCATACCAAGGTACTGTATGTGGAACGCCATCCACTAGTGTGATCTGGACACAAGTTACTCGGCCTGGATATACATATCTCACCACCACCACCAGCACAGTAGACTACTTTGATATGTATGTGATTAGACAGTTATTCGCTTGTTAGGACTGAGATGGTATCCATGCAGCCCACTGGGCCAGTGGAAGCCACAACCCACACTGCTGACCCCTTTGCGAATGCTTCCCACAGACATCCCAAAGATTGCATGGAACATGCACACACATTTCTAACCCAGACCCTATGCACAAAGGTTAGGCATCCTGTCCGGTGGACCCCAGCCAAAGGCAGATTGTATAACAATAGAAGAAGCCTACTGCAGGACAGAGCAGATTCACATTAAGGGAAGGCATCTGTGGTCAGCACTGGTAATAAGCTACGGTCTCTCATAACAGCATCCACGGCCTACTCTGGGAGGGAAATGGCCACGAACACTATAGATAACCACAAGGCCTTCTTCAGTTATGTTACACATATGGACCATACGCCTCAGATATGCTCTGAGTTAATACACACCTACTTAACATTCACCGAACACACAGATATTGGCAACATTCTTGCAGACAGGTTCGGTGCACGTATCCCTCCTCCTTCTCCCCCACAGGTAGAAATACTTATCACAGCTGAATGCAACCTCCCTATCATCTCACATGTCCAGGTGAGGGCTGCCGTCAGCAAAGCAAAACACACAGCATCAATGTGACCTGATGGTATCCCTGGATGTGTGCTACGTGAACTCCAAGAGGACATACAACCGCATATAAGACTGATATTTAACCTTGGCCGTACTACAGGATATGTACCTGAACACTGGCATACAGCAACAGTGGTCCCACTCCACTAAGGAAGCACCTCTACTGACCCTGGGAACTACCGCACCATAAGCTTAACCAGCCTGGTCTGCTAAGCTATGGAATTATTAAGTATGGGACGCAAATACAATGATATTGGGTACCTGCAGACACTTGTTCCCGGCCAGTTTGCCTTTGTGATGGGCTGATCCTGCCTTTTGAACCTGGTTGACCTTTCAAAACAGTCACTACAGCCATTGATGAGGGCAACGCAATCAATACAGCCTACCTGGACTTGCCTAAGGCCTTCAACACAGTACTCCACTCAGGCATCATAGACCAGCTCATTAGCTTACATGTTACTACATATGTCACATGATGGGTTGCACACTGGTTGACATACAGAATCCATAATATCGATATTGTAGGAGCCATGTCAGACTCAATGCCAGTCACATGTGGTATCCCACAGGCCTCTGTTCTAGGACCCCTCTTGTTTGGCATTTATTTCTCAGATGTAAAAGTGAACATGTGTGGGTTGTGGATAAGATAGTTCCCAGATGACTGCTAACTAAACGCCATAGTCATTACACCAGCTGACACACACATCCTACAGACAGGCCTCACTGCAACAGAAAACTGCTGCCAGGATCATGGCCTAACACTGACTGACATGTAATGTATAGTCATCCCCTTTTGGTGGAACTACATGCACACAACATATCACATGGACATACCTATAGATACAGACCTATGACACATATGGAGGGTTCACAGTATGCAGACTATTAACCTGCTACTTTACATTACCTGTGTTTGTTGCAGCTGGTTGCGTTACCGCTACTACTGCTTCCTGCTGCTGCTAGCACGGCTTGCTACTGTCACTGCTGACAGCTTAGACTCAGTGTGTGTACCGTGTGTTGTTGTTTGTGTTTTTCTCTCTCTCTCTCTCTCTCTCTCTCTCTCTCTGTCTCTGTCTCTGTCTGTCTCTCTCTCTCTCTCTCTCTCTCTGTCTGTCTGCCTCCAGACAGTGCAATGAACGTATTGCATGTGTGGAGTGTGAGTACAGGATGCTTTTGTAGGTATCTGCATAAGTCCATGTGATGGCCTCTGCACCAATTGTAAGCCAGCATTTGCTAATTGCATGCAGCCAGTTGTGTACTGATTGCAGTTCTCACTGTGATTTCAGGACAGTGCTATAAAAGGGTATGTGAGATAGGCGTTGCCCTTTCAGATTGTAAGGGCGGGGACCATGCTGGTATGCTGTGGACACTGTTCTGTGAGTGTAAAGGTTAGTATCTCTCTCATGATTCAGGCTGTGTTGTAGATTCACATTTCTCCATTCCTCTCTCCTTTTTCCTGTAGTAAGTGTGTATGCACACTGACACCTACAACTGTATATATATATATATATATATATATATATATATATATATATATGTATACATATATATATATATATATATATATGTATATATATATATATATATATATATATATATATATATATATATATATATATATATATATGTAAATATACATACATTTATATATGTACATTAACTGACATTATTACCTACTAGCTACCAACTAGCATGGCTGTTTCTGTTCACACACTACTATTATGGAAATCCACTGGTTTTGACAGTAATTCTAAATGACATGCTTTCTGTACTACACATCCTATATTCCCTTTACATTCATTCCTACTATTACATGATATATTTATTTTAGCACAATGCTCTTATATAAGAGTCATGGATTACTGGTAGGTCATGCAGACTACTGTTTCTAAGGTCCTGGATTCGGGACTGACAGTGAGATTTTATTTTGCTTTTGAACTGACTACAGGACCTGTCAATCAGAGTGACTAAGGCACTTTTAAGCAGTTGTAACCGGGTTAGCGCTGGTTTGTGCGGAGCTCCCGCATGCGCACTGGCGTTTAGCTCTGCTCACACATGCGCACACCCGCTTACAACCGCTTAACAGTGCTTACTCTGACGCACACCCGTGCTATTTTCTTTGAAAAAAATGAAAATGGGGAGACAGGAAAGTGGTGAAAAAGGGGTCACAAAGAGGGTAAGACAGTAGGGAAACAAGCCTGGGATTTGCAGGAGGGATGTAGGTAAGGCCCATAGCTGCCCATTTCTTCATCAGCAACAGCTGTGCATATGTATGTACTTTGGTGTGACATTTGAAACCTTCCACCCCTGAGAGAGGTGTCAGGACAACAATAATACTTGTTGTACAGCCAGTTGTAATTGATAGTTTCCATGTCCAGCAAACATGTGTGCGGAATGGGCAGCTATGTATGGGGCGTAATTTTTTTGTGGGTACAGAGTGCCCTTTTTTTTTTTTTTTTTTCAGGTGAGAGTGGTATGTCAGGTGAAGGAAGTCGGTATAGCTGGGGAGGTAGGTTGGGTAGGTCAACAGACAAGACAAACAAGACGCATACAGGGGCAGTGTATGACACGTGTGGGGGGTTACACAATTGACGGGGACGGATGTTTGGATATCCAGAGCCCATGAGCCCACAGATGGCAACAGTGGAACTGATATCACCACCCATGGGCAGTTGCCACTGTTCCTTCACTGCCCAGGACTGGGCTGTGCTGGGGGCTGTGTAGGCCGGACAACAGGCATGCCCGTAAGTTGTGCCACCAGTGCCTCAAGCTGGTGTAGGGGCCCAAGAACAGAGTCCCGGATCTCCCTACGCACCACAGTCCGGACGCGACGGAGGGTGAGTGGTGGTTTTCCTCTGGCCACACTTGCAGAGGGGGGACGGGCCCCATCCCCTGCAGCACTTCCACCCACAGGTGGCACAGGGCCACCAGAGTAGGGTCCAGACTGGGCACTAGTGCCAGGTGCACTCGCCAGCTGAGGTGGGAGAGGTGGGTCCGCTGGAACCCGCCTTCCCTGTCGTCCTATGTTTTGCATTATTTTATGACAGTTTGGGTTAGTAACATACAATACCATTCGCAATTAGTTGTAACAGCATGCATTAGTATTCCCATTAACCAAACACCCAGATATTCACACCATTGAACAGTGAGCATAACACATGCATAATGTGAACAGCAATACACAGTCCAGCAACATGCAGGGTTGATTGATGGCAACAGGCCATCAGGTTTGGATGTATGAACAGGGCAGATGCATCAATGTACATGCAAATATGTATGACCCAACAGGACAAATGTCCAGGGGTGTTAATTGTGATTGCACATACTAATTTCATGTGGAATGGATTATATGTGGTTATAGGGTGGGATGCAGAAAATATAATTAACACCTTCAAATACCAATACATATGCTGTACATTTCTAATAGCTGCAGATATATACACACTACAGTTCTACCTACAGTTTCCTATGTGATACCTACTTCTAGTTGGTGATAGAAATGTTACTGCTACATAAATATACATTTTCATTTTTATTCATACACATTCATATCTGGCTCTGTTCACCTACATCATCCTGCTACATTTGCTTTATATAGCTATAGACACAACTGTGGATGTTTGGTATTTCAGACAATCATACTATCTGCATATTGCAGACTGAGAGCAACATATCCAGATTTTGGGATGCACATTCCAGCTGCAGGAACATTTTGAACACATTTTGCAGTTAGGTTCTGCTTGTCACAATCATTTCATTCTGCACTGACTGCAGTATACTTTATTCAGGGGTTATTACTACTTTATTGGTGGATTCATAGCTCTTTCTCACACTCTTTCACTTGTTTTATTTTTTACAATTCAGGATGGTACTTACTTCTAGGCTTTATTGACATGTTTTAACTGTAGTTACTACAATCCTTTCCAACAGTCTCACTTCTGTTATGTTTCAGTATTTCAACAAGGATATATTTCACACATGTGTTTTGCTCATCTTCTGCAGCTGTACTTTTCAGCCTGCTGCAGGTTGTGTACTATTATATTACAGGTGGGACATCTTTATTTCAGACTTTATTTCAGACATTTACATTTTTCTGTTTGGATTACAAACTGCAACACACTTTTGTAATCAAGCAATACTTGCAAACACTCTTACACTGTTACTTGCACATTTTATTACTTAGTGATTACACTGCACCCTTTTGCTAACTGTCATACTTTTATATTTATTTACAGTTACAGGGAGAGGATTACTGACCTGCCTGGTGGCACAACCGCACCAGCCTATCGCCATAGGCTCTGCGGTTCACAGAACGGACACCTGCAGCTGTAATATAAATAAAGTAATATTGGAATACACATCTCCATAATATCAGCTAGGTTAATTTCTTACATACATAATTAGATGTAACTTACTCAGTAGTGGGGCATTGGGCATTTGCCGGGCCTCCTGGATCCAATGGTTCAGTTGGTCCTGCTTGCGTCTCTTCAGGTCCGCATGGTGGTGTGGACCTGCTCACCAGTCCTTGAAATCCCTGTGGCACTGGTAAGATCATGAGCCAACCGGTCCCATGCCTCAGCTCTATATGCTCCCCACAGGACCTGGCCCTGCTTGAGTTGGGCCTCATGATTGTGGACAAGGAGCCAAACCATATATTTGGACTCCTCAATGCCCCACCTCTGTGCTCGAAAGCAACTACCCTCACCTACTCCTGACATTCTGGCTGCAAGTTAGCTCTACAAATGGTTATGCTGTGTATTCCTGCCCATGGGGCTTATACATGCCGTTTTTCCCGCACTTATCTGTGATTGGCCATTTTGGAATTGTATCAGCTTCACAAAACCTGCTTTGTCATGCTCCTCTTTCTATTCATTCCTATATATTTGCTATTACTGCATTTCTAAGTACAGTTGTCATGGCTTAGTGGTTCAGTACCTTGACTATGGTGCAAGGTATCCTGGGTTCGAACGTG
The DNA here is from genome assembly GCF_019279795.1 of Protopterus annectens. Taxonomy (NCBI): domain Eukaryota; kingdom Metazoa; phylum Chordata; order Ceratodontiformes; family Protopteridae; genus Protopterus; species Protopterus annectens. Next base: position 1,172,134,872 of record NC_056741.1, on the reverse strand, counting down.
GCCACTGCTTTTTATATTTTATGACTGTCTACACAGGCTAGGAGGTGTGTCTGTGTAAAGGCAGTTTTGTTACAGCTTGCTCAACGTTGCCCGTCGGTTAGCTTTTTGGCGCGGTGCACAGCTCCACGCAAACGGGTTAGCTGGTTTACACTTTATTTGGCTGTCAGCATGCAAATTACACTCAGCTCAGCTAGGGGCACACAGTTTCAGTGTGTTAAACCACTGCCCACCTACGGGCACTCATTTTGCACCTGTTAAACTGCTGCTCACCTTCAGGCACTCATGTTACACCTGTTAAACCACTGCTCACCTACGGGCAAATGCACTCACCTTGTTAAACTGTAGCTCAGCTATAGGCACATCTGGCATTTTTTATTGTTTTGTTATCTCACATTTCTTCAAAATAAATGAACTATTTCATTACATTTTACATAAACTATGATTTTATATGTGTACATGTTTGTCAGGGACTTGTTTCATGCTTATTTTACTAAATATAAATATTGATGTTGTGGGGGCTTGAACCATGAATGCCTGCTTTTCAGCTGACGTCTCTACCGCTACACTATTGCTTCTTGGTTTACTTTGCATATTTAGTTCTTATATCCATTTCCACTGACTGCTAACTGTGGCTAAGCTATGGGCACGCCCGTGCAAACGAGCGCACTCACGGGCAAACATCTTTATGATTTAAAAAAATATATGACATGTTCATTTATATATTTTATGTTCATAGTCTGTGGGGGCATGTGTTGTGTTGTGTTTATTCACATTTCCATGGCCTCTGTCGTGGGTGTTTACTTTGGGCACTTTTACTCTTCTGGGGGTGTGTCCGCTTGCAGGGCTCGGCCTACGGACACGCCCCCTACTGTCTTCCACGGACCGTGTTAGCCTTAGGTGTGATTCAGCATGCCCTCATGCATATGCATGACATGCTGACGTCACACCGTTTAACTGCAGCCTCCATGTAAGCCTTGTATCTCTTACACGGAGGTTTCGTGAATCCTGCCCTATATCTTCTCCGTCTGTAGTAGTTTCAAGATTCATGGGAAAGCATAAGATTAAACAGAAATAGTAACTCTTGAGAAAAACATAAAAGTGAGGACTTTGAAGCTATCTGAATCTGCTTAAAATGTATGCAGCAAGAACGTTTGAGTCTTTCTTTTGAGAACAATGCAAAGAAATCTACAATGTACACAATGTTCACTATATAAAACAAAAACATTGAAAGTAAAAACACCAATAAAACAACATGCATGCTGCAGAAAATAAACTTGGAGCATGAAAATGGAATAAAGCTTTTTTGCAGTGGGGCAAACATAAATTTATCAACTTCATGATTGCACAAAATGGGTGAAAGTTCAGCTGAGTAAGTTGTCCTTACTGGAACAATAGATGCTTGATTAAATCACTTTTGCAGTAGCCTTGGCTATATGGGTTAAATCTTTGGCAAAGATATAACCCATACAACTAAGGCTACTGCAGCAGTAATTTATGATGAACAGAGGGTGTATTCCCCACTTGTGGTATTTCAGCATTCTTGCACCACTAGCAGTTAGCTAACCTATCAATCAAGTAACACAGTCAAAAGGAAAGGTCAATGTGCACATTGGTTTCTGTCTTTGGAAATGGTCATTGTTTAATGGCAAACTTGAACACTAACTCATCAAAAGTAGCCCATCAACTGCACTAACTGATTTATTAGGCAACAAATCAAGATACCATTATCTTACTACAAAGTATAGTTGTGTAAGTAAACTTACCATAACAGCATATTTTCAAATAGATCACTGTTGCCATAGCCTAAGCTGTATGTCATCCTGCCAAGAATCAGACCATTTGGTCACCTTTTACATGCCATAGCCACTGCACAGCTCAAGCAGAACAGTATAAAGTCAATGGCTGGGGTGCCAAAACTTCACACTTTTTTGCCTCAAAGGAGGCTAGTTCCCTGCCAGACAGGGACTGTAATAATATAAAATTCCACACCATGGTATAAAAATAGCAATTAGGGGGTGGAAGCAGGGTGCAGATACTGCAGCAAGATTTACTTTAACATCTGTTATTGTGATAAGTTTATTTAACTGTACTATGTTCATTATTAGATCATAGCTGTAGCAATGTAAGCTATATGGAATGAATACCAGAGCTTAAAAAGAAAGAAAAAGAGGTGGAAGAAAGCTCAAACTCCAAGCTCCCTCAGGGGACAGTCCCAGCATAATTGACTTTTATCAAGGGAAGTCATTTAGTTTGTGCTTGGTAAATGTGTGTACAAATGACCAAGTTGCTGCCTCCAAAATATTTCTTGAGTCTACACCTTTCCACAATGATACCAAAGTAGCCACAGCCTGCCAGAGTGGACTCTGACTTTGGGAGGTCCTTGCTTTGGTGAGAACAATGAAAAGCAATAGAATGAGACAATCATGGAGAAGCGTTCGCTTTCAAAATAAATTGTTCCTATTTTCTTACCAAAATTTAATCAGATGTCTTGAAGGTTTTTGTCCTATCAGTGTGGTATTTGTGTTTCCTGTTGACATTCAAAGGGTGTAAAATTCTCTCGCTCTCTTATTTTTAGGTTCTGGGAATAAGACAGAGAGATGAATTGCCTGGCACAATGGAAACTCTGAAACAGCCTTAAGCATAAAGGAATGATTTGTTCTCAATGTTGCACAATCTATATGAAAGATGAGATAATGATGAGTCACTATAACAGCTTACAGCTCCTCTTAAACTCTCCTTGTAGAAGTCAGAGCAATAAATAACACTGTTTTCCAAGATAAGAACTTCAAATTAGTCTCGATATCAGAATCAGAAGGAAAGAGTGTAAGTTTTTCCATACAAAATTAAGATCCTAAGAAGAAGCCACCTGTCTTCTAGGTGAACAAATAGTTAAACCTCCTTTCAAAAACTGTTTCTCTTGGTGTAGGATAGCAATAGAAGGATCTAAGGGCAGACAACCAGAGATTGTCAAAAGATGAATCTTGAAAGAAGAGTAAGAAAGGCCATATGCTAGCAATTCGTACATTGGAGTCTGAGCCTTAAGAAAATCTTGTTTCTTGCATTAGAACTAACTAGAACATCTTTTCCATTTACCCATATATAATTTTATAGTAGCAGGTTTCTTTGACACCTTTGATACCTGCTGTATGTCCTCAGAAAAAAGGTGCCTAAAAGGTACTAAAATGTTATCCAGACAGTCAACTGAAGAAGTTGAAGGTTGGGCTGTATCAAACAACCCCTGTCCTGTGTATGTCCATTCTGTGAGGAAGCGTGTGGTAATTACCTTTGGCCATTTTCAAAAGAAGGGAGAAACACTGTTCCCTGGGCCAAAAGGGAGTCATCATTGTTATCTCTGGGGAGTCCTTTTGAATCTTTAGAAGAACCCTGATTATTAGAAGAAAGGTTGGAAATGCATGCAGGAACATTCCCCCCTATAGCAATGAAAAAAAAATCTGTCTTCCATGTCTGAGTACAATTCCTGGAGAAGAATTTCTTTAACTATCTGTTGCGGCTGGAGGATAGCAACTCTACTTGAGGAGGCTCTTCACAGATGGATCGATTCCTGGAAGATCCTCAAGCTGCTGTGGGACAGTCTCTCCATCCACATAAAACAAAGTTCATCACTGTCAACGTTCAAGTACAATTTATATAGATGAATGGGAAACAGAAAGTTTACCCCAGGACTGCCCCCTGTACTACTAATCAAGAGAGGTCGCTCTTAAATGCTTTATACTAAGCATGAGTCTCCTCAAATTATCTATGTTGTAATCCCAGTTATTGTTATTCAGAGTAATATATAATTATTGACCATGTGATGGGTATGGCCTACCTATAATCAAATGAGGGAAACTGGTTAGGTTTAAAATGGCTTGCAAGAGCAACTAGCCTAGAACTTAACTATCAACCTATAAGGGCCACTTCCATTCATGAGGGTCTATCGTGATCCTACTTAGGTTGTTTGTAATAATGTAGGTAGTGTGGAGGGACTGATTATTCTGAGTTGCTAGTTTGCAGGCTATCATAGTTAGTCTGCAAAGAGGGTAGGACCTGCTTCCCCCTGTATGTTTTTGTCCTACATCACTGTGGTACTGTCTGTGACTACTAGCAGTGGGCCTGAAGTCCGAACATGGCCATCATTTTTTGACATTCATGTGCTTAAATTTGTCTTGCCTGCTCCAAAGATCCTGAACTTTCAATTCCCTAGGACACAACTCCCCAGACAAAGTCTGATGCATCTGAAATTATAGACTAAGTGGGGGCAGGAAAAGGGAGGTGTGGACTGAGAAACAAGTGATTCCCCCACCAGAATAACTCTTTTTTTTTCACAAACTTTAAGTGTGTAATCTGATAAGAAGGTGGGTGTTGGTGTTGGATCCAAACTGGTTTGAAGAACAGTTTAATCCTCCTTGTGCAAAGTCAGCAAAGGGAATCATGAACATAGCAGAGACCATGAAACCTAGAATTCTGAGCGGGTCTATATTATATGCGCGAACGCTTAGGTTGTCGAATACAACGTGATCGACACCTATTCAGTGAATGCACAAGTCAGCGAAACCTCACAACGCAGAAAAACACATCACTGAATACTGTTACTTGGCCAACACCATTCCACCCACTAACGAAAACAAAACACATTTCCCACTACACAGCTCGTTACATACTACCCACCCAAACAAAATAAATAAACTACATACATACACTAACCTAAACCCTACTTCTAAACCTACACTAACCCTTACATACATTACTTTCTTTGCACTTACCTTAACCCGCACCCTAACTCTAAGGTCCATAAGTATTGCACACTTACCTTAATAAGCTATACCCAAACAAAATAAATAATCCACAAACATACACTTAACCAAACCCTACTTCTAACCCTTACATACATTACTATATATGCACTTACCTTAACCTGCACCCTAACCCTAAGGTCCGTAACTATCGCACACTTACCTTACAGAGCTACACCGCAGAAGGGCCGACTATGCCAAATCAGGATTTTGAATTTCGCAGTTTCCAGCGTTCGATGTACTCGCAGTTCACTTATTAGGTGTCAATCATGCTGTAATCAACAACCTAAGTGTTCACGCATATAATATAGACCCTTCTGAGCTATTCCCTGGTAGATGCCATAGTCTGGCTGGAAAATATCACACATTTCTCCTTGTTTCACTCCACTTTGTTCTAAGGAATAAAGACCATCATGAGGGATGTATCCAGTAGACAACCTAGAAACAATATCCTGTAAAATGGAATGACAGAAGATTTATCTATGTTGACCTGAAAACCCAGTTTGAGAAAGGACATTTTATCAAAGCCACAGAATTCTGGCAAGTTGTAAAAGAATCTGCAAAAATAAAGAAGTCATCTAAATATGCAAAAACATGACTGCCCTGCAATGGGGTATTACTGAAACCAGGCACTTTGTGAGCATTCTTGGAGCTGCTGACAAACCAAAGAGCAAAGGAGAAAACTGAAAATGTAAACCAGACACAGAAAACATGTAAAATTATTCTAAACTTTATGAATTAAAATGTGATAAGCAAATTTTAAATTCAGTTACTAGAAAACTGAGGGATGGAATAAAAGGTAACAAAAACTGTAGAGACACCTTTCTGAACTTTAGGATTCTGATGAGAAGGTATGGAAAAGAAAGGTCTAGGGCATGTCTCCGGGTTCCTTCTTTCTTTGGCACTAGAGAGATTCTTGAATGAAGTCAGTTCCTTCTTAGATGTGGGGGAACAATAGGAGGGAACAGGGAGGCTTGATCTGTAAGGTAAAGAGGAATCCCTTGAAATGATGGAAGGGACTCCCACTGCCAGTTGCAACCTTTCTGAAAGATGCAGAACCCGAGCATCTGTAGAGGAAAGTGTAGACCTAAACTTTGGAAAAGCTTTACAGTATTGCCAGGGTGGGGAGGGGAAACAGATGTCAGTCTGTTTCCTCAGTTTATCCTTTCTTTTGGGAGAACCTTTCTTTTTTTCTTTGAACCTTCCTGCAATTGCTTTTTAAAGTTTTATTTGCCTTTGCATTGCTAGGAATGCTTATTTTATTTCCTGAAAAAGGAACATGATCTGGAAGAAAAGTCTCTTCCATATTTTGGTGAGGAGGGTTGAAAAATATGAATACCCCCTCCCCTTAATTAACTTTGCACTTTAATCAAGGAAGGACCAAACACCACCTCTTTATCTAGTGGAGCATTCATGATCTCAGTTTTGACATCTGGTAAACTGTAAGACTATAGCAACGTAAATCTTCTTGTCACTGACCCAGTGTCAGCTTCTCTAGATACAGCATCAACATTGTTATTCTCACGTTTTTGAGAATGTTTGGTTAACCAAGAAACAGAGGAAAGAAATGAATTCAGAGATTCCTTATTACCTGAAGAAGGAAGGTTAGCAATTGACTTTCTCATATTATCAAATGAGGCTTGCAAAAAGTTACATAAGTGAGGCTAATATTTCACAGCACTGAAGGCTAAGGTGGCAAAAATATAAACTTTCTTCTAATAAATATCAAAGGCTTTTTCCGTTTTTGTCAAAATAAATATAGGTAGCATATGTAAGGAGTTCGGATAAAGCTGATTTTGAAAAGATAAATTTCTGCATTATCAAATGTGGGGTAAGAAAAAAATTTCAGGACTGGGACTTCTTATATGACTACACAGACTTTCTGGGAGCAGGTGTTTGATTGTTGGGTTAACTGCTAACTGCAAAGAAAACATCCTCTAAAGCTGGCAACACATGAGGAACAGTTGCAGCTTGTGGAAAATCCACATGTAAATAAATCATAATATCTTTGCTGAGATTCTGGCATTTCTGTGTGTTCCCAACAGAAACAAGTCCTTCATTTGGGTAATAGTAAAAAAAGGCAACTCTTCCAGAGGTGAATCTGATGAATAATTTTCCACAAAGTCAGATTCCCCATTTTGTGGAATGGGAATTTGAGAAACACAGTGTAAGTCTAAATCATGTCCCTCAGACTGGGAATCAGAACTCAGCATGTTAAGACTGAAAGGATTTAAGTAAACCTTTGACAAAGCTTATCCAACCCTCAGGTTAACTGTCTAAACATATGTCTCCTTCTAAGAGCCCCCATAAGAAGAGTGACTTCAAGGAAGGCCATTCCCTGGGAGTGAAGTTCCACAAAACAGCTTAACAAAGGGCCGTCATTGGGTTCCCTCTCTGCTGACTGCAACAGTGATTCTCTCTTCCTCAACAAGAGGAATTAAACAACCACCAAAGACAAGCCTGTCTTCCTGAGGAGAGGTACCAGGAAGAACAGAAGAAGGACAAAGAGAACAAAATGAACAGGAACAATAGATGGCTACAATGTAGTCATCCATCAGCAGTTGAGGTGAAGGGGAAGTTGGAGTCAAGACCAAAACCCTATAGGTAACTGTTCTTTTGCTTGCAACTCAAGGAGGAAATGGTTGAGTTACCAGGGCACAAATCCACGTCCTACCACAAAAGGTATCTGGACAATGGTTAGCAGAGATTTAAGAAGTCCATCTTACATTGTGACAGAAAAGTTTAAATCTGACAACCACCAAGAATGACTTATCTCAGTCCCCAAAGACATTTTTTGATAGAAAAGTAACACTTTTTCTCACAAACTTTAGTAAATTGTAAGGGAATCTCCACAGGGCCCAGGAATGTCTGTCTACTGAAAAAGGCATCTGACAAGTGATTAGCATATCCATGAAGAGTTATTCTTGCCTCTTGACAGAAAAGGTACGTTCTCGTTCTAAGGTAAAATTTATTGGTGTCAATCACCAAGCACAGCAGCACCTGCCCTAAACAACACTTTTAACAGGAAAGCAAAACTTTCCATAAATAAATATGATAAATAATAAGAGAATCCCCACAATGAATGAGGACCAGGCTCAAACAGTCCCTGTGCTAGTCCCACAAATCAGCACCTCACCCCTCAGCTCTCCATGTGAAGAAAAAAAAATACTTCTGCAAAACCTGCAGGTGCTTTCTTCAGTCCTGTAGACAGTACCCAATCAGTGCCACCCTCCCAGGCTCTTCAAGTGAAGAGCAAAAAAAAGCCCCAACCAAGTGGCCAAATACAGGACATGCCCCCTTACTCCTGCGTTAGCCATTCAGGTCCTGTTTCTGTGCCCTACCCCCCACCATCCTTCCTCACAAATAATAATAAGAATAATAATCAAACTTTTCTCTTTTAAACTGTAGCAAACTGCTTGCTACAGTTCATATCTTGCATGAAAGTTACAGTTCTAAGGTTTTAGTTAACAAAACAAAGATTTTCTTTACATTGAAGCTGCAGCAAACTGCTTGCTACAATGTAGTAAGCAGTTGCAACAGTTAGACCACAAAAGGCCCGCTACAGCACTCAAGTTTGACAGCAAGTGCAATACAATCTTTTGAAAGCCAGTATTACATTAAGATCGATTGGCTGATGTACAGCTGATAAGATTGCACCCTGTAATACTTTGCCCCTAGGGCAGTTGCGCCTTTCATCTTGCAATAGCTACACTTCTGGTCAGGACTATCTAACTACTGAAAAAAGGTGTCTGACAGGTGTCTGGTGGAGCTTAGGATAGTCAGCTAAACAACCTGGAATGAAAAACAAGTTTGAGGTAAAAGATTATAATGACAGTCACCAAAACCTCAAGTTCAATACCCTGGCTACATATTTTGATTGAAAAGTAAATCTTTCTTACAAAAATCAATTCTTTGAAAGACACTTCCCACACAGAAGCTTGACCAAAAAAAAGTAAAAAAAATCTGACTATCACTTACCTGCCTAGCCATGTTGAAGTGCTAGCCAACCATTGATAACTCAAATCAAACAGGGAAGAGTACACTTTGATGGTAAGAAACTTCTGAAGTTTTGACACCCTAGCTACTGACTTTATATTGCTTTCCTTGAATGGTATAGTGACTAGGGTTTGTGAAAGGTGCCCTAAAGCTTTGGAAGATGAATGTCTGGTCCTATCCTTTACAAGGCAACCCATATTGTTTAGGATAGTGCAGCACTAATCTAATGATATGAATGTCTAATCAAGTCCTAGCCCAAAATACTATAAATAAACATTTTTGAATGGGGGAAAACCCCTATACCCTCATGTGACATTGTGCCCATTATACCCCCCACTGCTTATATGTACTAACACCCAGATAGCACCATCACTCAGAAAGAATGTCTTTCCCTTTATACATGACTCTCATGAATATATAAAGAAATTTTTCTTCTTTGTACATGACGGCACTTGACAAAACAGGACTTCACAAACTGGTTGGGTCCACAAATGTTGAAGTACCTCACAAGACATCTGCAGCAGCTGGAAAGGCCACAGAAGTACCTCACAAAGAAAATTACTGGCCTCAAACAGATGCCCTACACTGATCATCTCAAAAAACTCCAGCTTTACTCTGTAGCATATCTCCTACTCCGAGGTGATCTTTGCCTAACATATAAAGCTATGTCAAACCCAGAGCTGTTGGACATGCTACACCTAAAGAAATCCCGATCCCTCCAAGCTACACATTCTAGGGACCTAGATCTTGTCACCACATTAGACAGGACTTGCTGGGCTGGAGGGATAGATTCCTGTCCCAGAGACTTCCCATACTCTGGAACAAGCTACCCATCTATGTCAAGCAAAGTTCCTCATTAACACTCTTCAAGAAAAATCTTGATGAGTGGATGGGAAATAGGAAATACACCCCAGGGATCACTTCTGTGGCTCTGCTCAACAGAGGCACAGGAAATTAACTTTCTAAGTTGGCATAAGCCAGGGAACTTTGTTGGCTAGGCTTACTTAGGCCCTTGGGCCATTAGTCTAGTACCTACCTATGAAGCTATTAGTTGGACCAGCCATTATAGTTTAGTCTTACTCTTCTGTTATCCTTCATCAATGATTTGCAATGGTGGATTCAAAAACTATCCTTGAGTCACAGGATCCAAGTCATATGTTTTATTTTAATTTTATTTTATTTATGAATTGTCAATTGGAGTAACAAAAACAACAAAGACTCCCAGAGGAGCTATATGTGTGATAATAGCCTGCTTGCATAGCACATATTTATGGTATAAATGTATTGCATAAGTTGTTCAAACAAAATAGGTTTAGTTACAAAGTTAATCAATTTATACACACGTGGTTATAACAATATAGCAAATCATTTCAATTCGGGATATATAGGCATGTATAAGTATTAACAGTGACTTTATACAAGATTATGCTACCACAAGTTGATCACAAGGAAGAGTTTATCTGGTCAAGTTAAGTACAACCAGCACAGAATCTAGGGCAGAAGATTATTAATTTCAGCCACTGTATAATGGGATGGCAGCAAACCTCTTAAATGTACATATTTTCGCAGAATGTCCAGATGTTTGCCTCATATTTTTGTTCTGTTCCTCATAAAATTGTGTTTTTGACTGGGATAATTTAAGAATTAAAGTCAATAAACAATGACAACCATTTGAGTTTCAGACTTCATATCCTTCAGAAAATGTATGGTAACACAAATCCTGTTATTGTAGCAACTTTCTAAGTTTATAAGAGCAATATTTAAAATGTGTCCTTATTTTTAGGTGTTGGTCTCCCATTTTGTCAGGCTTTGTCCAGATTTCTTGCAATAAGAGGTTGAGAGGTATGGATGGCAGTCAGGGAAAAAGGACATATTGTCAAGTGGGAGTGGCTTGTATATTTTTGCTGTCTGAAATATTGTCATTTACCTTTTTCACTGGCAAACTTTGGGAGCTATGTTGAAAATAGCTTATAACATGTTTGAAGTCTCAGGTAAGTGAAACTGGATTCCCATGTTTTTGGGCCAACATAGGAGAAGGCATGCTATATCTATGTCAGTTTATTATACTGACCTACAAATAACAGCAACATTACTAGCATAAGACTTTTATTCATAAATGGAGTTGTGAAGGTTATAACTCACTTGCCAATGAAAGACATGAGTGAGAGTTTAACTGCATAAAGATAAAGAAAATGAGCACCAGGCCAATATGCTCTTTGTTAGTGAAATAAATAACATTAGTAAGAAAAGAGCATTGATATATGAAGGTTTGGATTTGGTGTTGCAAATATACAGGTATATGTTCCTATGGTATGTATGGCAGATTGTAATTTGAAGCAGAGGCACTAGAAAAAAGTCATACTTTAGTTCTGCTTAGATAATTCCTATCCAAAGGGGTGCAGCAGCATCTTCTCAGAATGCCACAATATTTAACCTATTATACCAAAAATTTCTTCTTGTCAAGAATTATAGCTAATTCTTTACATTATCATCCAGTCTACTGATAGATCAAATTTTGTGAAGATTGATCAATATTTTCCACTCAAACTATCTTGGAGAACTTTTAGGGAAAGAAAAGAAAATGAGTGTTTCCAAATACACACATTCAAACTCTTCTCTATAAAAAGACTTGCATAGTCATGTCATCCATTCAAGACCTTTATTTGAAAATGGATGGATTCCAGGAAAATCTAGACAATTTAAGAGAAAAAATATCAACCAAACTGATATATTAACTGACACGGCTCCACAACAGCTGCAAATAAAAAATCTCTGACAAAGAAACAATACTTTCAGATGTGGGTGGAAAACTAAAAGAGGAAGAAAACAGACAGAATTTTCCTTCAAGCAAAACATCTGGTAACAAAATAAAGTGGAAGACTTAGAGAACAGAGAGCAAAGATACAATATTAGAATATCTGGCCTGACTGAGAAAACCAAAGTAGAAGATATAATTTCCCTTTTGTCTTCCTGGATTCCCAAAATCCTTAATCTACAGGAAGGGTTTTCCTATGGTAGAATATGTACACTGTTCACTTGTTAAGCCAACTTCTTCTAGTTTTCGCAATTCACCAAGATCCATAGTTATACAATTCCTTTCATTTCTTGACAAAGACCTTATCTTAAAATCAGCTTAGTCAAAAGAACCCTTAAAATATGAATAACATATAGAAAGACTTGACAAAAATTATTTTGCTAAACAGTTGATAAATGGAGTAAATGCTAACTTTTAGTAAAGCTGTTATAATAAAATAACATTTATTTATTTTTCATTTGTTGACTGGGAAAGTCCGACTAGGTTCCACAGAGCCTGTTTTCAGCGGAGGCCTGGGGAGAAATGCTTCAGATGCATGTCTTTGGAATGTGGGAGGAAACCAGAGTACCCAGAGGAAACCCACGTGAACACAGGGAGAACATGCAAACTCCACACAGAAGGCACCCCAGCCGAGAATTGAACTGGAAAACCCCTTACTGGGAAGTGACAATATTAACCACTGCACCATTGTGCCGCCCATAACATACAACATCAAAAGTCAAATGATTTTACCAGAAAGAATAAACATTTACAGCATGGAATAAGAACTTTGGACACTAAAGAAGCATCAACGTTAAAAAAAAACACAGCAACTCTGAAGAAATCCCCTGATAAGACAGAATGGTTAATTATTAAAAAGGAAAAAAACAAAACCAACCAACCACAGAATTTTCTATGAAAAATACAAATGAATGAATAGTTGCTTTACATAGTTCTGAATTTAATGTATTTAATGTGCTTACTATGGAAACGTAAAACAGCCACAATTCAACATACATAGTTCTCTTCTTTACTGCCTGTATAATCTTTATCTCAACATACAAAAGGTAACCCAGTTGTATTATTTATCCTACTATTAAAATTCCCATGTAACTTTAATTCACAGTAAAACCTAAGTGTAACAATCTAATATAAACTAAATTTAAACACTCAGTCCTTAAAGACAAGAAGTGCAAGTGATTCTGCAACATCATCCATGTTCCAAGTAACTTTGTAATACATTCTTCTAATGTGAGATAATAGCTGTCACCTTGCCCTGTATTCACTTATAGTAATGATATCTTATTTAGTGGGAAGTAGAGAAGAAAAGAGAGGAAAAAGGAAAGAAAGGAAAACAAAAGACCATGGGAGAGGGGGAGGGAAAAGAAAAAAGTAAGTTAACTTTTTTGCTTTTTTCTTTTTCTTTCTTGTTTTTGAGGCCACTGACATGAGGATTAATGCCCATTTCAAAATAGTATATCAACAGTGAGTGTGGAGAATGCATCTGATATAAAATGTAAATATAAATGTTATATTTTTATCAGCTTCTTTGTTTTAGCTAAGGGGATGATTTTTAACAGCAATCACTTGGATATGGAGAAGTTAGCTATGTTGTTCTATGTGACACCATTTCCTCTTTGACACTATGAATGTTGAGTTTTCATAAAAGAGGAGGGGAAAATTTATGCTTAGCTTCAACAACATTGGAAAACAATCATCTGGGTGACTGACTCCACATTTCTATGCTTAGTGCAAGGGAGCTAACTTTGGGAGTACCACAGTTACACAGCATCTATTTGCATTCAAAATTAAACTTAATAATTTGATTAAGAAAAAAAATCAATAAATATTTATTTACCAGGAAAGTCCAGCTTGGAACCAAGCCAATTTTCAGTGGAGGCCTGTGGAGAAACACTCTAGATGCATATCTTTGTAATGTGGGAGGAAACCGGAGTACCCAGAGAAAACCCACACAAATGCAGGGAGAACATGCAGACTCCACACAGAAGGTACTCCAGCAGAGAATCGAACCAAAGAACCTCTTGCTGTGAGGTGACAATACTACCATGGCACCACTGCACTGTCCAACATACAAGGAGATATTTTGCATCTCCTTTTTTCATGGTCACATAGCATTAGCATTTTCTCATGAATGATATTACATCCTTACGTTATGTTTAGAAAATGATCATTTGACAATTTCTCACAGTAGTTAGTGTATTATTGCAAATTATACCATGATCCCCCCAAAACGTGCACGCTGATTGGCCAGCGTGCCCGTTGTAAATCGAGTTATACTAATGGAAAAAGGTCCGTCGCCGGACTTTTTCCATTAGTATAACTCGTTTTTAAACTGTCTCGCTATGTTAAATGGGTTTAACATGGCGACAGTTTAAAATAAGCAACGGAGATCTCCGTTGCTTATTTTAAACTGTCTCGCCATGTTAAACCCATTTAACATAGCGGGCAGTGTTAAAAACGGAGAAAGCAAGATCTCCGTTGCTTTTTAAGTGTCCTATGTTAAATGAGTTTAACATAGCGAGAGTTTTAAAATAAGCAACAGAGATGTCCGTTGCTTATTTTAAAACTGTCTCGCTATGTTAAACTCATTTAACATAGCGAGATAAAAAGCAACGGAGATCTTGCTTTGCTCTTTTAACTCTGATGTACTGCGCAGGCCGCAGTACATCAGAACTGCCGGATGCCAGACATCTGCGGAAGGGCAGTAAACAGGCATTATACTATGCCATTATTTAAGAAAAGTAACAGTTTCTTTTCTAAATAATGTCATGATAATAGCAATAACCACTTCTGGGTGTGGGTAATGCTAATTACCACGGTTGGCTTTGTTTAGCCCTCGGGACCAAACCACGCCAACCGTGGGTAAATTTAGCATTACCCACACCCAGGCGTGGGTTATTGCTATAGGGGTTACTACCATTTTTATTTAAGTGACAGGAACTCAGTTTAAGAAATACAACCATTTTCCTCAGTTCATTACTTTAGTGCCACTCCTCCAGAAAGAACTATATGGACATATAACATTTGGAGAGCGTATTGCTTTCAATAGAAAGAGATGTGTGTTCTAAATAAGAAGGAAGTTCCTGTTCACAGATGACCTATATGATTAAAAGTTTTAACATTAGATCAGCATTTGTTTGATTCTACTGATCTGTACTGTAATTTAAAAGGCAAATATGGATTATTCTTTGTTAAATGGCTTAAGCAAAATGTAGTGAGCTGTTAACATTGTTTAATCTACTCAGTATACAGATTATGGCATCAATTTTCATTAGGGGGCAAAAACTAAGGTTGAATGGGCACACACATACAGTATTATTTAACTCTAATTGACCAATTTCTGGGTTAACATCTTTTAAATAGTTTTATTTGATCCATGAAAGTATAAACCTTTCTGTACTAAGAAAGCAATATACAACAATGGCTGCATATGGAGTAATAGTATACAGTTTGACTCTGCTGACATTCTGGGTATAATAATTATGTAAAGAGAAAGGAGGAAAGGGGAACAAAATCAGAAAGAATGGAAACAGGAACGGGGATGAATGAAAAAAAGAAAAGAAGAAAGAAAAGGAGAGAAAGAAAAGTGGAATAAGAAGGGAAAGGAAGAACAGAAAGGTGAGAAGGAAGGAAAGGGAGAAGAATTAACATGAGAAAGAAGGAAAGGAGAGAGAAAAGAATGGGAAAAATTGGAAGGGGAAAAGGTAATAGTTGGAAAAAGGAATGAACAAGGAAAAACAGAATGAAAGGAAAAAGAGGGAAAAGAAAATAAAAGAAAAGAAAAAGTAGAAAGAGATGAAAGAAGAGAAGGGAAGGAAAAAACTAATCAGACTTAAATTTTACTGAGGGGGTATTTATAAACAGATAAATCAGTTATTAAACTAACAGGAAGAAGAAGGAGGAGAAGAAAAGAGATTAAAAGAGATAAGAAGAAAAGATCAGAAAGGGAATAGGAAAGAAGTAAAACGGGAAAGGGGAAGACAAAAGAAGAAAAGGAGAGAAGAAAAGCTACATAAACAATAAGGGAAATAAAGATGGAGAGGAGTCAATAGACTAAACCGAAAAAAGGAAAAGAAAATGAACTCTACTAGGGGAACACTATAAACAAATACTACTCGGTTTTCAGATATCTGATCGGTATTTTCTATGCTTAATTCATTATTTAAAGGGGGGGAGTTAATAGCCTAAATATATATATATACACACACACACACACACACACACACACACACACACACACACACACACACACACACACACACCAAAAGAATGTCTGTGGAGCTCTGATTCAATTTTTTTGTTGTACCATTTATTGAAAGAGTTTTTTGGAAGACTGGATTTTAGTGGGTTATTCTAAGAGGTTCTCTACTTCTAGACTAGTATTTTTTTTATAAAATTCCATGCATAAAGTTATAATTAAGTTATTTTATTCATTTGCTTATATTCATTACAGACTTCATAGCATGTCTTTTTATTTCTCTTTTGCCAACAGACTCTTCTTAGTGATAAAAGATTATTTCATTGAATAATTTACATTGTTACAAATATAAAGGTTAATTCCTTTTAACTTCTTATATGGATTTAATTTTAACCTCTTTAAAAGTTAATGGTTTAAACAATTCCATGAAAAGTCAATGCCTATTAAAATATCTTTATATCACTAAATTACAAGTAATATTTTTCTGGAAACTCTCTTTAGACATTTAGATAAATTAATTTAGAATCTAAGCTACTACTCAATACTGGCAGAATCATAATTTAAAACCAAAAGAAGAGGTGTCATGATTCCATGGAAAAACAACCCCATAATGCCCCACATCATTTACAAATTTGAAAACAATGACAGTCTGCTATCTTTTGTGGTTATAAAATATAACAGAATCTGGACTCTGGATAACTTATTTTGGTTTCCAGGGATGTGTGTTAAACTAGCTAGAAACATTTAGATATTATTCTGAGTAATGCAAAAAGTAATCTAATCATAGGATGGAACTTCAACTGTATATTAAAGAGTTATAAAACTACTGCTTCTAGAAAATAAGATATCCACCAGCTAAGGCCTTCAGTAATTTGAATGAACAACTTAATTTAAAAGATACCTTTTTCACAAGAGTTAATAACTCTCTAGAATTAATACATTACTCCTTTAATTATTGCAACCAAAACAGCATTGACAAGATATTAATATCATATGACCTCTCCTCTAAAATAGTTTTAATAAAATGCATTTTCCTTTTCAGACCATAATTCCCTTATATTAAAAAATTCTGCAGATTTTAGAAAACTGTCTTCAATGAATAGAATTCCTACTTGTATAGTCAATTTAAAATAATTTAAATCTTGGTTTCTTTCAATAACTAATTTCTTTATGCAAATAAATATACCAAAGAAGTAAAAGTTATGCTATGGGATTATTTTAAAGCTTATATGTATGGCAAAACATTAGCTTGGTTCAGGAAAAAATAAAGGACCGGGACAATGAGTTTATAGATGTTCAAATCAAATTAAAAAATGCTAAATCTAAGTAAAGGATACAAAAGTAATAAAACAGAAATGGAAAATGAATAAAAATACAATGAGCTTTTATTTCATAAAATAGCTTTATCTTTAGAAAAACTGAAAATAGCCTTATATGGTATGATATCTGAATATTTGAAAAACCTTACTAAAAGAATGAAACTACTATCTAAATTTAACCAGATAAAAAAAAATCAAATTAATAAAAGGATTTGCACATAAATTGTGGATATTTTGGATGCATTTAGAATATATTACATTTCCTTACAACAGAGATTAATGCACTTGGACCATTTCAACACAAATTTAAATAATCTTCTCAATGTGTCACTTCTGAAAAATATCTCACAAATTAAAAGACAAACTGATTGATCAAATTTCATTCAAAGAAATCGCTGATAAAATTAAAGAATTAAAAAAAAAAACAAGTCACTGGGGATTTATAGAATAATATCAGAAATATTCAAGATACTCCCCAGGCAAATGACACTCTTGTTTCATAGTGTTCTTTTAATCATAGTTATCTGAGTCAATTCCACCTTCTTAGAGATATTCTTTAATAGGTTTTATTATTAAAGAAGACAAAAATCCTTGTTTATGCTATGCATATAAATCACTTTTTCTACTATATCTTCACTATAAAATTTTTGTCTATTTTACCTGATAAATTAAAAAACTCTCCACTAGAACTAAATAACACCAATCAATCTGTCTTCATTTGCATGAAACAAACACAAGATAACATTGCAAGAATAGCATTAGTCTTAATAGTGAAAAGGCCTTTGACTCATTAAACTGGAATTATTTATTCAAATCTTTAGAATTATTTTATTGTCCTTTTCAATTTATACCATTCACATGTAATATCTATAATGACACTTGTCTAGAGGAAAACGGTTTTTAATACTTAATAAATAAGCACATATCCAGGCATGTCTAAGGGTCAGCTCCTGGTGTTTTCTCCTGTCTACCTGATAAATCTGGGCATCTTGGGGCAATGCAGTAATTGCCTCATGTACACAGACAGCCTTCTCCTCCTACCATCCAACACTACAACCTGTGAGAAATGCACTTATATAGCCAAACTGGAAGCAAAGCACTCTTCACCCAAGACTGAACTAGACAGTCAAGAGAAGAAAGTAAACCCTTGTACCACACCGCACTCATCACATAGTTCCTCAAATCCTACACCACCAAAGCACACACATAAAAACACAAAACACACACCCACATTCATGGAGGCTCTAAATAAAAATCTGCTCAAGCAACAGAGACTTCCAAAGCAGAAATGCAAGCAACCTCCACCGCCCAACACAACCCAAATGACACATAGCCCACAAACTCAGTGTGCCACTCAACCACAGCCGATAAGGCATAACAAAGTATCCAACACTCTAGTCATAGGTGACTCTATAGTCAGGCACACTGATGTTCCACTCATCAGCTAAACAAGGAGAAAGTTACTGTCAGCTGCCTGCCAGGTGCCAGGATCCACCACATAATGCACACACTCAGTTCACTCCACAACAAGTACAAATATGACTCTGTCACTGTCCATGTTGGTGTGAATGATCTGAGACATACCTCCTTGGACTACATGAAAAGAAACATGGAGGAGCTCTCCGATCTTGTAGCCGAGGCAGGTATGATGCTAACCCTGAGTAGCATTCTGCCATCACCCAGAATGATACTACAGTACAAGGACAAAATGATTGACTTCAACAATTGGCTAAGCTTCTGGTGTTGTTCTAAGGGGACCCAGTATCTGTCTGCCTGGGATGACATGATGAACAAACCACGATACTTTGCCAGAGATGGCCTGCACCTGTTGCCCTTGGGATTCCAGATACTGGCTAAGGCTCTTCCCACCCCTATAGTGCCTTTTTTAGACACGGTTCAAATTACAAATTCACCACCATAACAGGTACAAATAAGCAAAATCTGAGGGTAATGCTACTCAATGCTAGAAGTCTAAACCTCAAAATGCACTCAATCAAGGCACTCCTTAACATCTGTGCAGTGACAGTGACCTGGTTCAAGGCTCCAGAGAGCATCCCTGCATTACCAGGCTATAATTCATACCACACCTTTCAGCCACCTAACCTGGACTGAAAAACTAAAGGTGGAGGCATGTCCATATTCATTAAGGATATCCACACCACCAGGCTAGTTGCTCAGCATAATGCATCTGAGATTATCCAAGTGCAACTAACTCTTGGCAAGACCGCAATCCAAATTGTAGCTTGCTACAGATCCCCCACCAAGCCCCAGGATTCCCACTCCTCATTTCTTGATACACTGGAAAATATTAGGGTACAACTCAACACCCTAATAATGGGCAATGTCAACTACCCCACCATTAACTGGGAAAACTACTCATACCAACTCTTTTGCTCAATGTTTTTTGGATTTTAGAAATTCCAATGCCTTGGATCAACTTATCCACACCCCCACCAGGGGCAGCAATATCCTAGACCTGGTCATTACCAACATGGGTGACTGGTATTCCACACCAGAGGTCAATTCCTCATTGTTCAGATCCGACCACAAGCTAATCACCCTAGACATCCACATCCCACCCCCACCCCCATTAGGGAAACCACCGTAAACAAATTTCTCCAAAGCCAACTTCACACTTCTTAAGACAGAAGTGGCAAACTTCACGACACCCATGCAGATGGACAATAGAGGTACAACTGTTGAATCCTACACAAATGCACTTTATAAGTACTTACACAAGTGCATGGATCATGCTATCCCTAACAGAACCAAGATACTATCCTCCAAAAAAGAAAGCCAATCTGGTGGTCCCCTGCCATAAACAAACTCTACAACAGAAGAAAGAAACTGTTGCAAAAAAGAGTAAAATCACATGATTGGAGGAACTTCCTGGTCAGTCTTAGTAAGAAGCTGAGATCCCTTATAAAATTCTCCAAAGCTAGTTACGACAACAAAATCGCCACTGATTCTAAAGATAACCACAAAGCATTCTATAGCTATGTCAAGAATCTTAATGGCAACACTCAGATCTGCTCTGAGTTACAGCACAATAGCACTACATATACAGAACCAACTGATATTGCCAACATCCTGGCAGATAGGTTCAGTGCTAACGTTACCCCCCCTCTCACCCCCTAAAGGGCCCATATCTATACCAGAAGAATGCAAAGTACCTGTAATCACGGCTGCACAGGTAAAAACCACACTCTCCAAAGCCAAGAACACAGCATCCATGGAACCTGACAAAATCCCAGGCTGCGTTCTGCATGAACTACAGAATGAACTGGCACCTGACCTAAGTACCATGTTCAATCATAGCCTCACCTCAGGCTTGGTACTCACTGAATGGTGCACAGCAATGTTTATCCCACTCCACAAAGGGGGAGTCACCATGGACCCCACGAACTGCCACCCCATTAGCCTGATGAGCCTGGTCTGCAACATATCATCATGGAACTTATAAACAAAGACATTGGTAATCGCCAAACTCTGAACCCCATCCAGTTCGGGTTTGTAAAAAGCATATCATGTCTACTAAACCTGATAGACTTCTTTGAAGCAGTCACCAAAGCTGTAGATAAGGTTAAGGCAGTTTGCACAGCCTATCTAGATCTCGCCAAGGCTTTCAACACCATCCCCCACTGTTGAATTATAGATAAACTCTCTAAGCTAGGTATAAATCCCTATGTCACAAGATGGATTGCCAACTGGCTCACTGACAGAACCCACACTGTGTAAGTAGCAGACTCCAAATCTGACTTCAGACCAGTGACAAGTGGCGTACTACAATTTCAGTCCTGGGCCCTCTCCTGTTTGGTATCTATTTCTATGAAGTGCAGGCTAACACAGAAGGTCTTTGGCTAACAAGGCTTGCAGATGACTCTAAACTAGGAGCCATAATTGAAACTCCTAACGATGTGGACATCCTACAAAAGGGCCTCACTGATACAGATGAAAGGTGTCAAAGCCATGGCCTCAGGCTCAGTGCCAAAAAGTGCATTGTCATCCCCTTTGGTAAAAACTCTGTACCCATGAACTACCACATAGGTGGTAGTCTACTTAACACCAAAAGTATGACAAGAGACCTTAGGACACAGGTGGACAGTAGTCTCTCCTTTGATAATCATATCACCACAGTAGTCAGGAAATCCTTCTGCGTGGCACACCTCATTACAAAAGGTTTCTCATCCAGGAAAAAAGAGGTAATTTTTCTCCTCTCCTCTACTCGTCACTCATTAGACCCATTATAGAGTACAATGCCCATTTTGGTATGTACCTCACAAGACATCTACAACAACTGGAAAGGCAGCAGAAATACTTCACAAAAAGGATTACCGGCCTCAAACAGATGCCCTATGCAGACCGTCTCAAAAAAGTCCAGGTTTACTCCATTGCATATTGCCTACTCAGAGGCGATCTCTGCCTAACATACCAAGGTATGTCAAACCCAGAGCTGTTGGACATGCTCCACTTAAAGAAATACCAATCCCTGGGCTACAGGCTCTAGGGACCTAAACCTTGTCACCACAATAAACAGAACATGCTGGAGGGATATATTCCTGCCCCAGAGACTTCCCATACTCTGGAACAAACTACCTATCTATATCAAACAAAGTTCCTCATTAGCACTCTTCAAGAAAAATCTTGATGATTGGATAGGAAATAGGAAATTCACCCCGGAGATTACTTCTGTGGCTCTCCTTGACAGGGGCACAAGAAAATAATTTTCTTGGGTGGCAAAAGCCAGGGTACATTTTTTTGGCTAGGCTTATATATGCCCTAGGGCCAACAGCCTAGTACCTACCTATGAACCTATGAACAACAAGGCCTATGTTAAACTGGGTCTATTCTCTTCTGAACCAATTCCACTAATTAGAAGAACAAAAAAAAGGTTGTCCTCTGTCCCATATCCTTTCTGCATTATCCATAGAAATATTGGCAATAGCAATTAGATCTAATAAAAAATAAAATGATTAAAAAAGAGCACTGTAATTCTAAAATTATGCTTTTTGCATATGATGTTATGCTAACACTGGCTTAGAAGAAGCATTAAATGAACTAAACTCAGTTATCAAAACATTTTCAAACTTGTCACAACTTCATTTTAATCCTCTTAAATCCATATATCTTATTTTAATTAAAAAATAATGAAATCTCATCATGATCTTAAAAGTATTGAATCCTGCCTTTTCTGGGTATTATCATCGATAAATCTCTTTTAGAAACTAGGGATATTAACTATGATAAATATTAAAGGTCATATCCAATTTGATGCACAGATGAGATTATTTCCTTTAAAGATAAATGTCAGCTAATTAAAATTGTTTTATTCCAAAAGATTTTAAACATAATACAAACTCTAACCCTTCCCCAATGAGAACGATGCAGAAAATCAATAAGTTACTCTTCAAGTTCCTATGGTTTCCAAAAAAATCTAGAATTGCTCAATGTCATATTGTACCTTGGGATTTAGTAGACATTAATTTTCCAAACTTAGAAACTTATGCAAAAGAAGCAATGCTTAGTATTAGTGAATTGGCTAGACCCTAACTAATACAGCAGATTGGAAATGTTTGCACATTCCCTTTTTAATTCCCCAAAAATGAAAATTAGTACTAATTCTGTTAAGATGATAAACGATCCCTTGTGGTTGTATATATGTATATATGTAACTTTATTCAATTTAATCTCTCTTCCTGCACACAGCTGAGATACATTAATTTAATCATAAAAAAATTAAAACTACACTTTTTGGTAATACAAACCTGAAACTACAGTTTGACACACAAATTCTCTTTGGTATAATGAAAGGATTTATTGAAGGAATTCATCATCAGAAATATCTTCAATGGAAAAATATCTTTCTATTTTGGTATAATTGTCTCAGTGTTGCAGAGATTAAGTCAACACAATCACCAGTCTCAGAATATAACTTAGAAGTTAAAAGCCTGTTCGGTTTTACAGTGTATCAGATCTCCTGGGTAAAGAAAAAACTCATTTTATCCCAATCCTATTATAAAGAACCCTTTAAATTAATATTTTATCTACGTGACATTTTACATAACAATAGTAACCCTAAAAATGTCATTTCTAATTTATATAGAATTTTACTTTTATATAACAATAATTTCAATAAAAAGTTTGAAATTTCATTACTCTAGGTGAAAAGACATTATTGTCAAAAGAACAAAATATATCCAACAAAATCTGTGGGAACTACCTCATTAGTACAATTTTGGCTTATTTATACCTGGGAATATTTACACTGGGCCTTTTTAATATCCTACAGACTATCAAAATTTGCTATTGATCAGCACATTCAATGCTGGAGTTGTAAATAGTTTAGTAAAGCTGCTTGGTCACACATTTCCTGTGACTGCCCACTATATCTGCTTACTGGAAGAAGATACCATCTTGTCTTCAAGCCTTATGATCTGACAACTTTGTATTAAACAAATCAATATTGTTATTCAACATTCCTGAGAACTTCCAGATAAATAATGAAAACTTGTTACATCTAATAGACTATTATGGCTGTGGCAAGAAAAACTATAACCAAGAAATGGAAGAAATCTTCCCCAAAAAACTCTGAATTCATTACTTCCTTACAAGTAGTAGCTCAAAAAGAGATCTCCATCAAGAAAAACAGGATATTTCCTAAACCTCTCATAACATCTCCATGGACTAAAGTTCTCATGCTTATTGAGAAATATTTAATTTTGACTCCTCTGTGAATTGTAACAATGTACCATTATTTGTAACATGTTGAGTATTTATGGATTTTTCTTCATTCATTTTCATACTTAAATTGTATCATCTGGCAAACATTATATGATTTGTATATAGTTAATATACTTGTTCTTTGAAATGCCTGCCAATTTCCAAATTATTTAATAAAAATGCTCAAAGCAAAAAAGATAATTATTTTCCGTATAACTGTCCTTGTTGTAAAGGAAGAGTTAGTGTAAGATATTGCTGGCAAAAGCAACATGCAGAGGTATTTAAACTAGTTAGTTTGTTTCGAGCTTATTTCTAGACAAGCTTGAAATGGCTCATTCTTTAGATATTAATTTAGCTGTGAACTGGTTCCATTATGTTTTATATAATAACTAGATGTTCACTATTAATTCAGGTAGTATTTTGTCAGACATGCTTCCAGCTATTTTAAGAAAGAAGTGGGAGGCTACAAATCTCTAGAGGAGAATATTATCAGCACAGATGATGTGTGTCTCTGGATCTAAGTCTGGAAGAGAGTTTCATACCTCTCAACCTTTAGCACAAGAAATCTGGACAAAGCCAAAAATAATGTTGGAGGGATAAAGGACCAAAATCAGGAACAAATTTTAAATATTGCACTTGTGAACTCAGAACATCTATAGAGTAATAGGTTTTGCATCGGCATGCATTTTTCCAGAAGGATATGATGTCTGAAACTCAAACATCTGCCATTATTTAGTGACTTCAGTCCTCAGTGATTTACTAGAAAACCACAAAATTTATGAGGAACAGACCAAAAATATGAAGCAACAAGAAAAATCTGTGCACTCTGATAAAATCCTGGCAGTCAAGAGGTATGGCGTTTAAGCATAAAGAAAAGAAAGAAGTCTTAGTGAAGTTCCTTTCATAACAGAAAGGGGTAGATTATAATGAAGCTGATTTTTATTCAGAAAAAAGGGTTTTTACTTCAGACCTTAATTATTCATCCTGAAGTTGGAAGATTTCAATAATCTGCTGATTAACATAGACCATTTCTTTGTGTAATAAACAGAATTAGAGAGTAGGTTTTGACAATGTTTTGTGGAATCACATGTGTCAGAGTCGTGAGGGTACTCCTGGTGCTCCTACCAAGCAAGACTCCAAACCTGAAGGCTAGATTATTCTTATTTCTTGAGTTATTTGCATTTTAGGAGTGTGTTGTTTTTACTTGGTCTATCCTACTGTGGTTATTAATTTACAATTAGTAGTAGTATTTAGCAATATGTTTAGGATTTTCCTTAAGACTGGAAATGTGTTCTGTGAAATGGAAAAATTACACCAATGGACAGTTAGAAGAAGTGTCTAATAAACACTTTACACTACTTAATGAACTACAGGGAATAGGATGTGAGGATGTAGTTTGTCAACTTGTTGATATATTTGAAGGTGATTTTGTTTAGTAAAAATGTGGGCAAGTTGGGCCATTAATGAAAAGAGGAGAGGAGATAGAGGAGATGCTAGAGTGTCTGTATATTGTCTTGTGGGATTACAGGTAGTTTGGAGTATTCATGAAGGATAGGTTATACAGGTCTCAGACCAGAATAGGCAGATAATGATGAGCTCTCTGATTAGTGATTGAATAAATGTCTTTCTAAGCTGCTGTCAGTTACTTAAAAGAGCAACTTGTTTATTCCAGTAAACGAAGGCCTATATCCATGATGAATGCAAACTATTTCTTGTAAGCCAATTACATCATGAAGCATGCCTCTCTTCTTCAAGATTTTTTACTGTCTTGCAAACTTTCTCATTTCTCAAATGCATGCTTTCTTTCCCTGCTATAAAATCACAGGACAAGCACTGCCTGACAATGACCCTAATTAGCAGAAAACAGCAACATTTTTCTTCTTTTTCTGGAAAGCTATTTAGTATTACATGACTGATACTGCCTGAAATGTGCCTAGTTAGCAGAAAATAATTATCCTTTCCTATCTTCACTTGTACAGAAGTATAAGCAGCATAATAGTTCTAAGAAATTCCTTTTATGGTTCCCTCTTATAATTCATGAAATGATCATTAAAATTAATTTTCTTTTACTCAGGAAAAAAGGCACAGCTGACCAGATTCAGAGCTATATCAGATAGTTTGAAGAGTTTTACTATTACCACAAACAGACTGGACAACATTTCCTTTATATGATTATTCTTATTTTCAGAACAAAACTGAGAAATAACTCAGACACACCAATGGGAGTTACAAAAAAAAAAAAAATCTAACACTAATTTAGAAGTGCACTTACTGACTTTGGTGCTATTACTCACTCTTCAAGTTTCATTATGCTATGACCTCATGGAACATTTACACTTCATTCAATCTATATCCCATTATCATGCTGTGGGCTCATAAAAATTGCATGTCCATATCCTAACATGCTATAAGCTCATGAAAATGATATAACTACATTGCAGCATGCTATAGCCTCATGCAAATTATACCTTTATGTCCCAACTCATCCCTCATTAGACCCATTATAGAGGATAATGCCCCATTAGGTATGTACCTCACAAGACATCTGCAACAGCTAGAAAGGCCACAGAAATACCTCACTAAAAGAATCACAGGCCTAAAGCAGATGCCATATACTGACCATCTAAAAAAACTCC
The DNA here is from genome assembly GCF_019279795.1 of Protopterus annectens. Lineage (NCBI taxonomy): Eukaryota > Metazoa > Chordata > Ceratodontiformes > Protopteridae > Protopterus > Protopterus annectens. The sequence goes on along the minus strand of NC_056741.1, from coordinate 1,172,108,395 downwards.
AGCTATACTCTGTGTCATATCGTCTACTCAGAGGCGATCTCTGCTTAACATACAAGACCATGTCAAACCCTGAGCTGTTGGACATGCTCCATTTAAAGAAATCCCAATCCCTCAGAGCCACATGCCCCAGGGATCTAAACCTTGTCATCACAATGAACAAAATATGCTGGTGGGATAGGTTCCTGATCCAGAGACTCCCCATACTCTGGAATAGACTGCCCATACATATCAAGCAGAGTGCCTCATTGGCCCTCTTCAAAAGGAACCTTGATGATTGGATGGGAGATAGGAAATTCACCCTGGGGATCATGTCAGTCATCCTGCTAGACAGGGGCCTGGAGAATTATTGTTGGAACAAATATCCAGGGAATTGTTATGGTAGGCTTGCATAGGCCCTAGGGCCGATAGCCTAGTACCAACCTATGAACCTATGAACATACTGTGAGTTCATGACAATCATTAATACCTATCAGAATTATAAAAACTACAGCTAAAACCTTAAAAACATAAAAATTCCCTCTCCTGTCCTGTCCTGAAAATAGATTGATTAACCATGCTCACTAAGAGCTACATTCTCATACTCATTTGGCCTCTGTTCTCATGTTCATTGTTGCTCATTTATAGTCAGATGTTTCTTATTTCATGTATTCACCTTTATTTCCTCTAACTCAGTTATTTTTGTTTTGTAGTTGGCTAAAGATTTTGTATCAGCTTTCCCTTCTTGTCTTTATATGAGTAACATAGTATTTATGTATCTCAAGAAGATTTGAAGATTACCAATAACACATGTCTGAGTTTGTTGCTTCACAAAATGTAATTCTTTAAGACTCTTATAACATAACAAAAAATATCTTTTTTGTGGCTGTGTCACACATGCCTGTATTTTACATTTATTTACAAATGCCAGAATTATATATCAAATTCTATTTGACTAGGCTGGCAGCCTTCGCCCATCTCTCCCCAATCGTCACATCTCACCCCGCCACAGAGAACTCAAGCAAGTTTTTCAAGTGCCCCTTGAGAAACATTGCTTGAGAGTGTCAGGTCTATCGGGGTGTACCTCACCCCATTCCCTGTCTTGAGAGCCCATCTGCATTAGCATTGCTACTCCCACTGTGGTGCTGCACTGACATATTATATGCTTGCAACCCCAAACTCCATCTAAGCAACTTGGCATTTTACTGACTGGCTCTGTTTAACCATGTTAGAGGGTTGTGATCTGTCATCACAATGAGTTTTCTTCCATACAGATAAGGCTGAAGTTTTTGTAGTGCCCACACTATGGCTAGACATTCCTTTTTTACCGCAGCATAGCATTCCTCTCTGGGTTGAAGCCTATGACTGAGATAAACCACTGGGTGCTCTTCTCCCTCTGAAGAAATCTGGCTAAGTACAGCCCCCACCCCATAGTTTGAAGCATCCGCCTGCACAACAAAGTCTTTGCTGTAGTCTGGACTGGATAACACAGGGGGTCCTCCCATGCTTCCTTAAGCTTCTGAAATGCCTGCTTACATGCTGGGGTCCACACTACCTTATCTGGCCTGTTCTTCCTTGTCAGATCTGTGAGGGGAGCAGCTATAGTACTATAATGAAAAACAAACTTTCTGTAGTACCCTGCTATCCCTAAGAATGCCCTCACCTGCTTTTTGGTAACAGGTGCAGGCCATGCCTGAATGGCTTCCACTATGGCAGGTTCTGGCCTTATTGTACCACTCCCCACTCTATGTCCAAGGTAGGAGACCTCTGCCATACCCACCTGACATTTGCTCGGCTTAATGGTCAACCCTGCTCTCTGCAGTCTGCCCAGCACTTCCCCTGACATGCTGAAGGTGCTCTTGCCAAGAACGGCTGTAGATAGCAACATCATCCATGTAAGCAAGGGCAAACTCTCCTGCTCCTACTAGGATATAATCTACCAGCCTCTGGAAAGTCACTGGAGCATTCTTCATCCCAAAGGGCATCTTTGTGAACTCATACAAGCCAAAAAGAGTCACAAAAGCTGACTTCTCTCTAACACTGGGAGTCAAGGGCACCTGCCAGTGACCCTTGGTAAGATCAGTGGTTGTAAGATACTTAGCCCCACCCAGCTGTTCTAGGGCCTCATCTGCCCTAGGCATGGGGTAAGCATCCAAATCTGTGTGACTATTTAATTTCCTGTAATCCACACAGAACCTGGTGCTGCCATCCTTCTTTGGCACCAGTACCACTGGGGAGGCCCAGGGACTGTTGGAATCCTGAATCACCCCTAGTTCCAACATCTCCTGTATCTCCTCCTTCAGAATCTGTTTGATTCTTCAGGCACCCTATAAGGGGCCTACCTGATAGGCCTTTGGGGTCCTGTACCCACCTGGTGCTGCACCAGGTGGGTGCTCCCTGGTTTCCTGGTGAACATGCCCCCAAACTCCTGCAACACTGCTTGGATTTCTCAAACCTGGGTAGGAGATAGCTGCTGGGACATTGCTACCCCTTCCACCGAGGTGTCAGTCCAAACCTCACTGAGATCAGTCACAAGATCTCTCTCAGACTCCTCCTGCAATCCACTGCAAATGCTCAGCACAAGGGCCTCCCTATCATGGTAAGGTTTCATCATGTTAACATGGTACAATTTGTGCCCCTGCCTTCTGCCTAGCAGTTCCACCATGTAGTTAACATCACTTACCTTTCTTATCACCTTGTAGGCTCCCTCCCAAGCTGCTTGCAACTTGTTATGTATGACAGGAATGAGAACCATCACTTTCTGCCCTACAGCATACTCTCTAGCTCGAGCATTCCTGTCATACCGCACCTTTTTCTGTTGTTGGGCTTCTGCCAAGTTCTCCTGGGCCAGGCCCATGAGTTCCCTGAGCCTTGTACTGAGGTAAAGGACATATGCCACAACAGACTCCTTGTAAGACTCACACTCACCTTCCCACTCATCTCAAATTAAATCTAGAGGTCCCCTCACCCTATGCCCATACAGCAACTCAAAGGGTGAAAACCTGTGGATTCCTGGGGAACCTCTCTGTAAGCAAACAACAGATGGGGCAAATATTTGTCCCACTCCCTGTTAAACTGATCTGCAAATGCCTGTAGCATGGACTTGATAGTAGAGTTTAACCTCTCAACAAAACCATTAGCCTGGGGGTGGTAGGGGGTGGTCTTCATGTGGTTCACCCCACAGGACTTCCACAGACAAGCCAGCATGTCTGACATAAAATTGGCACCTCTGTCAGACAGTATTTCCTTTGGGAAACCTACCCTGCTGAAAATCTCTAGCAAAGCATTTGCCACCTTCTCGGTCTCAATGGAGGACAAAGCCACTGTGTCAGGGTATTGTGTAGCATAATCTACAATCACTAGGATATACTTTTTCCCTGTGGAACTTGGGGTACTCAGAGGACCCACAATATCCATAGCTACCCTCTGAAATGGCTCCTCAATCACAGGCAAAGGCATCAAAGGAGCTCTCACTTGTCTCCTGACTTGCCTACCTTTTGGCACTGCTCATAGGTACTGCAGTACCCTATTAGATCTCTGGAAATTCTAGTCCAATAGAAGTTCTGCATAATATGCATCTTTGTACATTTTATGCCCATATGACCTTCAAAGGGTATATCATGGGCTATGGCTAGAAGCACTAGATGGTAAGCTCTAGGCACTACCAACTGCTGTACTCTCTCACCTTCTAGCCCTCCCTCAGGGGTCCACTCTCTGTACAGTAACCCTTTGTTCCAATATACAGATGCCCCCTTCCCTTGAGAATCAGGTGCCTCCCTAGCTACCTGCCTCAGGCCTTGCAAAGTAGGGTCTGAGAGCCAAGCCTGTCTCAAGTCTCTCCTTGTTACCCTTCCTAGCTCCCCTTCCACAGTAAGTTTGGCATCCTCTGACAGTGGTGCCTCACTGTCAGCCTGGGTACTACTACTCACCTCTACCTTTGCAGTCAATCTGTCCAAGGGACCATCAGTACCCACAAGCAGCTGTGGCTTACATTCAGTCTCACTGCTATAGATTAGCTCCCTTACTGAAGTAACCACCTCATCAGTCCTGGCTGCAAGTATGCAATCTGTCTGGGTCTCCCCCAGGCTACCAGACTCGCATGCTTGTCTCCTAGCCTGACTGCTTTTAACTACATAAGTACATGGTACTGCCTCATCCAAATCCTTCCCTCTCAGGACATCTGCAGGATGGTAGTTCCATACCCCTGTTGTCTCAAGACAGCCTACTATTGGCATTTTGCCTTTACCACTTACTGGCTCCCTCACCTTTGGTTCCCCACCTTGCCTCAGTAGACACCTGTATGGCACATGGCCCCACTGATGGCATTCAAAACATTTCACCCTAGCTGCTGGACATGTACCTGGACTAGTGGCTTCCCCTGCTACTGGTGGATTCTGTTGGGGCAGTCTATGCTGCCCACCATGGGTTCCTTTAGACCCAAGAGCAGTACTGGGGGTCCCTTTCCTATGCAGGGCTGCCCTGCTTGCTAAGAATAGGTCTCCCTTCTTCCCCAACCCCTCTGAAGTAGCACACTGTTTATCAGCTAACCAGATCCTCATGTCCTCAGGCAAAATGCTAAGGGCTTGTTCCCTTATCAAAAGGTCTGCCAGGTCTTCAAAAGTAGTGACCTGACATCCACTCACCCAGCTATGAAAATAAGTGCTCAGTTCAACAACATATTCACATATATTTTCATCTGCCTTGCATCTATGCTCACAAAACTTTTTCCTATACATGTCAGGTGTTAGCTTAAAACATTCCAACAAGTGTCTTTTTACAGCAGTGTAATCAAAACAGTTAGTGTCATGCATTTTTGCTAAAGAATTTACAGCTTTACCATGGAGTGAGGGGGTCAGGAACCATACCCAGAGCCTTTGGTCAACTTCATACTGTTTACATACCCACTCAAACATATGAATGAAGCTATCAAAATTATCCCCCTCTTTAAACTGTGGAAGAAATTTAGTGACCGCCTGTGCTTCTGGGTTCCAGTTACTCCCTTCCCCATTACCTCCATGACTCTGGCGAAGAGTCAGGATTTCCCTCTCATGTTTTCTCTGGTGTTCCTGTTCTTCAGCTCCTAGGCTCCTCATTTTCTCAGCTGCTCCTAGTTCCATATGCCTGGCCTCCAACTCAAGTCTCTTCATCTCCAGCTGGATTTTTATGTCCACTGCAGAAAAGTTTAGCTGTCCATTCTCTGAGGATATTGTATCTCCACTGTCAGTCTGATTGTCCTCCAGGCTGCTGTTTTCTGATGCAGCTGTAACCAAGGCTGCAATCAGATCTGCCTTAGTCAGGTTTCCATGCACCAGCACCCTAGCCTGGCACATCTCTGCCAGCTAGCTCCTTGTCAGCTTTCCATACTCCTCTGCTGACATGTTGCCTGCTCACCCTGACTAACACTTTTTCTTCTTTCGGCTGCTCCCATTAGGGGTCGCCACAGCAGATCAACTGTTTCCATTTCTTCCTGTCCTCTGCATCTTGCTCTGTCACACCAACCACCTGCATGTCCTCTCTTACCACATCCATAAACTGTATCTTTGGCCTTCCTCTTTTCCTGTTACCTGGCAGCTTCATCCTTAGCATCTTTTTCCCAATATACTCTGCATCGCTCCTCAGCACATGTCCAAACCAACGTAATCTTGCCTCTCTGGCTTTGTCTCCAAACCTTCCAACCTGGGCTGACCATCTAATATACTTATTCCTACTCTTGTCCATCCTCGTCACACCCAGTGCAAATCTTAACATTTTCATCTCTGCCATGTCAAGCTCTGACTCCTGCCTTTTTGTCAATGCCACTGTCTCCAATTTATATAACATAGCTGGTCTCACTACCCTCTTGTAGACCTTCCCTTTCACTCTTACTGGTACTCGTCTGTCACAAATCACTCCTGACACTCCTCCACCCACGCCATCCTGCCTGTACTCTCTTCTTCACCTCTCTTCCACACCATTACTCTGAACTGTTGATCCAAAGTACATAAACTCATTCACCTTCTCCACCTCTACTCCCTGCATCCTCACCATTCCTCTATCCTCCCTCTCATTCACACACATATATCCTGTCTTAGTTCTGCTGACCTTCATTCCTCTTCTCTTAGAGAATATCTCCACCTCTCCAGGGTCTCCTCCACCTGTTCCCTACTCTCACTACAGATCACAATGTCATCTGCAAACATCATAGTCCATGGGGACTCCTGTCTGATCTCATCTGTCAACCTGCCCATCACCATTGCAAATAAGAAAGGGATCAGAGCTGATCCTTGATGTAATCCCACCTCCACCTTAAACGCATCCGTCACTCCCACCGCAGACCTCACCGTTGTCATACTACCCTTGTACATATCCTGTACCACACTTACATACTTCTCTGACACTCCCGACTTCCTCATATAATACCACAACTCCTCTCTAGGTACCCTGTCATATGGTTTCTCTAAATTCACAAAGACACAATACAACTCCTTCTGACCTTCTCTGTACTTCTCCATCAACACTCTCAGAGCAAACATCGCATCTGTAGTGCTCTTTCCTGGCATGAAACCATACTGCTGATCACTAATCATCACCTCCCTTCTTAACCTAGCTTCCACTACTCTTTCCCATAACTTCATGCTGTGACTGATCAGTTTAATCCCTCTGTAGTTACTACAGCTCTGCACATCACCCTTATTCTAAAAAATCGGTACCAAAACACTTTTTCTCCATTCCTCAGGCATCCTCTCACTTTCCAAGATTTCATTAAACAATCTAGTTAAAAACTCCACTGCCATTTCACCTAAACACCTCCATGTTTCCACAGGTATGTCATCTGGACCAAGAGCCTTTCCGTTCTTCATCCTCTTCATAGCTATCCTTACTTCCCCCTTGCTAATCCACTGCACTTCATGATTCACTATCCGCACATCATCCAACCTTCTCTCCCTCTCGTTCTCTTCATTCATCAACTCTTCAAAGTACTCTTTCCATCTGCTCAACACACTCTCCTCGCTTGTGAGTATGTTTTCCTCATTATCCTTTATCACCCTTACCTGCTGCACATCTTTACTAGCTCGGTCCCTCTGTCTAGCCAATTGGTACAGGTCCTTTTCTCCCTCCTTAGTGTCCAACCTTTTATACAACTCTTCATACGCCTTATCCTTAGCCTTCACCACCTCTCTCTTTGCCATGCACCTCATCTCCTTATACTCTTGTCTACTTTCTTCATCTCTTTGACAATCCCACTTCTTCTTTGCCAACCTCTTTCTCTGCGTACTCTCCTGTACTTCTTCATTCCACCACTAGGTCTCCTTGTCCTCCTTCTCTTTCCAGATGTCACTCCAAGCACCTTTCTAGCCATCTCTCTTACTAGCTGTGCTGTAGTTACCCAGCTATTTGGTAACTCTTCACTGCCACCCAGTGCCTGTCTTAACTCTTCCCTGAACATCATCTCACAATTACCCTTTTTCAATTTCCACCATTTGATCCTTGGCGCTGCCCTCACACTCATCCTCCTCTTCTTGATCACCAAGGTCATCCTACAAACCACCATCCTATGCTGTCTAACTACACTTTCCCCTGCCACCACTTTACAGTCTCCAATCTCCTTCAGATTGGCCCTTCTACATAAGATATAATCCACCTGTGTGCATCTTCCTCCACTCTTGTATGTCATCCTATGCTCCTCCCTCTTGTTAAAATATGTATTCATCACAGCCATGTCCATCCTTTTCACAAAATCCACTACCATCTGACCTGCATTCCTTTGCTTAACACCACACCTACCCATCACTTCCTCATCCCCTCTGTTCCCTTCACCAACATGCCTATTGAAATCTGCTCCAATCACCAGTCTCTCACCCTTGGGTACAGTCATCACCAGTTCATCCAACTCACTCCAAAATTTTTCTTTCTCATCCATCGCACACCCAGCTTGTGGAGCATATGCACTAACAACATTCATCATTACACCATCAATTTCCAGCTTCATAAACATCACTCTATCAGACACTCTTTTCACCTCCAAAAACTCTTAGCATACTGTTCCTTCAGGGTGATGCCTACGCCATTTCTCCTCCCATCTACACCGTGATAAAACAATTTGAAACCACCTCCAATACTCCTAGCCTTGCTCCCCTTCCAACTGGTCTCTTGAACACACAATATACCAACCGTCCTTCGGTCCATCATATCAGCTAGCTCTCTCCCTATACCAGTCATACTGCCAACATTCAAAGTTCCGACCCTCACTATCACAGTCCTAGCCTTTACCTGCCTTCGGGCATGCATTCCACCTCTTCTCCTCCTTCGGCCAACAGTAGCCCAATTTCTGCCAGTACCCTGTTGGCCAACAGTACTGGTGGTGATCATTGTTAACTCGGACCTCGATCGATTCGGTATGAATTTCTGTGCTGCTTTCTGCATGTATGATTTGGCAAAATTTTATGCCAGGTGCCCTTCCTGATGCAACCCTCCCCATTTATCTGGGCTTGGGACTGGCACAAAGAAATGCACTGACTTGTGCTTCCCCAGTGGCTGGGTTTCACCCTGAGTGTTAATGTCACCCTGACTAACACTAAGCTAATAAAAGAAATAAAAAAATTGTGATCTGAACTCTGAGTATACACTGTGTGGCTGTTTTAGAGTACAAAACACCTTTAGAGATCACTGTACATAAGCTACAGGAATTTGCTTTACCCACACCACTACAAGCCAATTAGTGTGTGAAGTAGATCTCACCACTGCAAACCACATGTGATAGGATATCCCACCATTGCCACCACATGTGACGGCCGTGCCCTGGCCCAGCAATCAAGGAGCCTCAATTCTCACCACTAACACCAGGGAGTTTATCTCCGAGAAGAGGAAAGGATAACTAATATATACAGTAAAGTACAATTTCCCTTAACTGCACACAGTGATCACAGTCAGTCTGGGGCTGGTTGCTCCTTTGTTCACCAGGTCCCCAATAAGACTCCCGACTGGCACAGCTATAGAGTCCAGGTCTCAGCCTAATTGGGCAAGCTAAAACCTCCAGTACCCTCTCTGTCCAACCAGTGCTTTGTGTCTCTGCCCAGGTAGTTGATACACACACACACACACACACACACACACACACACACACACACACACACACACACACACACACACACACACACCCTTTGAGAAGAGGTTATACAACCACACAGACTTTCCTGGGAAAAAGCTGGCACAGGTTCTACAGCTGTGCCCCTATTACCTAGACCATACGGTAGTAATTCCTGCCACCACCCAGTTAATTATCAGCTTCTAAAAGGCCCTTAAAAGGGTGTCCAATTATTACTGTGCAATATTATAATCCAATGGTAGTATGACTAATCAGTCTCAAGGCTTATTGGAAGGGCTTATTACAGTAAACTCTATAAATATATAATGTACTCTAAAGCATACTTTATCTCTACATAAACCAGCCACAGGTAGAAGGTTTTGAAAATATTTAATAATAAATAATTAAAACACAAGACAAAACTACTACACCACAGAGATATATAAGAGTTCAGAGATCACACAGAAACTTAAAATAATACAGTAGCTCAGGTCTGATTTCAAAGAAAAATACTTAATTAATCACTATTAGTTTTAACTATTCCTACAAGAAATTACAGTGCTAAAACTTACAAGTGAGCATAAGGCAAAGTGCTGAGATAGATGTCCAAAGTCAAACTGCCCCCCAGTCACTCACTGAACAATAGTTTTTAAACACTAACCAACAGCTCTGTTGAGGCCCTCCCAAATTACATCATTTTGACACTTAGGTTTTTCCAGTATTCATATTGCATCATCTTGACAGCTGGTCTGATTTCTCAGGCCACAAACTGCATTATTTAGCAATCTAACATCTGCTCAGAAACTTACAACAATAAAAGACATTTCACATGTATACTCTAACAGAAACCAGAGTAATAAAGCATATTCCACATGTAAATTCTGGCCCTTAACTTTAGTCTTAAAACAATGGGCATGAAACCTTCATCCAGATTCACTGGAGCTGAATTCTAACATGAAAGGGTCACAACATGTTTCACTGGGCCAGTAGCGTTCAATATATTCAGATATTTTGCAGTTCCACATTTCACAGTATTCTTTTACACTCAAGAAAACATGCCTGTATTTTACATTTATTTACAAATGCCAGAATTATATATCAAATTCTACTTGACTAGGCTGGCAGCCTTCACCCATCTCTCCCCCAATCATCACAGTGGTTAACTTTTATTTAAATGTATTTCTCCCTCCTTTCAATCTCCCTCTCTCTCTCTCTCTCTCTCGATATATATATATATATATATATATATATATATATATATGTGCAAAATAATATGGATATAATCATACTATAGCAGTTACCAGTGGTATTACATTAATTTATTTGAAAATATTGCCAATTCCTGTTGGTTACTACCCTCAACATAAATGATGGTGGACTTTCCAAGATGGCTGCCCACTGATCAGCTTAATTTCAGCTCTCCTAGTGTCAAAAAGAAAATGATAGCTAAATGCTAGTAATTCTGCCAGTTTTATTAAAATTCAGTTAATGGCTATTAAGTACACTTACAGGATGCCAGAAAAGAAGAAATATTGAGTACCTGAAAGAAAATCAACTAGAAAAGTTTAAGAGAGAAAGCTGACTGAGAGGAATCATCCAGCTGTTCAACAAAAAGCAGTTCAAATGCCAACTTTGGTAGAATAGATGGCTTTCAGTAATTTAGAGGAAAAAAATAAATAAAATGTGGTCAGAGATGTTTAACATACATAAATATCAACTCAAACAACAAAAGGCTGGAAAATTAGAAGAAGCTTTAAACAGCTAGTCAGATGAACTGAAAAAAATTGCAAAACTCAGAGATCAAATGGAGGAAAGAATAGCTGAGTATTAAACTTCTCAAGAATAGCTGTTTCAAAAAATAGTAGAGTTAGAGGACAGAGCACACAACAAAAATCTGAGATTTTCTGTTGTATTAGAGAAACTGGAATGAACATATTGGATTAATTTTCTGAAAGCACAAACACATAAATGGACTAGTATCCCACAGCAGGAGTTGTTAATTGAAAAAGTACATCATGAGAATGCTCCAGACCTGGCTATGAGAAAGTAGCCAAGACCTGTATTAGTGAAGATGCAATCATACTAGCAGAAAGAGTTAGTCCTGACAAAAGTGTGACAGAAAGACAAGTATTAACAACTGGAGACAGTAGAGTATTTGTGGAAAATGATTATTCACTGTACACCAGGCAGGAGAAAAGCAAATTTATCTCAACAATCAGAGAATGTTGAGAAGCAGGCATGAGAGTCAAGCTGCTGTACCCAGATGTCTCCAGAATACTTTTTTCCTTGAGGGTCAAAATAATTTTTGATGCAGAACAGGCTGAAGAGGGAATACAAAAGTTTGAACAACAAAAAGTAAGCCATCAAACAGAAGGGGACTCTGCTTCTCATTCTTCTGATAATACAGCTCATATACAGACTTTGCTAGTAAAACCTTTTCCAATGTTCCAAAGGAAAATCCTTGAGACACAGAAAAAAGCACAGGAGTTGACTAGAAGGGTCGGGAGTATCTTAGACTTGAAACGGAGTCTGGGGCTGGTAGATGGATATGAACAGGAAGAAGACCAACAATACTGAAATTAGTGAATAAATGTGAGACTATTAAGCATCAATGACATTTGTGAAGTATGGCTTTACAAGAAAAAATGGCTGAGAAAAATTGGATTTTTCTTAACTTTGTTAAACTTGTGTGGGGTGGGACTGAAAGGCATGCATTCCACTTTATGTCATTAATATTTGGAAGAACACTAAAAAAAAGAAAGAAAAGAAAAAGTAATGGCAAGCAAAACAATTTTTTCTTAACAGTATTTTTATAAATATACCCTAATAAAATTGCATGTTATATAGTAAAGCATTTTCAGTGATTGTTGTATCTCATAAAGTTACTAAATTCAGTACTTTTTTTAGTTTTAAGAAATGTAGGTATTACAATATAAAAAGAGAGGAAAGACTGGAGACAAAAGTGTGTTTACCTTAACAGGCAGTAATCTTGGGCTGTTGGGGTGGGTGGTGGGGTATAAAAGTGCACTGATTATAATATCTGCATGGATCAATACCTGGATTAAAGTCCTTGTTTTAATCTAATAAGTTTTTTTTTTGTATATAGATGGGCTTTAAAAATAAGAGACCACACTGTAATGAATATGTTTTTAGCAAATAAATGTTCAGTGAGAGTTGAGAAATCTGCAGCTGAGGGTAGCTATACATTCTGTTTTTATGTTTCTAAGGAAACAAGCTGACTACATCTGAAAGCAATAAATCTGAAAAGATGTTGACATTATTTACTGAGAGAAGTGTAAAATTAAAAAGTACAACTGAAAACAGTTTAGTAAAAAATAAAGTTTGAAGTGTTTAGAAATGAATAAGAGATAGCAGTTTTTTTTCTGCTTCTTAAATACTTCTGCTTTCACTAAAAAGTGTATATTTTAATTGTATTTAAAGAAAGCTAGTGTACTTCTTTTAAGGCTAAAAGTTAATATTTACTGAAAATATACTAGTCTTTTTTTCACATCTGGATGGATAATAAAGATAAGACAAGGACAGACAGCAAATTGGTGTAAGTAGGAGCACAGGCTCTAATATGTGCCATAGCATGGATAACTGCAATATTAATTTAGGTAATACATGTGGGTGCAGCTGTCAATCTGAGACAAGTGTTCCTATCAGGAGGGTTAAACTTCATTATTTGAAGATGTGCATAGATATGTGTGTTTGTTCCATGTTAATAGGTTATGAGGCTATTATGTAGGTGTGTTTGTTTCTTATTTGAGGTTTTTCATTAAAACAAAAAATCTTTTAAAATGTGACATAGGTTCAAAATGGAGATGAGAAGAAACAACTGTATAAAGGATCAACCTGCCAAACAATACTGCAAGTAACAGAAAAGCTGGAAATAGACATTTCAAAAAGCTGTCATTTAACAGGTGAGAATAGAAATTTATTATAATAGTTACACTATCCATATTATTTTGGAACATGAATGACTTCAAAGGCACAGACAAAAAGGTAAAAGTATTGAATTATATTAAGAAATGCAAAGTGCAAATAACAGTGCCATAGAACACACATTTTTTGAAAGAAGCAAGCAAGTGAATGTGATAAAGAAACATTTCAGGATGGATATTCACCAGAATATCAGGAACAAAGGAAAAGGGAGGTACTTATACTAATTGTTAGAGGAGCTCCAACAGTGATAAAAAGGGAGAAAAAATAATAATAGTAGATGTGTGGTAGCATATGACTACTGGCAAGGGAGGAGGATTACGCTGGCATATATTTATATTCCACCTAAAACTGCTAATATAAAACTTAAGAAATTTTTGAGAGAAATAATCAACTTTCAGCAGAGAATATTACTTGTAGGTTGGGACTGAAACTTCATTTGCAAAAGTGAGGATATATCTGGGTGATCTGGAAGGGAAAATATGACAAAAGAGGGTATGTTTTTGAGGATATTTATGAGAAAATGTAGTATGGAAGACATAAATTCAGTAGTAGGCACCCTGAAAGAATTTATAAATTATTCCCCAAGGTACAATAAGGGGGCTAGACTAGACAGAAATTATATTACCCAGGAACATATCCATTTAATGGAAAACTTTGACACATCCAAATGTTATTTTTTATTATGTGCCAATAACAACTAAGATAAAAATGCAGAGTAATGGAAAAAATGAGACTCTTGCTCTTCCCCACCTACCTGTTAAAAAGAGATGAATTTAAGGAATGTGTAGTGGAAATTATTTGAGAGTTATTAGTGAAGATAGACATTTCTTCACAAAATGAAAGTGGAGTTTAAAAATAGGGTAGAAATAAAAGAAAATGAGATATGATTAAGAAGTAACAATATTTATTTGGAGGAGACTAACAATGGTTATAGAATTACAGAATAAGGGGAATCTCAGAGAACAAGGAGAGCCACAACTGAAGAGTACTAAAGACAAAATAAGGGAGTATCTGGATAATATGCATGCATTTAGAATGATTGCTGTTAAGCAACTTTTTTTTAATAACAACAACTCCAAAACACAACTTAGGTATCAGAAAGTAGAAAATGTTGTTGTCAAACATAGGGAGCCTACAACATTTGGATACATGTATAAAGCAGAGAAATGTAGAAATCAAGAAAAAGCACAAATGGAAATATTTATGGAAGACAAGTATGCCAAGGTTAAAGGTAGATGAGACTCAACAATTAGTAGTTAAGATAGGAGGAGAAGTTGGAAGCTAGGAGTGAAGAAAGTGATAAGGATCTGGAAGTTTTTTTAAAAACTATTTTAAAAGGATGGGAAGCAACATCATCCTGGAAGAAAACTGTGGTGGCTGTAATATTTAAGGAATGTAAAGATCAATCACACCTAGCTTCATATAGGCCCATTTCATTTTAAAACCATCATTATAAAGTGTTTGTCTATAATTGCTAAAAGAATGGCAAAGGTGTTGGCAAAATTGATAGCCATGAATCAATTTGGTTTGTAGATGGGAAGCAAATGTTTGACAACATTAATAGAACAGTGATGAGCCAGAGGGAAGCAGAATTTAAGAAAATACAGCCATCACCGGTGGCTCTTGATAAAGAGAAAGCATTTGACAGACTTAGCAAGGTGTTTATGAGTAAGGCAATGGAATCATTTGCATTCCCTGATACAATAATAAGGTTAATTAGGAGGATATATGAGGGATCAGAGGAAAAAATTAAAGTATGAGCATTCCTCTCTGATTAGTTATGTCTGAACTGAGGAACCAGGCAGAGACGTCCTCTTTCCTTTTAGTTACTTGCATTATATTTGGAGCCACTGGCAAAGGAAATAAGGGACTCAGAAAATTAAGGATATAATTGGTATGGTAATCAAGAAATTATGGCTTTATTTGCAGACAATATTATTTTGCACTTGGTAAAACCAGAAAAGAACATCTCAGTGTTGTGGAACATCTGAGACAGTTTCAAGTCTTTTGGGGATATAAAATTAATGAAGACAAAACAAAGACTACAGCTGTAAGCTATGTACCCACACATGAACTGGTTCAGCAATACCCATATTTATGGGGACATCATAAAATGAAGTATTTAGGAGCATGGGTTAAAAGGATTCTGTTATGGCAGCTAAGGATATGTGGGAAGAGACTAAACAAATGATAATCCAACAACTGAGAAAATAGAGCTGGAACAACAGGAACCAAGTAGAAAGTAACAAACAACAGGAACAAGTTCCACCAGGATTTATTTAAAAGCACAAAATCTTTCTCTCTGACGTCTCGGCCAAAAGCCTTCAAGGAGAATAAAACACTTGCATGCAGCAGCAGCTTATATACATGGCAAATGAGATAATTACATAATTAATCAATTAGTACAACAATTCAACAAACTAATGTTCTCCAGTTGAGCTCTTCATTCAGCCCAAAAGGAAACATGGTTTTAAATTTTAAAATATATACAGTTTCTTTCTGCACTAATCTAGTTTTGACATCAATATCATTGTACATAGAAACACAAACTTGTTCTAAAATAGTTCCTTTCAAGCCCTCATTACATTTATCATGTGCTTCCAAAAATGTGCTGCAACTGGGCTGTCTTCTTTACCATTTTGATGTCTCTTAAATGCTCCAAAACCTTATTTTAAAAGCCCTCTTTGTTTCCCCGATGTAAAATTTGTTACATGGGCACTTTAGAGCATAAATGACACCCTCAGAATTGCAACTAAATGTACCCCAACTATCAAATTTAACATTATTAATAAAATTAAAATTGGATACAATATGTTTACAAACCTTACATCTCCCACAGGAAAAGTCCCAATTTTAGCAGGTTCCATGTATATTTGTGATGCAGGCATCTTAATCTTAGATCTTACAAGAAAATCTTTTATATTCTTGCCTTTACGGTAAGAAAACTTCATATTTACATCAAGCCATTGTTGAACATTTCTAAGTGAACAAAAATAAAGCCAATATTGGCTGACAATATCAAGGAACTGTTTTGTAAAACTACCATAAGTAGTAACAAAATAAATGTTTTCTTAGTAGAACCTGAGCTGTCATGTTGTATTGTATTACACCCCTTTGTTGAATAGATTTTATATATCTGGGTTTACCACCTGTACACAATCTTAAGAAACTCTTATCCAAAATATTTGTGCCATAGCCTCTAGTAGAAAAAGATTGCACCAAAAGGCACATTTCTTCATGAAATACATCAGATCTATTACATAACTTGGAAATGAGCATTTCACCATAAGGTAGAGCCTCAATAACATGTAAAGGATGGCCACTATTTGCATGTAAATACTGGCAAGTCCCTTCAAATTTTTATTAGGACGAGTAATGATATTCTCACCATCTGAAATATCCAATACTATATCTAAAAAGGAATAGTGTGACCAATATTAAGGCTATCAAATTTGATATGAAATTTATTAACATTAATTTCATTAAAAATTCAATAATTGTATCTTTGTCACTGTCTACCAAAAATATTAAATCATCAACATATCTGAAATAATAAATAACATGTTCCTGAAAAATCTATGCTTATAAATAATATTTGATTCAAAAACCCATAAAAGATTTGCATACATGGGGCAAATGAAGCCCCATAGTCCCTGTAACTGATGATATATAATATTATTAAATTCAAAAATTATGTGTCAAACAAAATAAACCATTTCCATAACATATTCTGAAGCAGGAGAGTTACCAAGGAAAACCGAAGGGCTTCCAATCCATACTCATGTCCAATGCTTGTATACAAACTTTTACATCAATGCTGACCCAAACCATATTCCTATTTACTTTGACATCTTTTATTTTAGCCAGAAAGTCAAAGACATCACTTATATAGGAAGGCAACCTAATAACATAGGGATACAAAAAGTGATGCAAAATACACCTAAATTATGAAGAAAATACTTAGACCCAGAGACTATGGGTCTCCCAGAGGTTATGTAGATTCTTATGAATTTTAGGCAGGCAGTAAAATAAGGCCATTTTACAGCCTGTTGTCTGAAGCTTTTTTTTAACATCTGACTGGCAAAAATAGCCAAGTCTTAACCCTTATTAATTAGCTCCTTATAATCACGAATAGCTGAAAAAAGTCTTCAGTTTCCACAGCTCTATACGTATTGCTGTCACCAAGATGTTGCATACACATTTCCATATAATCATTAAAACCCATGACAACCAGTTTGTTGCCTTTGTCAGAGGGTTTGAAAACAATATCATGTTTCTTACTCAGAGTTAGCAATGCTTTCCATTCTTGAATAGACATATTATAAACTATATTAGACCTATTACTCATAAATTGCTTGAATTCTAACTCAGAAAAATGGTTTACCAAGTTAACAAATTGACATACATCAGTATTGAGAGAATCAGGCATAAAAGTACTGTATGAAGGAACATTAGAAGTATCAAACATACAATATGCATTATTATCATCATTTTCTGAAGCACATGAATAAAAACTATCCATAGAGCTATCTAAACTCTCTTTTTCTATTTCTGAGGCAGAGAAAACATTCTTACTAAAAAAATATTTTAAATGCAATTTTCTAGAAAAAACAAACACATCACTTTTGATATCATGTAAACGAGTAACCACTGTAGGGACAAATTTAAGTCCCTTATTTAATACAGACATTTCTATGTCATTAAAATTGTAGTTAGAAAGATTAACTACATAGTCTATAACATTTAACATTCCATTACTCTGCTGTGTAGAACAAACATTACCGTCTTCTGAGGGTGTCATTTATGCTCTAAAGTGCCCATGTAACAAATTTTACATCGGGGAAACAAAGAGGGCTTTTAAAATAAGGTTTTTGGAGCATTTAAGAGACATCAAAAATGGTAAAGAAGACAGCCCAGTTGCAGCACATTTTTTGGAAGCACATGATAAATGTAATGAGGGCTTGAAAGGAACTATTTTAGAACAAGTTTGTGTTTCTATGTACAATGATATTGATGTCAAAACTAGATTAGTGCAGAAAGAAACTGTATATATTTTAAAATTTAAAACCATGTTTCCTTTTGGGCTGAATGAAGAGCTCAACTGGAGAACATTAGTTTGTTGAATTGTTGTACTAATTGATTAATTATGTAATTATCTCATTTGCCATGTATATAAGCTGCTGCTGCATGCAAGTGTTTTATTCTCCTTGAAGGCTTTTGGCCGAGACATCAGAGAGAAAGATTTTGTGCTTTTAAGTGAGAAAATAGAAGCTGTTGTTTATGCACATGGTGAACAGCAAATGGGATAAGTTGAGCCTTCCAATAGAACAAGGTGGTTTAAGATTATCTGATTTGAAAGGATGCTTTAGAGTTATGCATTTAAGGCTCATATACATAAAACAAGCAGAAAACTATAACTCAAAGAAGAAAGTAATGGTGATGGGGGGGGGTCAATAAGTAAAGAGAGTGTGGAGATTTTGAATGCAGATCCCTAAGGAGAATAATAGCCATGCAGAATATTACATTCATAAAGTAGCAGAAAGTATTGTATGAACTACGACAACATGAGAATGGAGAAAGGAGATTTTACCGACAGAGATGACTGCAATTAGGGGTGCAGAGAATAGGCAGGAGGGGGCTGAAATTTACTGGAGAAAAATGGCAAAGCAACCAAGGTATTGGGAGCAAATAACTAAAGAGGGACAGGTAACAGAATTGGAAGAAGCCAGGAAAACATTTGGACTGCAGGCTAGAGACTGCCTTCCCTGTCAAGGATTGATATCAGAATATAGGCAAAGAGAAAGGGATTGTGGAATCCTAAATGAAAGACCTGCTCTGATAGAGTTTTTAGCTGAATCTAGAAAAGAAGCTGTTGCCTCACAGTAAGACATTTTCATGTTTGATTCTCAGCTAGAGCATTTTCTGTGTGGAGACATGCGTGAATGGGTGAACCTTCGTTGAAGGTTATGCGTCAGGGCCGGCAATTCGGCATGTAAAAAATCTACTGCCAATCATTAGCAGACCGGAGTTCTGCTGTGGCGAACCCTAACTGGGAAAAGCCAAAAGATACAGCAGTAGGACACATAAAATATGTAAGCAATAATGCCCAACATTAATGTGTAATTACCGGCTGGCCAGGGGTGAGGCCTGATGCCACAGGCAGAATGCCTCTACACCCCTGGAAGGGAATTAATTACACATTAGCACACACCCTGGAGGGCATTATTGTGCAAAGAGAATGGGGTGTCTGTAAAATTGTTGTTTTATACTTAGTTATGTATATTTTTATTACTATATTTTAGTATATCTTTGATGTAAAATAGTTCCTCCGCCTAATGTTTCAAACTTGCTGTAGTATATGTTAATGGTGTTGGAATAAGCATTTTACATCCAAAATATAACATTTTAAAAAATAACCAGGTATTTATTTTACTTTTTGGTCCTTTATTCCTCAGTCATTTGGTTGGCAATCATTGGAGATTGAAATGACTAAATAATGACATATTTGAGCTTCACACTATTTCCTTCAGAAAATTCATGCTAACATAAATCCTTTACTTAACCAACTATATAATTTTATAAGAGCAATAATAAAGATATGTTTCTATTTTAGAGCCTTTGTTCCCTCTTTATTTTATGCACAGAAGTATTATAAATAAACTCATAAAACTGGGCATAAATCCCTATGTCACCAGATGGATAGTCAACTGGCTCATGGACAGGACACATATGGCTAAAGTGGGTGAATCCAGATCTAGCAAGAGGCCAGTTACTAGTGGTGTGCCACAGGGCTGAACACCGGGACCTCTCCTGTTTGGAATATACTTCTCTGAAGTCAAGACTAATATGTAAGACCTCTGGATCACAAATTCTGCCAACAAATGTAAGCTGGGCATGCAATCATTGAATCCCTCAAAGATTTAGATATCCTTCAGGATGGCCTAGATCAGACAAATGATTGGTGCCAGAACCAGGGCCTAAAACTAAATATGAAAAAATGCATCATCGTACCCTTTGAGAAGTCAAACACCCCTGCAAATTACAGCATCAACAGCGTAACCCTAAGAGTAGACTTAGATGTGAAATATCTAGGTACACAGATAGATAGTAGCCTGAACTATGACCACCATGTGTCCACAATGGTGATGATGTCCTTTTTGTGGCACAGCTTATAAGTAAAGGTATGGCATCCAGAGAGAAGGAAATTATAGTTCTGTTGTACTCATTCCTCTTTAGATCAACAAATGAGTACAATGTGCCATTTGACATTTACTTGACTAGGCACTTAACAGCAGCTGGAGCAACCTCAGAGGTTTCTGAAAAAGAAAATACAGAGTGTAAACAACATGTCCTATGCAGAAAGACTAAAAGCCCTATCCCTTTACTCTGTTTCCTACCAACTATTAAGGGATGGCCTATGCCTGACCTACAAGACACATACAAATCCAGCCCTGATTGAGCTGCTATATATCTGCAAGTAATATAGCATGAGGGTCACTTGATCTAGGGATTTTAATTTGTTCGGCGACTCAAACAAAACATGCTGGAGAGACAGATCTGTGTCTCAGAGACTGTCCCTACTTTGGAACAAGCTTCCTATTCACATCAAGCAGAGCCCTTCCCTAGCTCTCTTCAAATGCCATTTAGATCAATGGCTGGGGAATCTCAAATTCACATTTGGAGTACTGCCTATGTCCCTTATAGACAAGAGCAATCTGTAAGATATTCGTGGCATAGGCACAAATGCATGCCATCGTCTTGCCTCTAGGGGCTATATATTGAGTAAAGTTGGGTTATATTGTCTAGGCTTGTAAGGGCTTTTAAACCATTAGCCTAGTAATCTCCTATGAACCTATGAACCATATAAGCAGGCCCGTGTTTCCTATGATATCCATCTACATGATAAAAAAGCTTATATAAAAAAGACATCTGTTGAATTTGAGGACTTATATGTGTATATTTTCCTTAACCCATGCAAATCTACTGTTTTAAAATCTGGTCGGTTACTAGTTTACCCAGAATGCACTTATTCATAGTTAATGTTAACTTTACAAATTACTATAATTGATACTCTGTGTTTATCCCAGTTAGAATATCTTTCATAATCTCAATGTACAGATATGAAAACCAGAAGTTAACCATGTTTTTTTTTTCTTGAGAAAGCAAATGCTGTATGTAAAAATCATACTTTTATGAAAATGAGAATACTCTCAGTTATACCTTAAGTGGCTATGCAATAAATAAATTCAAAAATAATGGGCAGGATTCACGAAGGCTTGCACGGAGTCTAAGAGTAGTGTAAGACTCCATGCAGCTTTCGCGATCCAGAAACAGCCCAAAGTCCGTGTAAGAGACAAGCTAAAACATCTCTTACACGGAGTGGGCGTGGATAAGCTAATCACCTCACTTGCAGCCGAATAGCATGCAAATGAGGATGATTAGTGATCCAGGAAGCCCAGAACAGCCTGTGTAAGAGCCGTTTTAGCTGCAGAAATGTACTCAGTTGACAACTGAGTACGTTTCTGCAAAAACCGCAATGGAGCCATGTCAGCTCCAAATAAAGGGTGCATATGTGTCAGGCAGCATGCCAATGGCCAAATATGTGGCCATTGGCAAGGTATCCTGATGCAAATATATTAAAAATATAATTTTAAACCCAACGCAGCCCTGCGCAAATGGGCTGCGCTGTATAAAACATAAAAATGAAGGTTATAAACCCACAAATGTGGGTTTTATGCAATACATGGAATTTCAATGCAGGGACCAGCAGACCAAAAACAACATGGCCACCGTGTAGTGGTTGCTAAGGGGGGAAGCTGAGTCTAAGAGATGTAACTAAGCATTAGTAGGCAATCTGATGCAAATGAGTGTTAGGATACTGAATTCCACTGTCACATAGCAAATGAGCACAGTCTGAGTAGTGTAAGAGTTACAGAAGGGGGAGGAACAGAGTAGGAGATAGGTGACATCACAGGGGGGAATGGTAGAAATCTCCATAACAAAAACACAGCAAACCAGGCAACAAATCTTCAAAAATACACCAAGATGAAGCAGTCAGAGCGTGAGACAAAGAGAAGCAACTTTAATCCATCTGTCCTGGTACCTCGGCAGTTCGCCTTCAATGGAATGGTGGAAAGAAATGCAGTTCATTGGAGGTCAGAGTTACATGACAGATGTCAGACAGATATCATGGAAAGAGGTGTGCCACTAGATAAGCATGAGAAAGTCAAGAAATGGAAGGTGTACATTGTTGCCTACACCAAAGTTTCTTGCTGGGCGTGCATGCGCACGTGTGCGTGCCATGAAGCGTGAGTAAGACAGTGAGCGCACGTGTAAGGCAGACTGAGCATGTGGGAGCCTGTTGGTAGCTGTTTAACACTGTTTGAGTGGGTGTGCGTGCGTTTTAACCCAAATAAACAGATTCTGAAAAGTGTAAGCATGTGGGTGCGCATGTAAGCCACTGTGAGCATGTTTCTGCTGGTATACACACTGCTCCCCCTGAGGAAACAGAAAGGAAAAAGGAAGCAACATAAGTAGTAGGAAGCTAGCAGGGAATACTGCTGGAGCTAGCAGGTGAAAACAATTAGAAGCAAGCAATTACACAGGCAGAAGAGTAGCTCAGCCCAACACTTAAAAATCTGCAAACAGCAGTGCAGGATGTTTCTCTCAAGAGACACTGCAAGACAGGAGTAAGCTATTAGAAATGAAAACTGAAAAAGCTGAACTCAGAGCAGAAATGTTAGGGGCTGCCATAGCTGTCATAATGAGACATAGGTGACTTGCTGAGGGTTGTGACAATGCAGATGGTGCCAGACAACCCAAAGTGAGGAGACGGAGAAGAGTGTACAGGCCCAGGCTCACCTACCACGGGTTACATGAGCTGGAGATAGTAGAGCACTATAGAGTGGACAGAGACCTCCTGCAGCAAATAGTGGAGCTGTGCAGGCCACGCCTCACACACAGAACCAACAGAGGGGAACCCATCCCAGTGGAAACCAAGGTATGTGTTGGCCTAAGAATACTAGCAACAGGTACCTTCCAGAGACCAACTGGTGATATGATGGGGATATCACAGGCATCAGCCTCCAGGGTACTGCACCAGTTCCTGGATGCCATGTCAGCACATGTCGGTGATCATGTATATTTCCCCAATGCCCGTGAGGTATTGGCCAGCAATATGCGTCTCTTCCAGCAAATAGCAGAATACCCTGAGGTAGTGGGTGCAATAGACTGCACGCACATATGCATCAAAGCACCAGCCGGTGAGCGGGGTAGGGCATACATCAACCACAAGGGCTTCCCCTCCATCAACTGCCAGGTCGTGTGTGATGCCCAGGGCATAATAATGAATGTGTGTGCTGGCTTTCCTGGGAGCTACCATGATTCCCACATCTGGCATTTGACGCAGCTGTACCAGACATTTTCCAGTGGGGAAATCCCGCACGGACACCTAGTGGGGGATGCAGGTTATGCACTGGAGCCGTGGCTGATGGCACCCATCAGAAATGCACACACACCTGAACAGGAACGCCATAATGAGGCACACGCACAAACACGTAATGTAATAGAGCGTGTGTTTGGGCTGCTCAAGTCCCGGTTCCGGTGTCTGGACACATCTGGTGGAGCCTTGCAGTACACCCCAACTACATGTACCCAGATTGTCATGGTATGTGCTATGCTACATAATATGATCTTGCGAAAACAGCTGCAGCAGGACCAGCATAGGGCCGGGCCAAACAGCCCCCACCATTGCCAAGGCCATCACAGGCAGAGCGTGACTCGGAGGAGGAACAACCTGAGCCTGCCCCAGTAGGCAGAAGGAGGCATGCCCAGTATGCCCTGGCCTTGGCAAAGAGGCAACGCATAGCACATACACTGGCTCAGTAGGAACCCTGGGAATGATAACCCCTCTGACTCACTCAGATAATAACAGGGATGCCTAAAATGACATGACCTGCTCACAAACATGTACAGGGAGTGTAATATGTGCATCCGACAGAGGCAGCCCTGCAGCACCACCTGAGGCATGAATGCCATGTGTTAAGTAATGTAACACCATGTACTATATGCACACCTGAGGACCCTGACTAACATCCTACCCTCACCAAGCATAATGCCACAATATGACAATGAGATGATCAAGTGCAATAATTGACTGAAGTATCGCAGTTAGTCAAAGGGGATCCAATGTGTGCCAGCCTGGGATGACATGCTGAGCATGACATGATGCTCCACCTGCTAGGACTGGCGTGCACCTATCAGTGCAGGCCGTATGGATACTGGCAAAGGCTGTTGATACCCACAGTGTGCCCTGAATAGGTAAGGCTCAAAACACAAACCTATCTACATAGGTATCAGAAGGGATAAGAATAAGATAAGGGATAAATAGAAACAGCAAGATGCATGCAGTCTAAACTCACCCAGTATGGAGAATGTTGATATCTGTGCTGTAACAGAAAACTGAGTCAAGGCTCACAACAGCACCCTAACACTACCAGGTTACACCTCATACTGTGCTGTACAGCCTCAAAACATGGAACAAGCTACAAAAGGAGGGTGACTAGCAAGAATTGTCAAGGATAACCACACCCCCATGTTGGTACCACAACAAGAAGCAGCATGGACTAGCCATGGTCAAGTAACAGTGGCTAAAACTGCCCCCCAGTTTATAGCCTGCAACAGACTACTGTCCCAACACCAGGAACTGCACCTGGCCTATGCTGGAATACATGAATATATCAAGTCTTCCAAACCACATTATATTGCGTGACTGAAAATACCCAGACATAGACTGGGAGCATTATACTAGCTCCAACAGTGTAGGACAAAAGTTCATAGAATCCATAAACCAAAATGCCCAGGAACAACGTACCACTCCCACAAGAGGGGTAAGCATACTGGATGTGATAATCAGCAACATGGGTACTAGATGGCAAGATGAGAAGTGTACTGCTCACTGGTAAAACCAGACCATAGAGTAATCACACTGGATATACAAATCCTGACCACAGTTCCTGACCAGAAAACCACAGTGGAAAACATGTGTAAAGCAATATTTGCATTCCTCCAAACTGATGTGGAATCCATTAAAGGTCCTGTGCATGTGCAAAATATGGGCCACACCTCAGAACCTGTAATACAGCCATTCCATGAACACTGCCAGGAATGCTTGGATTATGCAACCCTAAATTAAAACAAGACACAATGCCATACACGCAGGCATCTGGCATGGTGGACACCAGCCATAACCAAACCATGCAAAAGAATGAGGAAGCTACTACATGACAGAGCAAACATAAACAATGAAGTAATCACTGATCAGTAGTATGGCAATAAAATATGTCCACACATACAATCCACTAAGGCCAGCCACAACAAGTTGAATCTGTGAATCCTGAGGCAATGTTACACCTGCCCCAAGTACACAGACAACCCCCAACTCCACCCAAGAAATACAAATATATGTGAGAGATGCAACCATCTAGCCAAACTGGAGGCTGAGCTCCCTCAACTCACTACTCCCAAAACTAGTCAGGAGGAGAAGGTAACCACACACACCACAAACCCAGTCCCACATAGACCTATCACAACTGCAAACCAAAGACATAAACACAGAAAAACATTCCTGGAGGCACAAATTACAAACACAGCACACCAACAGAGGCCTCTAAAGCAGACACCCAATCAAACAACCTCCAAACATAGCACATGCAACACATAGTACACAACGCTGGTGTGCCAAACAGTCACAGGCCAGAAGGAGAAACAACATGCCTGATACAGTTGTAATAGGTGACTCCATAGTCAGACACACTGCTGTCCCGCACACCAGACTGAACAAGGGAAAGGGTACAGTAAGCTGCCTGTAGGCTGCCACAATATGCCACATAACAGAAGTATGCAGGTCACTCCAAAGCAAGTAGAAATATGATGCAGCCATAGTCCATGCTGGTGTGAATGACCTGAGATGTACCTCCCTAGACTACATGAAAAGAGACATAGATGAGCTCTCTGATTATGTAGTCCAGGCCGGTATGACACTCACCGTTTGCAGTATCCTACCCTTACCAAGAATAATGCCACAGTACAAACACAGAATGATCAGTCATAGCAAGTGGCACACTTACTGGTGTCATTCCTAGGGGATCCAATGTCTGTCTGCTTGGGATGTCATGCTTGACAAGCCACGTAGCTGTTCCTGGGATGGCTTGCACCTGTTACCCTTGGGCATCTGGATATTGGATAGGCCTTTACCACCTCCATAGAGCCTTTTGTAGGCAAGGCTGAAAAGACTAACCCACCACCCTAGAAAACATAAGTGTAAAGAAACATAAAGGTAATGCTGACCAATGCCAGATGTGTAAACCCCAATATGCATGCTCCCAAGGCCATCCCCAGTATGGAGAACATTGATGTCTGTGCAGTGACAGAAACCTGCTGCAAGCCTCCTGACAGCACACCAGCACTACCAGGTTATACCACATATCATGTGTCATGGCCCCAAAACCTGGAACAAAACATAAAATGAGGGTGAGTATCCATATTCAGCACAGACACCCATACATCCAGGTAACTGACAATGCACAAGGCATTGGAGTCCACCCATGTGCAACTAACTGTAGGCAAGACTGCTGTACAGTCTGTAGCATGCTACAGACCACACTCTCACACACAGGAACCCCACCCAGCCGTCCTGAAGACACTGGACAGTATGAATGTCCCACCAAATACCAAACAAGGTACCACAAATTACCACATGGGTGGTAAACCATTATGTATGGAAGGAGTAATCAGGGACCTAGGGACACAAGTTGACAGTAACCTGTTATGTGACACTCACATTGCCAATGTGGCTAGGAAGACTGTCTACATTGGACACCGTATCATGAAAGGATTTACATCTACGTCAACAGAGGTCATTGTGCCCCTATACTGTTCTCTTATCACATCCATAATCTAGTACAATGCCTCATATGGGATGTACCTTACCTGACACCTGCAGCAGTTAGAAAGACCTCAAAGGTACCTCACCAAGAGGATAAAGGGTCTCAAATATATGTCATATGCTGCCTGGCTGTAGACAACCCAGCGGAATGCAGTCACATACTGCCTACTCAGGGGCATTGCATGCCTGTTGTACAAGGCCATGCCCAACACAGGAGTAATGGACATGCTCCACCCCAGAAAACTCAAAGCCATCGGAGCTGTGAGAGTGAGAGATGTCAACCTCAACAAATAATGAAATAGGATGTGCTGGAGGGACAGATACATAATCCAGAGGCTCCCCACACCCTGGACCAGAATCCCACTCCATGTTAGGCAGAGCCCCTCACTGACACTCTTTAACAGGAATCTTGCCAAGTGGATGGATGATTGTAGAGTTACACTGGGGGTCTTCACTGTGTCATGTCCAGACAGAGGCACAGCAAAGCAAATCATAAATGGCCATAATATTCATATAGCAAGGGGTGGCAAAAGCCACACACACTCTGGCTAGGCTAGCAAATGCCCTAGGGTGGATAGCCTAGTATGAACCTATGAACCTATGAAGATACAAATTGTACAGGACACTAAGGATAATCCCAAGGCTTTCACAACTGATGGTAGGAACCGTGTTGGGAATTCACAGATATGCTCTGAATCACACAAATATCACAAACAACATACCAAACACACACACATATTGCCAACATACATCCTGACAGGTGCAGTGCAAACCCCAGAATGCAGAATATCTATCCCAGCAGACTGCTGGCCACCTGACATTGCAGATGCTGAGGTAACAGCCAGCATCTACAAAGCAAAACACACAGCAGCAATGGTATGAGATGGTGTCCTGGGCTGAGTTCAACATGGACTCCAAGACAAATGGAATGCCAAATCACACTACTGCTCAATGTCAGCCTTACCACAGGATATGTACCCAAAGAGCAGTGTACAACAACAGTGGTCCTTCTCAACAAAGGTGTTGCCTAAATGGATACTGAAAACTACCACCCCAGAATCCTGAGAAGCTCGGTCTGCACAGCTATGGAAAGGATCAGCATGTACCGCAGACATAAAGATATTAGGGACCTACTGACACCAGACCCTACCCAGTGTGGCTTTCTTAAGTGCAGATCCTGCCCCTAAACATGTTTGACTCAATTGAAACAGTCATTAAGGTCATTGATGAGGGCAATGTGGTCCTCACAGTGTAGCTGGACCTTGCAAAGGCTTCTATACAATACCCTACGTGTTCATTATAGATAAGCTCACCAGCTTAAATATAAACCCCTATGTCAGTAGAGGGGTTGAAAACCAGACCAAGGACAGAACAGACATGGTCAGACATGCTGCAGCCATGTCAGACTACAAACCAGATATAACTGGCATCCCACAAGGCTTGGTCCTGGGATCTCCCTCGTCTGGTATATATGTCCCATAGGTACAGGCAAACATGGAAGGACTGTGTCTGAACATGTTTGCAGAGGACTACAAACTGCTCACCATATATGATCCACCAGCTGACACAAGCATCCCACAAAAGGGCCACATAGAAACAGACAACTGGTGCCATAGCCATGTCAGCAAGCTAATTGCAGAAAAGTGTATAGTCAACCCCCGTGGATATACAGTAAGTGCCCACCAATTGCCTCATAGGTGTTAACCCATTACGTAGTTAACATGTAATGAGAGACCTGGGGACACAAGGTGATAGATATCCTGCATTGGACAAACATGTGCTGTAGTGTTTACAGAAACATACCATATACCCACCTAATCATGGAGGTTGTCAGATCTAGATAAGGGGAGGTCATTGTGGCTCTGCAGTCATCCTTCACCAGCGTTACAATTGACTACAATAGCCCCTGTGGGATGTACCTCAGCAGACACCTCCATCAACCGTAAAGTCCCCAACAGTACCTCACCAGGAGTATCAAAGAGCTTGCACAGATGCCATGTGTTGCCTGTGTTGCTGGTATCAATAAACATGCTGCACCTTGTACAATCTGAATGGCAGTGAGCTATGCACATGAGAGACCTGAACCCCAGCACTGACTTACATAGGACAAGCTGTACTGAATGATCCATAACACAGAAGCCACCTCCACCCATGAGTGAACTCCCAGTACAGGCTACCCATAGAGTCACTTATCGATTTTCCTCAATAGGAATCTTGATGAGTGGATGGGAGATGGTAGCTTTATCCTGGGTATCACTGTCATGTCACAGGTAGACAGAGGCACAGTATACTAACCGTGACATATGTCATGGCAAACTCCACTTACAATGTGTGTTGAAGGACAAACACACTCTCCAACTAGCATTAGACATGGACTAGGGCACATCGCTAGTGTTTGCAAATGTACACCTATGTTGTGGAATACACTACCAATGTTGGACAAGCCTGGTTTAAATAGTTCATATCTGAACAGAATGCAACATGGTCAGATGTACACAACTGGCCCCTAACCAGGCTGTTGTGCTCACTATCGAAATGTAAAGCAGTGATAGCACTAAAGCCCAGGATACTGTCCACCACAGTCAAAGTACTGAACCAGTACACTATGCAGTACTACAGTGTTAGGTCAGTGTGAAAGGATGTTGACAATTGTATGCAATGTATCCCATGCAAACACTGCAGGCACAGTATAATCCTGTTGTGTTCACACACAAAGCAGTTGTACAGTAACTACACAACATGACACACAACACACAACCATAAACGGGTGATATTTGTTGAAGTTCACACTCATCCACAAATGTGGTGGGCTGCAGAGTTCAACACATGGAATGCTCACACTGGGCATGCTCACACACTTCGATAAATAAGACATATGTCAGACAACATGCCATGGGAAGGCTGAACTGGGCATGCTCACACACTTAGGCCAAAACTCAGTTTAGCAGTTGGCCACACATATCTGGTATTTTTATGTGTTATTCCAGGAACCAACCACATTACAGCAGTCTGCCCAGTGCACACAGTTAAATGACTACAGAGACATACGTGATATAGTGGATCCCTCCCATATGCAAACATCTTCCACAGATGCACAAGTTGTTCATACAAACAGGGAATGCTATGGCAATAAAGACGTGCAAACAGTCTATCAGCAACAAATAATGTGCATTTGACAATTAAACATATGGGTGTAGAGGTCAACACTAGGCTGTTTGCCCTAGGGAATGACAGCTTAGCCAGAGTGTGCTTGGTGTCTGCCTCCCCACAGGATGTACATTCCCCTTTCTAAACACCGATGATGTCAGCACCCTATAAGTACAGCAGGAGAAAAAAAACCTCCTAGTAATGTGAAAAGCGTGCTCTGCTCATGCATCAGTCTCAAGTATCATAGCATAGTTAGACAGGGGTTTGAATCCTGCAAATGCTCAGTGTGTGTGTGTCAGTGGGGTTGGTGTGTGTGCAAGTCGGTGGGAAAGAAATGCCCCTTTTGGCAACTGGGAAAACACACTACAGGATGCACATTCCCCTTTCTAAACACTGATGATGTCAGCACCCTATAAGTATAGCAGTAGAAAAAAAAACTCCCAATAATGCAAATAGCGCGCTCTGCTAATGTGGCCGTCTTAAGTGTCATAACATAGCTAGGTAGGGGTTAGAATCCTGCAAATGGCAAGTGTGTGTATTTGGCTGATGGGGGTTAATGTGTGTGCAATTGTAAATGAGGGAAAAGTCCCTTTTGGCAACTAGGAGAACAGACTACAGGATGCACATTTCCCTTTCTAAACACTGATGATGTCAGCACCCTATAAGTACAGCAAGAGAAGAGAAGTGCTCTTGTAATGCGAATAGCGCACTCTGCTAATTCATCCGTCTCGAGTGTCATAACATAGTTAGATAGGGGTTTGAATCCCGCAACTGGCTAGTGTGTGTGTTTTTCTGAGGGGGGTTAGTGTGTGTGCAATTGTGAGGGAAATGCCCCTTTTGGCAACTAGGAGAACAGACTACAGGATGCACATTCCCCTTTCTAAACACGGATGATGTCAGCACTCTATAAGTATAGCAGGAGAAAAGAAACCTCCTAGTAATGCGAATAGCGCGCTCCGCTAATGTGTCTGTCTCAAATGTCATAACATAGTTAGGTAGGGGTTGGAATCCTGCAAATGGCAAGTGTGTTTATTTGGCTGATGGGGGTTAATGCGTGTGCAATTGTGTATGAAGGAAAAGTCCCTTTTGGCAACTAGGAGAACAGACTACAGGATGCACATTTCCCTTTCTAAACACTGATGATGTCAGCACCCTATAAGTACAGCAAGAGAAGAGGACCATCCCTGTAATGCGAATAGTACACTCTGCTAATGCATCTGTCTCAAGTGCCATAACATAGGTGGGGGTTTGAATCCTGCAAATGGCACGTGTGCGTTTTTGGCTGAGGGGGGGTTAGTGTGTGTGAGAGAAATGTCCCTTTTGGCAACTAGGTGAACAGACTACAGGATGCACATTCCCCTTTCTAAACACTGATGATGTCAGCACCCTACAAGTACAGCAGGAGAAGGTATGTGGCATGGACAATGACTGAGTCATATGTGTCCATGCCTCTGACCAACCTGCATGCTTGTGTTATGTGGTGGACCATAGTGCCCACAGGCATATCACTGTGACCTTCACCTTGTCCAGCCTGGTGAGCATGACCATACTGTACCAGAAAATAACGGTAGCTAACACAACTGTGGCAGGTGTGTTGTCTAGCCGTACAGGCTGTGAGTGGCACACAGGATTTGTGTGATGTGTTCAGGCATAATGTATGCCTGTGTGCCAGCTGCAGAGGTGTGTGCCGCTCAGGCAGGATGCTATTCTTAGGCTCTATGAATGACCCAGTTTGCTCACATGCTTGTATTGCTGTCAGTGTATGTCTACATCAGACTGGTATTGTAGTCACTGTAGTATTGCATGCCACCTGACAGGTTATGCCAGTACTGGGTTCAGAGTGCTTAGTCCCCAGTTAGGCTATGTGGTTCCATCTCATACATGTGTTGTACATCCATGTGTAGGGGAGAGGGTTGACTGTGTACATGTGGCAGCTGTGACATTGCCACATGACCCACATATTCCACAACTGTAGCATAGAGGTGACTGGCAACTGACCTTTGAACATGCTACCATAGTATTGTGATTGCCATGGTGATTAACAGCACATAGGGCTAATGGGGAACAAGGTACATAGGTTCATAGATTCATAGCGTCATAATAGGCAATCTGCCCTAGGGCATTTAAGAACCTAGCCAGAATGTGTTTGACTGTCGCCATCCAATGTAAATATATCTTGCCATGCCCTTTTGCCGAGGTTAGTATACTGTGCCTCTGTCTAACAGTGACACAGAAGTGATACCCGAGTAAACCTACAATGTCCCATCCACTCATCAAGATTCCTCTTGAAGAGAGTCAATGAGGGACTCTTCCTAACCTGGACTGGGATTTTATTCCAGAGTGAAGTGAGCCTCTGGGTTTTGAATCTGTCCCTCCAGCATGTCCTATTTATTTCAGTGCTGAGGCTCAGGTCTCTCAAGCGTGTATCCCGATGGGATTTGGATATTCTCAGGTGCAGCATGCCCATTAATTCCGGGTTTGACATGGTGTTATACATTAGGCACAGATCGCCTCTGAACAGGCGGTATGCCACTGAGTAGAGCTGGGGTTTATTTAACCGGTCAGCATATGGCATCTGTTTGAGCCCTTTGATCATCTTGGTGAGGTACTTGTGGGGTCCTTCCAGTTGCTGCAGGTGTCTGGTAAGGTACATCCCGACAGGGGGATTGTACTCAATTATGGGCCTGATGAGGGATGAGTAAAGAGGCACGATGTCCTCCTCTGATGTAGATGTGAATCCCTTCATGATGGGGTGGGCTATATACAATGTCTTTCTAACCACCTTGGCCACGTGGTTGTCAAATGAGAGATTGCTATCAACTTGGGTCCCCAGGTCCTTAATTACTTCTTTTGTACATAATGGAGTACCACCTATGTGGTACTTTGTGGGCACTTTGTTTTTGCGAAAGGGGATGACTATACACACTCTTGCATTCAGCTGGAGGCCATGGCTCTGGCACAAGTTGTCTATTTCTATGATGCCCCTTTGGAAGATGCTTGTGTCAGCTGGAGAGTCGATTATGGTGGCCAGTTCACAGTCATCTGCATATTTGGTCAGCCACAGTCCTTCCATGTCGGCCTGTACCTCCGATAAATATATACCAAACAAGAGAGGTCCCAGGACTGAGCCTTGTGGGACACAACTCGTAACTGGTTTGGAGTCTGGCATGGCTCCAGCAATTCTAACCATGCGGGTTCTGTCCTTGAGCCAGTGTGCAATCCATCTAGTGACATAGGGGCTTATATTTTAGCTGGTGAGCTTCTCTAGAATGCCTGAGTGGGATATTGTTTTGAAGGCTTTTGCGAGGTCCAGGCAGGCTGTGTGAACCATCTTCCCCTCGTCAATGGCCTTGGTGACTGTTTCAAAGAAATCAACCAAGTTTGAGAGGCAGGATCTGCCCTTAACAAAGCCAAACTGGGTATGAACCAGTGTCTGTAGGTCTGCAATATCTATATCTATGTGGTCCATGATGATCCTTTCCATAGCTCTGCAGACCAAGCTAGTGTGGCTTATGGGGTGATAGTGTCCAGGATCCGTTGAGGCACCACCTTTCTGTAGAGGGACCACTTTTGCTGTACGCCACACTTTGGACACATATCCTGTAGTAAGGCTGGGATTGAACAGTAGGTTTATGTTTGGTAGTAGCACATCTTGGTGGTCATTTAGGACACAACCTGGGACACTGTCACATCCCATTGATGCAGTGTGTATTGCTTTGGAGAGGGCGGCTCTTACCTGAGCATCTGAGATGTCAGGGGGGCAGCAGTCTGCTGGGATACATATTTGCCCTTTCAGTGTGGAGGGGGGTGAGAAGTTTGCACTGAACCTGTCAGCTAGAATGTTGGCAATGTCTGTGGGTTTGGTGTTTCTATTGACATTATGAACTACCTCTGAGCATATCTGGGAATTACCATCATGTTCCTAACATAACTAAAGAAAGCCTTGTGATTATCCTTAGTGTCCTGTGCAATTTCTGTTGAAGCTGGCCTTAGACAATCTTATGAGTGCCTGTAGTTATTTGCTAATACTGATCAGTGATGCCATCCCTATTTGTGAATTTGCTGTATCATTTGGTAGCTTCCTCCTTCTATTGTGCAGTTTGTTTATGGCTGGGGTCCACCAGACAGGACGTCTGCCTTTGGAGGATTGGGTCTTGGTTTTATTCGGGATCACATGATCCATGCATTCCTGAAGGCGTCCATAGAATGCATTTATAGAGGAACCTGCGGTCTGGTCTGTAGTTTCCACAGGCCCGGGGGCTTTGACGGTTTCCACCTCAGTTTTGAGGAGTGTGAATTTGCTTTAGAGAAGTTGTTCACTGTGGTGTTCTGGGCAGGGGGTGGGGTCGGGATGTGTATATCCAGTGAGATCAGTTTATGGTCCGATCTTACCAGTGAGGGATACACTTCTGGTCTGGAGTATAGAGTCCCCATGTTGGTGATGATCAGGTCCAGTATGTTTCCCCTTCTTGTGGGAGTGGTAACAAGTAGTTCCATAGCATTTGAGCTCATATATTCTAGGGATCTTTGGCCTAGGGTGTTGGAGCTAGAGTCATGCTCCCAGTCCATGTTTGGGTAGTTGACGTCGCACAATATAATGGTGTTTGGAGAGGCCTTCATATTTCCACTGTTCACAGGACGGCCGAGTGCAGTTCTTGGGTGTGGGAGGGTGGTCTGTAGCAGGCTATAACCTGGAAGGCAGTCTCACCCATTGTTAGTTGCACATGGATAGTCTCTGATGCTTGGTGCTTTGCCACCAACCTGGAGGTGTGGGTATCTTTGATGAATATCAATACTCCCCCTCCATTTGTGGTTTGTTCCACGTTTTGGGGCTGAAAAGCATGGTATGAGGTTAAACCTGGTAGGGCTGGTGTGCTCTCAGTAGCCCTGAACCAGGCATCTGTTACTGCACAGATATCGATGTTCTCCATGCCAAGGAGAGTTTCAGGTGCATGCATCTGGAGGTTTAGACCTCTGGCGTTGGGTAGCATTACTCTTAGTTTCTTATCCCTTGTGATACCTATGAAGGTGGGTTTGTCATTTGAGCCTTGCCTAACATAGGCACTATGGGGGTAGCAAGAGCCTTTGCCAATATCTGAAAGCCCAGGGGTGACAGGTCCAGGCTGTCCCTAGCGAAGCAGGTAGTTCAACAGAAGATGAATATGTGAAGGTGTAGTGCCTGTGATTAGTTAGCAGTAGCATATATGACTGCTCACATGGACACATGCCAGGTAAGTCATATGCACTGTGTCACAGGCAATGTACATGTGAACAGGACAAACAGTGACATCCTGTCAAGTGAAACATGGACATACATATAGTAAGCTATGCAGATGGCACTAGGAGTCCACAGAAGCTCTATAACTATGCATTGCATGTGTGATCAGTATTCCAGGGTAATTGCAAGCAAACATGCATGCAAACAAAGCTACATTAAACAGGGCTGCATGTAGTCCATTGTACAACAAACAAGCTGTGCCACTTCCAGTAGGTAACACTGCAAATATGCAGGCACTATGCACATGTACATGGAAATACATGGGTCAGATAGCTA
This sequence comes from Protopterus annectens, assembly GCF_019279795.1. Taxonomy (NCBI): domain Eukaryota; kingdom Metazoa; phylum Chordata; order Ceratodontiformes; family Protopteridae; genus Protopterus; species Protopterus annectens. Next base: position 1,172,072,764 of record NC_056741.1, on the reverse strand, counting down.
GGGTCCAGTCTCAGCGCACACAAGTGTACAGACCATGTACTGTCAGGATGTACAATAACTGGATGGAAACCCATGTGCTCATACCTGCAGTAATACACATGTCAAATAACAGACACTGAGCCTTCACTCAGTGGTTCCATACTTAGTAGGATGTATGCTACCTGGCCTGCCACCACAGTATCCCTGACATATATGGGGACTCTCCCTCCTGTGACAGTTAGTTTTGTGTGTTGGGGCTGTCTAGCATGGTATGAGATGTGAGCTTGCAGTGCTATGGTGCTCCTGTGTGTTCTGTACCAGTCGTGTAGTACTGCACACATATCAACATCCTCAAACATCCGCATTGCAGAGTTCAGTGTGGGCAACATGCCACTTGCAGTTTCCATGTCCATCATTGCATATTACTACATTCATTACCTTATCCCCTGTGCTACCTATGTATGTAGCCTTCTGTTGACATAATTACCACCAGTATGCCAACATGTGCAGATGATACACTATGGTACTTACCATGGGTGTAGACAACAGTACATGACAATCACACACTTACTGCATCAGACATGCTGTGATATACCCACAATTAATTCAGCACACAGTACTGTTAACAACATGATACTATTACTACACATCTATGTGGTCACCCTATAGATCAGCAACATTAACCTGCACCTGCACAGTTGTTACAGATTGCAGGAGGTGGCACAGTTTCATCATATGCACAGGGTGTGAACTTGGTATGCCTGAGTCAGCCAACGATACCACCGATTGACATGTATGTGTATGTGTGTTGGTGAGGGACAGCAGTAGAAGGTGGGGCAATGTTGATGCAGTGTGTGCGTGTATGCGGTAGCCCTAGGTATTGTCAATTTGCATGTGTGTATGGATGCACACAGTTCCACCTCATGGCTGCCATATACTGGTATTTGTGGACAGCCAAAGACTGTACCTGCCAGGTCATACAGATTAGTGTCTCTGGCCACGGACACGGTACCTGTGCCTTGCAGGGGTGCTACGGACCGTATCCGGTACCAACCCAGACTGGGTACTGTCATCAGAAGCAGATGTTCATTGACTGGACACAGATCCCTGTTGGGCCTGGCCAGACCCACGTGCACGTGGTCTCCTGGGGTGGTCTGATGACAGCACAGACCCAGCATTGCTGGGGCTGCTGCTGGCACTACGGGGGTGGCCGCGGCCCTGTTGTCATCTGTGATGACTGCCAGCTGCTGCTGTTGCTGGCATACGGCCACGTCGACGCCTCAACCGCCCACCATCGCCCTGGCTCATGGACATGTAGTTGTGGAACCAGTCTAATATGTCCCCACAACGTCTGTCTATGACATTGGTGAAATCACGGATGGCAGCCGCAATGTCACGCATACTGTCAGTCATGGCTGTGCGACATGCTGTCAGCTCCCTCAGACCCTGTCTGGTGTACCATTCCATACGTGACTGTGCCTGCATGACAGCCTAAAACATAGCTGAGGTTGTAAGACCTCTGTGGGCAAGTCTGACAAGGGCAGTACGCCCACGGATGCTCCCATGAGAACCCCTGGACATCTGTCTGTGTGGTACCATCTCTGGGCCATGCCCATGGCTGCTGTGTGGGGAAGCATGTGCCACAGATACCACATTACCCTGGTCAATGCCCACTGTATGCTGTCCATCACCTAGGGACATTGGTGACAATGGGTGTATTGGCAGGATAACTGTGCGCATTGATGGGGTCGACAGCTGTGTACTGTCAATCGGCTGACCAATGGCGGACCCTGGCATACCTTTCTGTGCCATTACACAGATGTCATCATTATCAGTACCCATGGCACCTGATTCAGGTTCCCTGCTACATGAAAAAAAAAAAAAAAATCTTGTTTTCCCGTCTTACTGAACTAGAATAGTCCAATCTTCAGGATTTGCTTATCTCTGGGCTTTGTCTTGGTTCCTGTGCTATTCCATATCCTTATTTGGATAAAAGGAAGCGTCTTTGTTCACCAGTGGGAGTGGGGAGCATTAAGCAGCCTATTTGTTCCTAGAGCAGTGGTTCCAGCCAGAAACTTGTAGTCTATTGGCAATTTTGGGTCAATTCCTAGCTCTTTTCAGCCCCCTGTAATAAAGCCTGCTTTAGAGCGCTTTTTCGCTTGTATTCAACTCAGCACCACTCCTCGTGGTGTCCTGCAGAGTTCTACAAGTGGTAGAGAGCAAAAGAGTGACTTTTTCCTGATTTAAGTATTTTTTCTGGCTTTTTGATTATTTACTGCTTAGCGACTGCATTTTCGCCTGTTTATACAGCTCTGCATTCTATTTAAACTGTTTTTGTGTTGATTAACTGTTTTGCACTTTTAAAAAGTTATTTGTTGCTTAATTTTACCTGTAGGCTAACACACTCAAGTGCGCTAGCCATTTAAAAGCATTTATAGCATTTGCTGTCTGTTTTTCCTCTGTTTTCTGCAAAAAAAAAAAAAAAAAAAAAAATCTTGTTTTCCCGCCTTACTGAACTAGAATAGTCCAGTCTTCAGAGTTTTCTGATCTCTGGGCTTTGTCTTGGTTCCTGTGCTATTCCATATCCTTATTTGGATAAAAGAAAGCGTCTTTGTTCACCAGTGGGATTGGGGAGCACTGAGCGGCCTATTTGTCCCTAGAGGAGTGGTTCCAGCCAGAAACTTGTAGTCTATTGGCCATTTTGGGTCAATTCCTAGCCCTTTTCAGCCCCCTGTAATAAAGCCCGCTTTAGCACGCTTTTTCGCTTGTAATCAACTCAGCACAGCTCCTCGTGGTGTCCTGCAGAGTTCTACAAGCAGCAGAGAGCAAAAGAGTGACTTTTTCCTGATTTAAGTATTTTTTTCTGGCTTTTTGATTACTTACTGCTTAGCGACTGCATTTTCGCCTGTTTATACAGCTCTGCATTCTATTTAAACTGTTTTTGTGTTGATTAACTGTTTTCCACTTTTAAAAAAGTTATTTGTTGCTTAATTTTACCTGTAGGCTAACACACTCAAGTGGGCTAGCCGTTTTAAAGCATTTATAGCATTTACTGTCTGTTTTTCCTCTGTTTTCTGCAAAAAAAAAAAAATAAATAAATAATCTTGTTTTCCCGCCTTACTGAACTAGAATACTCCAGTCTTCAGAGTTTGCTGATCTCTGGGCTTTGGCTTGGTTCCTGTGCTATTCCATATCCTTATTAGGATAAAGGGAAGCTTCTTTGTTCACCAGTGGGAGTGGGGAGCACTGAGCAGCCTATTTGTCCCTAGAGCAGTGGTTCCAGCCAGAAACTTGTAGTCTATTAGCAATTTTGGGTCAATTCCTAGCTCTTTTCAACCCCCTGCTATAAAGCCCGCTTTAGCGCGCTTTTGTGTGATTTAGCGTGGAGTTGCCCATAGAGCACCATCGGGCAGTGCCGGTTAAACAAGGTTAAAGTATTTCTGGCTCCGTAAAGTCTGCTCTTCAATTTTTCCCTTAGAACTTCTCTACTTGCAATCTAAACAGTCTATTCTCTATCTCAAAAGCTCAGCACTTGCTCCTAAAGCATTTTTATATAGGTAAAGTACTTATATACTAAACAAAGTACTACATTAGCCTAGAATCCCCTTGAGTACCCATTTCCCTATAGGTCCCTTCTGACTCAGTTACACAGCAAACTTTTTCACTTTCTAGCATGTTGAAGGGTCAGTTGCTAGCGTCCTCTCCTGTTCAGCTGGTGAATCTGGGCATCTTGAGGCAATGTTACAATTGCCTCATGTACAGAACAACCCACTCCTTTTCCCACAAAACACAAATACATGTGAGAGATGCAACTATATAGCCAAACTGGAGGCTGAGCTCTCTCAACTCAGGACTGGCAAGACCAGACAGGAGGAGAAGGAAACCACGCACACCACAAACCCAGTTTCACATAGAACTATCACAACTGCAAAATAAACACATAAACACACAAAGACATACTCGGAGGCACTGATCAAAAATCTACCAAAACTACAGAGGCCTCCAAAGCAGACACCCAAGCAACTGCCACCTCAAGACATAAGACATGCAACACATAGTTTTCAAAGTCAGTGTGCTAAACAGTCACAGCCCTTAAAGCCAAACACAATGCCAGACACACTTGTTATAGGTGACTCCATAGTCAGACACACTGGCATCCCACTCACCAGAGTGAACAAGGAAAAGATCACAGTAAGCTGCCTGTCAAGCGCTAGAATCCGCCACATAACACAAGCACTCAGGTCACTCCACAGCAAGTACAAGTATGACTCAGTCATTGTCCATGCCGGTGTGAACGACCTGAGACGTACCTCCCTGGTCTACATGAAAAGAGACATAGAGGAGCTCTCAGATTATGTAGCCCAGGCCGGTATGACCCTGACCCTGAGCAGTATCCTACCCTCACCAAGAATGATGCCACAATACAGAGACAAAATGATCAGCTTTAATAATTGGCTTAATTACTGGTGTCGTTCTAAGGGGATCCAATGTCTGTCTGCCTGGGATGACATGCTTGACAAGCCACGCTGCTTCGCAAGGGACGGCTTGCACCTGTCACCCCTGGGCTTCCGGATATTGGCAAAGGCTCTTGCCAACCCCATAGTGCCTTTTTTAGGCAAGGCTCAAATGATAAACCTACCACCCTAGAAAACAAAAATGGAAAAAAACTAAGGGTAATACTGCTCAATGCCAGAAGTCTAAACCTCAAGATGCACGCCATCGAAGCCCTCCTCAGTATGGAGAACATCGATGTATGTGCTGTGACTGAAACCTGGTTCAAGGCTCCTGAGAGCACCCCAGCACTATCAGGTTATACCTCATATCATGCGTTCCGGCCCCAAAATCCGGACCGAACCACAAAAGGAGGGGGAGTATCCATATTCATAAAGGATACCCACACCTCCAGGTTAGTGGTAATGCACGAAGCATCGGAGACCATCCAGGTGCAATTAACCATAGGTAAAACTGCCCTACAGCTTGTAGCATGCTACAGACCACCTTCTCAAACTCAGGAAACCCACACAGCCTTCCTGAAGACACTGGAGAGTATGAATGTCTCTCCAAACACCATCATATTGGGTGACTTCAACTACCCAAACATAGACTGGGATCATTACTCAAGCCCCAACACCCTAGCCCAAAGGTTCCTGGAGTTCATAAACTCAAATGCTATGGAACAACTAGTCACCATTCCCACAAGAGGAGAAAATATACTAGATCTGATCATCACAAACATGGGGACAAAATGCTCCACACGAAGTATATCCCTCATTGGTGAGATCAGACCATAAATTAATCTCATTGGAGATCCACATCCCGCCCCCACCCCCAGCAAAAAAGACCACAGTGAAGAACTTCTCAAAAGCAAACTTCACACTTCTTAAGACTGGAGTGGTATCCTTCAAGGCCCCGAGCCAGTGGAAACCACAACCCACGCTGCTGAAACCCTTACAAATGCCTTCTACGAGCACCTCCAGGAATGTATGGATCAAGCAATCCCTAATAAAATCAAGACCCTTTGACCCCAGCCATAAACAAACTCTACAACAAGAGGAGAAAGCTACTACATGACAGAGCAAAATCCCTAAAAGGGAAGGCATCTCTGATCAATACTAGCAAAAAACTACGATCACTCATAAAATCATCCAAGGCCAACTTTGAGAGAAAAATCGCTAATGACACAAAAGACAATCATAAGGCCTTCTTTAGCTATGTTAGAAACCTGGGTGGAAACTCCCAGATATGCTCAGAATTAGTCCAAAATGATAAAAATCACTGAACCCACAGACATTGCCAACATACTGGCAGACAGGTTCAGTGCAAATTTCCCCTCCCCCCCCCAAAAGAGAAAAAACTATCCCACCCGAGTCTAGCCTCCCCCACACCTCAGATGCCCAGGTGAGAGCTGCTCTCTCTAAAGCAAAAAACACAGCATCAGTGGGACCGGACGGTGTCCCCGGCTGCGTGCTACACGAACTCAATGAGGAACTAAACCCACACATAAGGCTGCTGTTTAATCTTAGCCTTACTACAGGATACGTACCCAAAGAATGGCGTAGGGCAACTGTGGTCCCACAACACAAAGGCGGTGCTTCTACAGACCCTGGAAATTACCGCCCCATAAGCTTGACGAGCCTTGTCTGCAAAGCTATGGAGAGGATCATAATGGAACTCATAGATAAAGACATTGGGGCCCTACAGACACTGGATCCTACCCAATTTGGCTTTGTCAAGGACAGATCCTGCCTCTTGAACTTGGTCGACTTTTTCGAAACAGTCACTAAGGCCATTGATGAGGGTAAGGCAGTTCACACAGCCTAACTTGACCTAGCAAAAGCGTTCGACACAATACCCCACTCGGACATCATAGAAAAGCTCACCAGCTTAGATGTAAACCCATATGTCACAAGATGGGTTGCAAACTGGATCAAGGACAGAACACACAGGGTTAGAGTTGCTGGTGCCATGTCAGACTCTAAGCCGGTCACGAGCGGTGTCCCACAGGGCTCAGTCTGGGGCCCCCTCCTGTTCAGCATTTATTTTTCTGAAGTGCAGGCAAACATAGGGGGATTGTGGCTGACAAAATTTGCAGATGACTGCAAACTGGGCACCATAATTGACACTCCATCAGACACAGACATCCTCCAGAGAGGTCTCATAGAAATGGATAACTGGTGCCAGAGCCATGGCCTTAAGCTAAATGCCAAAAAATGTATAGTCATACCCTTTGGGAAAAACAAGGTAACCCCTAATTACCACATAGGTGGTAATCCATTAAACGCGGAAGAAGTTATCAGGGACCTGGGGACCCAAGTTGACAGTAACCTCTCTTTTGACACTCACATTGCCAAAGTGGTTAGGAAGACCTTCTACATTGCCCACCTGATCATGAAGGGATTCACATCCAGATCAGAAGAGGTCATTGTACCCCTGTACTCTTCACTTATCAGACCAATGATTGAGTACAACGCCCATTCGAATGTACCTTACCCGACACCTGCAGCAGTTGGAAAGACCCCAAAAGTTCCTCACCAAAAGGATAAAGGCTCAAACATATGTCATACGATGCCCGACTGAAGAAACTCCAGCTCTATTCAGTCACATACAGTCTGCTCAGAGGTGATCTGTGCCTGACATACAAGGCCATGTCCAACCCGGAATTAATGGACATGCTCCACCTCAAAAATCCAAATCCACCAGAGCCACGAGAGCAAGAGACTTAAACCTCAACACGGATATAAATAGGACGTGCTGGAGGGACAGATTCATCACCCAGAAACTCCCTACACTATGGAACAGAATCCCAGTCCATGTGAGGCAGAGCCCCTCACTGACTCTGTTCAAGAGAAATCTTGACGAGTGGATGGGAGATCGTAGGTTTACCCCGGGAATCATCTCTGTGTCACTGCTGGACAGAGGCACAGCAAACTCATGGGTATAGTATTCTCATCCTAAGGGGTGGTGAAAGCCACACACACTCTCTGGCTAGGCTTATAAATGCCCTAGGGCAGATAGCCTAGTATGAACCTATGAACCTATGAACCTATGAACCTATGACACCAGAGCAGCACCAGAACCTGTGGGAGGGAAACAGGAAACACAGTTTACAATGTCTACACATTACCAGTGATGCACACATGCGCACATGCACACATGCACACATGCACACATGCACAGGTGCACACATGCACACATGCACACGTGCACACATGCACAGGTGCACACATGCACACATGCACACATGCACACATGTGCACATGCACACATGCACAGGTGCACACATGCACACATGCACAGGTGCACACATGCACAGGTGCACACATGCACACATGCACAGGTGCACACATGCACACATGCACAGGTGCACACATGCACACATGCACACATGCGCACATGCACAGGTGCACACATGCACACATGCACACAGTTTCACACAATTGTACAGTATCTCAGTATGCATGATATCAACACACAGACACACCTACATGCATACAAAGAGCACTACTAAGTGAGCCAAATATTACTATTACTATCAAGACTATTACAGGAATTGTTAATACACACTCACCAGCATGGATAGGCTGCATTGCTGTTACACCAGGGGGACCTGCAAACGTGAAGAAACTAATGTCAGTGGGCACAACTGTGCCATTGTTACTGAGTATGATACAGGTCAGTAGTACAACAGTCGCCTTCCACAGGTCAGCTGCTAATATTGAGGATATCACACTTGCACATTAAATACTATGGTGACAGCTACAAACCAAGGACACACCTCACACATGCATTAACTACCAGTGTACACAACAGTCAACTATACATATGGCATATTACCTGCGCGTTCACTGTCTTGCTGCTGCGTGGCTCCAGCCTCCATCATAATGCATGTCTGCTGCTGTTGTTGTTGCTGGCGGACTGGAGCCACTACACTCATGAGTAGTCCCTCCAGTCTGGTGAGTGGGGGGGGGTGTAGCCACCCCACCACCTGTGGTGACCTGTTGCCTGTGGATATCCGATGCACGCTGACGGACATGTCTGATTAAATCACTGCAGTGATGTGGTACCTGCTCATATGTAATATTATGCGTGCCTATGTCATTTACCCAACGGACCAGGTCTTGCCACAGTGCAGCCCTCTTCTGCTGATTCTGGCTGGTGCGGGAAAAGAGTATTTCATAATCCCACACCAGGCTCTGGTGTATCTCCTCATCCTCAGCTGTGGAGTAAGTGGGATTCCGCAGGTGAGCCATGTACCTGAGAAAGAAAATAACCTGATATCAGCAATATATGTCAGCAGAATTTGGCACACATACTACACATGCTACTTGACTGTTATGATACAACATATCTCACATATATAGCATCTGTCTGTCTATTGGTGGATACACATTTAAATGGCCAGGTATCAGTGCTCAGCCAGCAACTGTGCAACAGTACCTAGCACACTCCATACGACATACTACCAAACCCCAGCAGTCAGAACACTGATTCAGGTCAAGAGCACCTCCTCACTCTGGGGGTTTGTATCTTGGTACTGTATGGCCTACATCATCAACTACTGTGAGCTGACCACACACTTATTGCCCTGGATATACATATCCCACCTCCACCACCAGCACAAACGACTATAGTGAATAACATTACAGATGCAAACTTTACACTTTGTAACAGTGACATGGTATCCTTTCAGCCCACTGGGCCAGTGGCAGATACAACCCACAATGCTGACCCCTACACAATTGTTTTCTACAGACATCTCCAAGAATGCATGGATCATGCAATCCCATATATAACCAAGACACTCTCCACAAAGGGACAGCATCCTGTCTGGTGGACCCCAGCCATAGACAGATTGTATTACAGAAGATGGAAGCTACTGCAAGACAGAGCATAATTCCATAAAGAGAGGGCATGTCTGAGCAGCACTAGTAAGGATCTATTTTCCATCATACAAACATCCATGTGCAACTTTGAGAGGGTAATCAAGAGGGACACTACAGATAACCAGAAGGCCTTCTTCAGTTATGTTAGCAACCTGGTCAGAATCCATCCTCTATGCCCATAGTTAGTACACAACAACAAATATTTCACTGACACCACAGATATTGACAACATTGTGGCAGACAGGTTCAGTGCAGGTGTCACCCCGCCCTCTCCCCCAAAATAAGACATAGTTATCCCAGCTGACTGTAACCTCCCTGTCATCACAGATGTTCAGGTGCGAGCCACCCTCAGGAAAGCAGAATACACAACATGAATGGGACCTGATGGTATCCCCAGTTGCATGCTACATAAACTCTGACAGGAGCTAAACACACACATAGAAGTGCTATGTAACACTAGCCTGACTACAGGATATGTACCTGTACACTGGCGCACAGCAGCAGTGGTTCCACTCCACGAAGGAGGCACCTCAACATACCAATACAATACAACACAATACATTACATTACAATACAATACTATACAATATGCTATTGCCCCTGGGACTACAGCAGCGTACTGTTCTGCTACCTTGACCATTGTGACACATGTGGTGTGATGGTACCTGCTGCTGTCACACAGTTACACACGGTGACTCATATGACATATTACCTATCTGACTAACATTCAGCAGGGTGTGTGACATGGGGAGTCTTGCTTCTTAACACTGTGTGGTTTATTGCAGGGTATGTCTTATCTGTGGGTAGGAACTTTTACCTCCACATGTGCTCTCTATTGCAGTGACATGGACGACACATAGCAGTCATTTAGGTTGTGGATGGTGTGAGGTGTTACTATGGTTGTTGGACATCTGTCATGGGTGTGACTTATGTATGTAAATCCGGGAGTGGTAACCTCTATGTGGGTAGTATATGTGTACTCTGTGGTGTTGTCAGTCACTGTGCATTGGTAATGTGTTTGAGTGCATTGTCACAGTGTTGTACATGTCACTGTGTCCTTCTCCATATCTGTAGCTGTCATGTGAGGTCCATACCATGCCATCCATTATGTGGTGTGGAGGGGTACACCGACCTAGATGTCCATAGCTGACACACCATATCTGCTGACACATACCATGTGCAGGTATTCCAGGGATAGTGTGCCACTGTGAATATCATTGGGGCCACTACTGTACACATTTATGACCCTGTTCACCCCTGACACATGCAGTGGTGGGCAGCCAATCACATATCTGGTGGTTACTGGTGTAGGTGATTTGAAATGTATTATGGTACTCCGGTTTTGACACTGGTGTTCACTCCATGCCTTTGTCACCAGGCACCTGTTGCAATACATCTGTACACATGTGCCTCACTCAGAATTTATATACATCTCTCTCTCTCTCTCTATATATATATATATATATATATATATATATATGTATATAGATATATCTATATGTATTTATATATATATATATATATATATATATATATATATATATATATATATATATATATATATATATATATATGTCTGTATACATATACACATATATATATTGATGTACATATATTGCTATAGATGTGGAGAGGGGGGACACAGAGGGGGTGAGAGTGACAGAGGGGGTGGGACAGGGTGTGTTGAAGGTCGTCATATACAGTCATACCTGTAGATAGTCAGATCAGTCTGTCTATGTATATGTATCTACATATATCTATATCTGTATGTGTGCATTACATATATATGTTTGTACATATTCTATCTACATCTGTCTATGTATTCCTACATCTCTCTCTATGTATGTATACATATATGCATATCATATATATATATATATATATATATATATATATATATATATATATATATATATATATATATATATATATATATACATACATATTTTGACATACATACGTATCCATATGATAGACAGGTATATCAACATGTTTGTCTACCATACTGTATACACACACTAACATACTGCTAAACATACATAACTGTGAAACCTACTTTGTACATTGCACTATAACCTACAATCAACCAACATTGATATGTGCACATAGATGCTCTCACATACAAATGTATGTACAGCCTTCACTGATAGTTGCTGTATGTCCCCTGCCCTTTACACATCTTCATATACATATGGATACAGACCAATGACACATATGGAGGGTTCACAGTATGTAGACCTTTATAGTATTACTTTACATTACCTGTGTTTGTCACAGCTGCTTGTGTTGCTGTCTGGTTCTCTGTCCTGCTGCTCCACTTCCCAGTTGTCAGCTTTCAGGTGGCTGCTGCTGAACAATTTTTTTGTGTCTGCTTAATTGCAATTTTCTCCGTCTCTGTCTCTCTCTCTCTCTCTCTCTGTCTGTCTGTCTCTCACGTCCTTCTCAGGGTGCAATGAAAGTATTGCATGTGTGGACTGGGAGTACAGCATACTTTTGTAGGTATCTGTATATGCCCATGTGATGGCCTCTGCACCAATTGTTAGCCAGCATTTGCTAATTGCATGCAGCCAGTTGTGTACTGATTGCAGTTCTTACTGTGATTTCAGAACAGTGCTATAAAAAGGTATGTGAGATAGGCATAGCCCTTTCAGATTTTAAGGGCAGGGACCATGCTGGTATGCTGTGGACAATGTTCTGTGAGTGTAAAGGTTGGTATCTCTCTCATATTTCCAGCTGTGTTGTAGATTAACATTCTTCCATTCATTTCTCCAGTTTCCTGTACTAACTGTGTATGTACACTTACACCTACAACTACTACTACTGTTAATGTGTGTGTGTGTGTGTGTGTGCTTTCCTTTCACTTTTGCTTGCACTTTGTTGTTAAGGCTTCAATATTTGCCCTTTACAGTCACTACTTGTATGCCTGCTAGGTGTCCTGACTGTAGTGTGCTGCTGTAGCTTTCCTATTTTCCATCTACATTCACACCTTGGAATGCTTGCTATATCTGCTCGGTGTTACAGCATGCAGTGTGGTCTGGCCATGGTGTGGGCCTTGACATCTATTAGGGTATTTGAGTATGCTGCTGAGCAGGCCCCAGAGACTTTCAGGTTCATCTGTTATCTGCCTCATGGAATGGTACATAGCAGTGGGGTACACCCATTAAATTGTCTGGTATGCTGCAGTTGTGACTGTGTTACTCTCTGAACTGTCTGCTTTTGTTGTAGCATTATTTGTAATGTGTCCCTGGTTTTGGGCCTTTGCTCCACATATTTTATTACTTGGTCCGGATGTGTTCCTGTAAGAGGTTGTAGGGTATGGGCAGTGATTATCTTGCTGTGAGTATGTGTGTGGCTTGCAAGGTGTTATAGTGACATTATTACCTACTATTTATTTATTACCTACTAGCTACCAACTAGCATGGCTGTTTCTGTTCACACACTACTATTATGGAAATCCACTAGTTTTGATAGTAATTCTAAATGACATGCTTTGTGTACTACACATCTATATTCCCTTTACATTCATTCCTACTATTACATGATATATTTATTTTAGCACAATGTTCTTGTATAAGAGTCATGGCTTAGTGGTAAGTCATGCAGACTACTGTTTCCATGGTCCTGGTTTCGGGACTGCCAGTGGGATTTTATTTTGCTTCTGAACTGACTACAAGACCTGTCAATCAAAGTGACTAAGGCCCTTTTAAGCAGTTGTAACCGGGTTAGCGCTGGTTTGCGCAGAGCTCACGCATGCGCACTGGCATTTAGCTCCGCGCACACAAGCGCACACCTGCTTACAACCGCTTAAACGTGCTTACTCTTGCGCACACCCGCGCTATTTTCTTTGAAAGAAATTAAAATGGGGAGACAGGAAAGTGGTATAAAAGGGGTCACAAAGAGGGTAAGACAGTAGGAAAACAAGCTTGGGTTTTGCAGGAGGGATGTAGGTAAGGCCCATAGCTGCCCATTTCTTCATCAGCAACAGCTGTGCATATGTTTGTAATTTGGTGTGACATTTGATACCGTCCACCCCTGAGAGAGGTGTAAGGACAACAGTAATACTTGTTGTACAGCCAATTGTAATTGATAGTTTCCATGTCTGGTAGACATATGTGCGGAATGGGCAGCTATGTATGGGGTGTAATTTTTTGTGGGTACATAGTGCCCTTTTTTTTTTTTTCAGGTGAGAGTGGTATGTCAGTTGAAGGAAGTCGGTACAGCTGGGGAGGTAGGTTGGATACGTAAACAGACAAGACAAACAAGACGCATACAGGGGCGGTGTATGACACATGTGGTGGGGTTACACAATTGACGGGGACGGAGGTTTGGATATCCAAAGCCCCTGAGCCCACAGATGGCAACAGTGGAACTGATATCCCCACCCATGGGCAGTTGCCACTGTTCCTTCACTGCCCAGGACGGGGCTGTGCTGGGGGCTGTGTAGGCTGGGCAACAGGCATGCCTGTAAGTTGTGCCACCTGTGCCTCAGACTGGCGTAGGGGCTCAAGAACAGAGTCCCGAATCTCCCTACGCACCACAGTCCGGACGCTACGGAGGGTGAGTGGTGGTTCTCCTCCAGCCACACTTGCAGAAGTGGGGGCGAGCCCCATCCCCTGCAGTGCTTCCACCCGCAGGTGGCACAGGGCCACTGGAGGAGGGTCCAGACTGGGCACTAGTGCCAGGTGCACTTGCCAGCTGAGGTGGGAGAGGTGGGTCCGCTGGGACCCGCCTTCCCTGTCATTCTATGTTTTGCATTATGTCATGACAGTTTGGGTTAGTAACATACAATACCATTTGCAATTAGTTGTAACAGCATGCATTAGTATTCCCATTAACCAAACACCCAGATATTCACACTATTGAACAGCAAGCATAACACATGCATAATTTGAACAGCAATACAGAGTCCAACAACATGCAGGGTTGATTGATGGCAACAGGCCATCAGGTTTGGATGTATGAACAGGGCAGATGCATCAACGGACATGCAAATATTTAGGACCTATCAGGACAAATGTCCAGGGGTGTTAATTGTGATTGCACATACCATTTTCACGTGGAATGGATTATATGTGGTTATAGGGTGGGGTGAAGAAAATATTATTAACACCTTCGAATACCAATACATATGCTGTACATTTCTAATAGCTACAGATATATACACACTACTGTTCTAACCACAGTTTCCTATATGATAAATACTTCACTTTGGTGATAGGACTATTCATGCTACATCAATATACATTTTATTGTTATTCATAACCATTCATATCTGGCTCTGTTCAGCAACATCATCCTGCTACATTTGCTTTATATAGCTATAGACAACTGTGGATGTTTGATATTTCAGACAATCATACTATCTGCATATTGCAGACTGAGAGCAACATATCCAGATTTTGGGATACACATTCCAGCTGCAGCAACACTTTGGACACATTTTGCAGTTTGGTTCTACTTGTCACATTCATTTCATTCTGTACTGACTGCAGGATACTTTATACAGGGGTTATTACTACTTTATTGGTGGATTCATGACTCTTTCTCACACCCTCTCACTTGTTTTCATTTTACTATTCAGGATGGTACTTACTCCTAGGCTATGATATGCACTATGATATTATAGGTGGGGCATCTTTATTTCAGAATTTATTTCATACATTTTCACTGTTCTGTTGGGATTTCGGACTGCAACACAGGTTGTAATCAAGCAATACTTGCAAACAATTTTACACTGTTACTTGCACATTTTATTAGTTAGTGACTACACTGCATTCTTTTGCTAACTGTCATACTTTTATATTTCTTTACAGTTACTGGGTGTGGATTACTGACCTGCCTGGTGGCGCAACTGCACCAGCCTATCGCCATAGGCTCGTCAGTTCGCAGAACGGACACCTGCAGCTGTAATATAAATGGAGTAATATTGGAATACACATCTCCATAATATCAGCTAATTTAATTTCTTAAATACATAATTAAATGTAACTTACTCAGTAGTGGGGCTTTGGGCATTTGCCGGGCCTCCTGTATCCATAGGTTCAATTGGTCCTGCTTGCATCTCTTCAGGTCTGCATGGTGGTGACGGACCTGCTCACCAGTCCTTGGAATCCCTGTGGCACTGGTAAGATCATGAGCCAACCGGTCCCACGCCTCAGCCCTATATGCTCCCCACAGGACCTGGCCCTGCATAAGTTGGGCCTCATGATTGTGGACTAGGAGCCAGACCATGTATCTGGACTCCTCAATGCCCCACCTCTGTGCTCGAAAGCAACTAGTCTCACCTACACCTGAAATTCTGGCTGCAAGTCAGTTCTACAATCGTTTATGCTGTGTATTCCCACCTATGGGGCTTATATATGCCGTTTTTCCCGCACTTCTCTGTGATTGGCCATTTTGGAATTGTATCCACTTCACAAGACCTGCTTTGTCATGCTCCACTTTCTATTCATTCCTATATATGTGCTATTACTGCATTCCTGAGTACAGCTGTCGTAGCTTAGTGGTTCAGTACCTTGACTATGGTGCATGGTATCCTGGGCTCGAACCTGGCCACTGCTTTTTATATTTTCTGACTGTCTAGACAGGCTAGGGGGTGTGTCTGTGTAAAGGCAGTTTTTTTACAGCTTGCTCAGCGTTGCCCGTCGGTTAGCTTGTTGGCGCGGTGCATAGCCGGTGCGCTGGTTTAAGCCTCATTTGGCTATCAGCACGCATAGTCATCTCAGCTCAGCTAGGGGCACACAGTTTGAGCGTGTGAAACCACTGCTCAGCTATGGGCACTTATTTTGCACCTATTAAACCACTGCTCACCTACAGGCAGATGCACTCACCTCGTTAAACTGTCGCTTAGCTATAGGCACATGTGGCATTTTTTTTTGTTTTGTTACCTCACATTTCTTCAAAATAAATGGACTATTTCATTACATTTTACATTAAATGTGATTTTATATGTGTACATGTTTGTCAGGGACAAGTTTCGTGCTTATTTTGCTAAAAATAAAAGTTGGTGTTGTGGGGGCTCAAACCATGAATGCCTACTCTTCAGCCAACATCCCTACCGCTACGCTATTGCTTTTTGGCTTACTTTGCATATTTAGTTCTTATATGCTTTCCCACTGACTGCTAACTGTAGCTGCGCTACGGGCACACCCGCGCAAACGAGCGCACTCACAGTTAAACATCTTTACAATTTAAAAAAAATATATAACATGTTCATTTATATATTTTACGTTCATTGTCTGTGGGGGCATGTGTTGTGTTGTGTTTATTCACATTTCTGTGGACTCTGTTGTGGGTGTTTACTTTGGGCACTTTTACACTTCTGGGGGCGTGTTCGCTTGCAGGGCTCGGCCTATGGACACGCCCCCTACTGTCTTACATGGACCGTGTTAGACTTAGGTGTGATTCAGCATGCTCTCATGAATATGTAAAGCATGCTGACATCACTCCGTTTAACTGCAGCCTCCGTGTAAGAGTTATAACTCTTACACAGAGGCTTCGTGAATCCTTGCCAATGTTGCTTTCTAAACATCTGGGGCACAGATACACACAAAACAGCATCCTCCTTTTTCATTGCATTTCCCAAAGCAAGCAAAATATTTTGATATGCAGTACTCATAAATACTTATTCTTTACTGCACTGCAAATACACACTGCAAATCAACTAACCTAATAATGTTCATGTATGATGTTTGTAAGCCTAAGAACATATCAAATATGTCTAAATCTCTTGTTACAGCCTATAAAACTAATAATCCTATAGTCATATAATCCTTGCAGTTAAATCCTGAGTCCAAAACTCTTGAAAAATATGCATACATACTTCTGCAGACCATTTTGTAATCATACATATAACATTCTTTCACTAATCTTTAACATTATAAAATTTGTATTATTCAAAGCCAAAAAATGTATCAAGTTGTACCTTTAAATGTCACTTGTCTAATAACACTAATAATTTCTCCCAGTACAACATTTAATAGTTCTCTGACTGTGAATATATCAATGTGTGTGGGTTGGGGGTGTGCGTGTGTGTGCGAACATGACATTTCATGTCTAATAGCTATGCACATGTCTATACTTAAATACATAAAATTACAATTTCTTGTAAATGTGTTTTGAAATGTATAAATAAATTATTCACCTTGTCAATGAAATATATTACTTCAGGATAGCATGCAAATATGCATAAGTTAGAATAAAACAATCACTTCTGACATTGTCATTTTTCCTGTGAACCACTGAATTTAAAATAAATTATCAAATGTCATGAAAAGTCTGTCTCGTTGTAAAATATTATTCTTTGAGAAACAGCCTACTATATTTTAATTACTTCAAGACAGTATCTGGTTGATGCCATCCTAGAATACATTAAATCAGTATTAGAGAATGGCAAACTGTAATTCAGCACCCTGATTGGAGAACAAATGTTTTCCAGCAGGGTATTAATGCACAAGTAATACCGACTAAAAAATGAGTCTGCCACTTCATGGCAGCATATCAAGCTGCCATGGAGCTCAGAAAGAAAAAAAAATAAAGGCCTCCATTACTTTACACTCACTAAGCAGTGATTTTGCTGTTTATCGAGAGTTGGTAAAGGTGGACGAGTTTAAGTACTTGGAATCAACAGTTTGGAGTAATGGTGAATGTGGAAGAGAGGTGAAGAAGAGAGTGCAGGCAGGGTGGAATGGGTGGAGAAGAGTGTCAGGAGTGATTTGTGACAGATGGGTACCAATAAGAGTGAAAGGGAAGGTCTACAAGAGGGGAGTGAGACCAGCTATGTTATATGGGTTGGAGACAGTGGCACTGACAAAAAGGCAGGAGTCAGGGCTGGATGTGGCAGAGTTAAAGATGTTAAGATTTGCACTCGGTGTGACTAAGATGGATAGGATTAGGAATTAGTATATTAGAGGGTCAGCTCATGTTGGACAGTTTGGTGACAAAGCAAGAGAGACGAGATTGCGTTGGTTTGGACATGTGCTGAGGAGGGATGATGGGTATATTGGGAAAAAGATGCTAAGGATGGAGCTGCCAGGTAAGAGGAAAAGAGGAAGGCCTAAGATAAGGTTTATGGATGTGGAGAGAGAGGACATGCAGGTGGTTGGTGTGACAGAACAAGATGCAGAGGATAGGAAGAAATGGAAAGAGATGAACCACTGAGGCGACTCCTAACGGGAAATGCCAAAAGATGATGATGATGATGATGATGGAGTGTAAAAAAATAAACAGAAAAAAAGTGTATGTGTGTGTATGAGTGTGTTTTTTGTTTCTGTCTGCATGTGTGTGTGAATGTGTGTATGAAAGCAGAGGAGACTGTGTGTGTGTGTGTGTGTGTGTGTGTGTGTGTGTGTGTGTGTGTGTGTGTGTGTGTGTGTGTGTGTAAGAGAGAGAAAGATTGACAGAGAGACAGCGGTCTTGTGTGAGTGAATGCATTTATGAGACCAGAGGGGACTGCGTGTGTATATTTATGTATGTGTGAAAGCAGGAAGAGACTGTGTATGAGAAAGAGAATGGGCTCTCTGTAAAATTGTTGTGTTTTACTAAGTTATTTATTTTTATAAGTACTGTTTTTTTTATATATTTTGGATGTAAAATGCTTCCTCCAACACCACTAACACATCCTACAGTATGTTTGAAACATTAGGTGGAGGAACTATTTTACATCAAAAATATATTTAAAAAATATATAGTACTTAAAAAATAAGTAAAACACAACAATTTTACAGAGAGACCATTCTCTAAGTGCAATAATGCCCTTCAGAGTGCGTAATTAATGCCCTTCCATTACAGGCCCTCCACATAACACCCCTGGGTAAGCATTAATTTTATATTAATACACACCCTGTTGGGCATTATTGCTTATGCAATGCCATCATGACAGTAAACATTTAAATTTGTTACCTGTCATCTCTACTTATTTGCATGATACCTTGAAGTTAAAGTATTTCAGTAGCAAACTGATCAATGTCTGCATTGTTTTCTAAAGGCATACATATAAAAGAAAAGCAAATCAGAATGTCCGAGACACCATGGTATCTTGTCTCAAACAAAATGAAGGTCAGAAAAGACTGATGTTTCAAAAATATGAAGTTTGTAGAAGGAACAAATTCCTAGATAACCAATACTAGAACTAGGAGACTGGAAAACACTGGCATCAGCATGTTGGAGAAACATACTCATGTGTCACATTTCAGAAGATAAATGCAAAAAAGAACAGTAGTATATTTATTTATTTTTATTTATTTATTTATTTTAGTTATTTTATTTTACATTTGTTGACCAGGAAAGTCCAACTAGGTTCTATAGATCCTGTTTTCAGCGGAGGCCCAGGGAGAAATGCTCCAGAATTCATATATTATATATATATATATATATATATATATATATATATATATATATATATATTTATATTTTATATAAGAATATATAATTCATGGTAGTTGTAAAATGCCTGAAGAGTTCAAATACACAGTACTTATGTACATCTGAAGTTAGGAGAACAAAGTGACATTGAGCATCTGCTGCTCACCAACTCAAGGATGTATAACACAACTATATATGTCTGTTAACTCAAGTAAAAAACATCTCGTGCTTATAAACTCATTATGGCAGAGTAAAAAGAAAAAAGGTGTCCTGTGTATAAAAGCTATGTATGGAATAAACAATTAACTGTTCATTTCAGATATGATGTATGCAGATGACATGCATAGTATTAACTCACTGAACTATTCTCCTATGCAATAAAACCACAACACACTTTTTTTCTTGGCATGTGTATTGGCATTATACTGTCTGCAGAAAATTGCATTTTAGTGATAATAATTGGATCTTAGCATACTGAAAATATGTCGGATTTATACATTTAGTCTGTTCAATCATTTCCTCTCTATTTATGATGTTAAACTGTAGCTGCTTCCCATACCCAACTGCAAATATCATACATATCTCATAGAGTCAATTTTATTACTCCTTTTAGACTTTTTCTTTGTGTATCTTGACAAAAAAAAAATCAGATATGACAGTTCTGTTGTTGCTTGTTATTACATTTGATCACTTCAGAAAGTTTAATTTTACATACTCCTGCCATATGCAGTGTGACTGATTAAGTACTGAAGTTCAAGGCAAACAACATATTATTGATCTTGGCAATACATTTGGTCTATCCAGAGCATTTTTTTCTTATGGAAGTTTCTGTCATGCACTTCAGTAAATAAGAATATTTTGGTTATTTCACTAAATATGTTACTAATGCATTCTAAGCTTGAAAAGAATGAAGTTAAGATCACAAAATCTCCCTTTTAATTACTTGAACTAATCGTTGTAATATATTCCATTGCAAGAATGCAATTATAGAAACAAATTAAGCTTACAGTCTATTATTTCTGAAAGGGTGATGAATACTAAACTGGTATCTTTTTTCTAGTCTCTCTTTTTTCCTTACCAAAATAAGATGCCATAACATAGCTCTCAACTGCCCAGATTTTCTCAAAAAGTCCAGATTTTTGCCTAATATTTTTGGTCCGTGAGTCATAAAATTTGTGGTTTTCTGACAAATCACTGAGGATTGAAGTCACTAAATAATGACACACATTTGGGTTTCAGACCATGTCTTTCAGAAAATGCATGCTATCACAAATCCAGTTATTCTACCAACTTTCTAAGTTTATAGGAGCACTATTTAAAATATGTCCCTATTTTGGGGGCCATTGCCCCTCCCCCCATTATTTTAAGTTTTGTCTAGATTTATTGTCCTAAAATTTTGAGAGGTATGTGTCATAAATAAAGATCAATAGCCCCA
This sequence comes from Protopterus annectens, assembly GCF_019279795.1. Classification (NCBI taxonomy): domain Eukaryota; kingdom Metazoa; phylum Chordata; order Ceratodontiformes; family Protopteridae; genus Protopterus; species Protopterus annectens. The sequence continues at coordinate 1,172,051,605 of NC_056741.1, read as the reverse complement.
AGTCATCCTCTGACATGAATCTGTCTTCCCCATCAATTACAGGGGTATCATTGAGGGTCCCATTCATTGACTTGCTAGGTTTAAATGTGACTTTTGTGAATCCAAATTAGTCCTTCCCTGCTGCAACAAAATTTCACTCTCCATCTCACTATGCTATCATCTTGGACTTCAGCCAGATTATAGTGCCCTCTGGTACCATATTTTTCCTGTATTCATGGTATTGCTTGCCATTATTAATAGAAAGAAGCCATCTAGATACAAAGGCATGCTTGCTGCAGGAAGTAGATTTATTCAGGAACACAACACAGCAGCATCCTATGAATCACCAAAAAAAGTGAATCTAAACTGCAGCAAGATATGACTACTTTTACAGACAAGTGATACAAGAATCAGTAAACTTATCTGCCTGGCTATGTGAATGTTGTAGAATAAGAGCCAATACTTTTCAAAGACTCAAATGAATTAAATCTACTGTCATTTCCAATTCACCTGGGATAGCTCTCTGTTGTCACAAGTCCCACTTTCACAAACTGATACTACACAGCAAGGTTGTTGCAACTGTAAGGCAATACTCTGTATATGCTTGCAATAAACTTCTAGTGCCGCCACTCCAAATCCTTCCTGAGACTCATCCTCCCATCCTTCATTGTCACACATATGTTCATCTTCATCAAAGCAGTTCATCCTGTTCTCTTCATTCACACACTTTTTATTATTTATTTAACGTATTTACTTACTTTACAAAGTATTCAATACTTATCTATGTGATAAAATATGGACAGCACATACCAAGAAAATGCCACAGACCACAAACAAAACAGTATGTATGTTCTGAACTCTGACCTGTCTCCAGCTATTTTTCTTTCTGTGTGGTTAAGTGCTAGATTTCTGCTCACTGTATTACACAGAAAGTAGAGATGCATAAGTAACCTTATCATGACAGTACATGTTCTACTAGATCCCTGCAGTAGACAAAGTTTTATGGGTTCTACCCCTATAGTCAGCTAGCATTACAAAGCTTTAGGTATCTTTTATTTGCTTCAAATATCAGAAGCTCAAGCAGAGCTCCATAAAGCAGCAGTTGGTACATGAAAAGCTTCAGAGTATTTTTTATCCAGGAGGGAGAAAACAGCCCTGAACAACTGTGCTAGGAAACACCAAAACAGAAAAATGGTAACTATATTCAAAAAAGGAATAGTAAAATCAACACTCTGGCAAAACCAAAGGATTACAAGCTAGAAAGGGAGCTGAATGGAGGAGGAAGCTACTGCAACAGTGATCTGTCAGAACATCTACTATTATGTTAAGTTAACTTACACAGCTGTACTATTTTCATACACAGACCACTACTACAGTAGCCTAAGCTATATGGGTAGATTACCATAGCTTACGGGAAAAAAAAGAGAAAAAGGGAGGAGGACAATAAACTAATTCTCCAGGAGCCATGGAGAATGGCCTAGCATAGCCTCTTCTGGAGTTAGAAAAGAAATATAGTTTGTTGTGCCAGGCCTGAAGAGGCTGGCTCTTTGACATCAACTAGAAAATCTTATCCCTTGCACTTGTATGATTTTCTAGCAACAGTTTTTTTTTTCTTATCCTTTAATAGAAAAATGGTGCCTAAAAGTTATCAGAATTCTGTCATCCAGTCATTTAAAGAGGTTCCAATCCAGTCTGTGGAGAAGCTTGTAGTAATTGCTTGACCAGAGTGAAAGAAAGGAAAAACCACTGTTGTCTTGGCCAGAAGGGAGTCACTGCCACAGTTTTTGGACAGTCTTTCTGACTCTTTAAAGAAACCATGGAAATCAGTGGAAAGGGTGGGAAAGGCATACAGAAATGTTCCCGTCCAAGGGAATGAGAAAGCATCTGTCTTCAAGGAGTCCTAGAGAAGAATTTAATTGTCTGTTATAAAAGGAGGCAAGCAGATTTACTTGAAATATCCCCCACAGTTGGATCAATTCTTGGAAAACCCCAGGATGACATTTCCATTCCTAGGGTTCTGTCTAGTCCTGCTAAGTTTGTCTGCAATTAGGTTTTGTCTGACAAAATATAAAAAGCATGAAGAGACAAACTGAGCTGAGTTGCTAACTCCCAGGCTATCAAGTCTGCACAGAGGGTAAGATCTGGTAACTCCCTGTTTATGTATCATATCATTGTGGTGTCGTTTGCATACACATGCAGAAATCCTGGGAACTAGAGATAATCTAAGGCCAATATCTGTCCCTGACATTTGTGTGTTTCTATCTATTTATAGGATCCCACATAGCTTTCACATTTACTCCTCTTGAAAGCACTCCACACGTCAGGTCTGAAGCATCTGAGATAACTGACTGGAGGAGGGGCAAAAGGGAGAATGTAGGACCTGGATTAGAAGCTATCTTATCTACCCACCATCCAGTCTGGAACTGGGATCTGAAAGGTCAGAGGGTGTAGATGTTGAGTCCAGACTGATCTGAGGTACAGTTGTGTTTTCCTCGTGTGTAGTCTTACCAGGGGAAGCATGAGAATCATCAATGTCATGTGACCCAGTATCCTGAGAAACTCCCATGCAGATGCATGGCTTTGACTGGAGAAACTCAGGAAGAACAGAATAAACATGTTTACTTTATTTAGAGAAATAAAGGCTCCGCCCAGTGCTGAGTCCAACAAACATCTCAGAAAAATGCCCTACACTAAAAAAATGTATTACTGCCTACTGTCCAGCAAGGTACCTTCCACTCTATTAACAAATTCTTACTACTTACAAATAAGTCAAATAATGTTGCAGGAGACTCGCTCTACTTTCAATACATTGCTAAACTCTGGAATAGTATCTCCCACACAAATAAAACTGCCTGACAAACTCAGTAGTTTTAGACCACTGCTTCTTGAACAACATCTTAACCAATCCTTGTCCTGCACAGGTTCATCACAAGTTTAAGACTTTGTGTTCACTGTACAATACTCTCCAAATACTCTCTTTAAACAGAATGCTCTCAATCTTTCACTGAAATGACAAAACAGTTTTATACAGGACTGCTGCCTGTACAGTCCATTAAGTTACACGTGGGCTTTCTCTTTAGTAACTTCCCCCTCAGTAAAATCTTAGAATGTATAAATGTACATACTGTTTGTGTATAAATGTAAATAGAAATTTAACTACTCTGCGTTTAACTGGAACTTATGTTGTATAATGCAAAGTAAGCAAATGGAGCTTTTCTCCCTGGGCCTCTGCTGAAAATTGATATTACCCATTCAGACTTTCCCAGTAAACAAGGACAAATAACATTATTCTGTGTGAAAGGAAGAGAGAAAACTTCTGAAAGTTGTTTTCCAATCTCAGATTGAATAAAAGTTTCTGAACAGTTCACAAGACTCCTGACAGCTGGAAAGAGAGTCTGCAAAGATTGTCCAAATATGGAAAATTATAAATGCCTTGAAGTCTACAATAAGCAATAACTAGATCTAGACATTTTGTGAATACCCTTGATGTAAGCAGACTGTCCAAAATGTAAAGCAAGAACTGATAATGTAAGACAGACAAAAGAATCTTAAGAAATGTCTGAAATAACTCTGCATCAGGAGTGTGATGATAGACATTCTTTAGATCCAGCATGAAACTTTGAGTGGGGACTAGAGATACCATTGACTGAAGAGATAGCATTCTGATTTTCATAATTTTGACAATCAGGTTCAAAAAAGAAAGATGCAACAAAGTCATCAGGATCCTGCTGTCCTGAGAACTAAGAAAATACTTAAACAGAAACATTGGCCTAGGAGATTGAAAGGCCCTCCCTGTGGCATAAAATACATTCCCGGACTGTACTGCTACTGATGTTGCTTGCTAAGCGTTTATTACCAAATGAGTTTTTTTTTTTTTATCATAATTAGTTTGATGGATCTTGCTGGTGACAGAAGATGGTTTCCAGGCTAGCTGTTTGGTACTGAAGTTTAAATACCCAGTAGCAAGTCCACCCAAACATTATTCTAAAACCAAACTCCAAACAGTTATAGTTGCTCCTGCCCCCAGAGTCATTCCTGTTGGTATCGCGGACCAGCACTTCCACACAGCTTTTCTATCCAGCCTGATTGAGATGGGTGACTTAAGACAGTGTAAGAATTGCCTCATGCTGTCTTATGATAATTTATTACTCAAACAGCATAACACATTGTTCATAGGTTCATAGGTAGGTACTAGGTTATCGGCCCAAGGGCTTACGTAAGCCTAGCCAACAAGGTTCCCTGGCTTATGCCACCCAAGAAAGTTATTTTCCTGTGCCACTGTCGAGCAGAGACACAGAAGTGATCCCCGGGGTGTATTTCCTATTTCTATGAGAAATGTACATATATAATACCCTTGGTGGCAAAGATCTCACACACAGTAAACTCAGACAACAAAATCTTCAGCAGTACACCATGTATCACACCTCTCCAAGGCCATCACAATAATAATCATAATCCATAATATATTTAGGTTCTAAAGATTAATTTGCCTAAATCACAATGACATTCAAAACATAACAAAGGCACAAAGTACAGTCATCAAATTAAGTCTACTTCCTCACATAGCACAAGGGGTCCCAAAGTCACAGATGCTGAACCAGTAAGGCAGGCATCAACCCAACCAAACATTCTTGTTATAGGTGACTTTATTGTAAGACATACATATGTGCCTCTTACCAGACTGAGCAAGGAAAGAATGACAGTTGTTTGTCTAGTGACAGGATCCATCAGACCATGAAGGCACTCATGTCTTTGACCAACAAGTACCAGTATTATTGTGTCATAGTTCACGCCAGTGCCATGACTTTGAGGTTTACCTTCCTGGACTATATGATGAGCGACATAATGGAGCTCTCAGATTGTGTGTCTGAGGCTGGTATGAGCCTAGCATTCTGCAGAATTTTATATTCTCCAATGATGATGCCGCAGTATGAGCAAAAAAAATAATTGACTGCAATAATTGGCTTAGTTTTGGTGTCATTCAAAGAGGGTCCAATATTTGTCAGTCTGGGAGGATATGAGTGACAGACCATCCTGCTTCACCAGAGATGGCCTGTATCTGTCCCTCTAAGGTTTTGATTATTGGCAAAGACACTGTCCACCCCCATAATTGCTTTTTTAGGCAATGCTAACCTGATAAACTTACCAACAGAATGAAACAAGCAAAGGAAAATATGAAGGTGCTATTGGTCAAGCTAGAAGCCTAAACAAGAAACTTCAATCTCTACAAGCCCTTCTCACCATGGAGGACATTCATGTCTGTGTAGTGACTGAGACGTAGTTATAAAATAGTAAAGGGCATTTCAATTGTGCAAGGATGTAACACCTTCCACATGTTCAGACCAGCTGCTTCACAGGACAGGTAAAAACGTGAATGTGTCTCGGTCTGCATCCAAAAGAGTTTCACATCAAAGCTGGTAAAGCAGCATGATGAGCTAGTGCTTCATCATGTTGAAATAGCTATCAGTAAGGTCCTGTACCATATACTAGCTAGTTATAGAACTCCTAAACTCAAAAGAAAGCCACAATGCCTATCTACAGAAACTAGAGTCAGTATTAAACCCAGGATTGTTTTCCTAGGTGAGGTAAACTATCCAGTTATAGACTGGGAAACCTACACCACCACTAGTACACAAGCACAGAAAGTTGTGAACTTTGTCAATACAAATGCCATGGAACAATTAGTCAGGGTATCCACAAGTGGGAATAACATCTTGAATGATGTCATTACAAAGATGAGAGCATCCTGCATCTCCCCTTGTCCATCTTCAGCACTTGTTTGGTCTGACCATAAAGCACTCTCCTTTGAAATAAAACTGAAACCAAATATCTCTTCCACCCAAGGTACATTTACAAATTTCTTTAAGACAAATTACATACTCCTAACTGATACACTGGCAAGTTTCAAATCCCAACCAAACCCAGTTATCTCCACTGGATATGCAAAAATGTATACCACCACACTATACCAGCATGTAGACATCTGCATAGATGCAGCTGTGCCCAATATGAACAAGTGTAGGGCAAACCACAGAAACAAACCCATATAGTGGAACCATAATATAAACAAACTTACTGATAAAAGGAAAATAATTTTCACTATAAGTAAGAGTAATTCCCATAATGTTAGAGCCCTTTTCCTTGAAGTAAACAATCAACTCATTAGCATAACAAAATTCAACAACGCAAAGTTTGAGGCAAAAATAGCTACCCAAGCTAAAGACAGTCATAAGGCACTTTTTAGTTCCGTTTGTAATCTCAGAAATACTATGCAGCAAAGCATACGGGCGGTGCAGTGGTTAATGTTGTCACCACAAAGCAAGAGGTTCTCTGGTTTGATTCTTGGCTGGGGTGCCTTCTGTGTGGAGTTTGCATGTTCTCCCTGCATTTGCATGGGTTTCCTCTAACAATCCAAAGACATGCGTCTGGAGAGTTTCTCCCTGGGCCTCTGCTGAAAATAGGCTCTGTCCTAGTTGGACTTTCCTGGTCAACAAATGTTAAATAAATAAATGCACTGAGCTGATTGTGAACGATGTTACCTACACTGAGGTTTAAGATATAGCTAACCTATGGGCTGATAAAATTTAGCTCTAACTTTACCCCTCCCTCCACTCTGTCTGCTCCCAAGATATACCTGAAACTGGCTGGCCCTCAGCTATTATACAAGACCAAGTCCTAAAAGTGCTATCAAAAGCTAAAAATACTGCATCTATGAGTCCTAACAGTATCCCCAGATGCATCTTATATAGCTTGAAGCAAGATTCACTCATAGGATCATAGGTGTGTAATAAGCTAATGGCCCTGGGGTCTTTACAAGCCTAGCCACAGGATTACCCTGGCATAGTGCCACCTGACCTTAGTTCCCAGTGTCTCTGTCGAGTAGAGCACTGGTGGTATCCCTGGGGTGAATTTTCTGTTTCCCATCCATGCATCAAGAGTTCTCTTGAAGAGGGTCAGCGAGGTGCCCTGCTTGACATGTATGGGAAGTCTGTTCCATAGCATGGGCAGTCTCTGGGTTATGAACCTGTCCCTCCAGTATGTTCTGTTAATTGTGGTAATCAGGTTGAGGTCTCTGGAGTGTGTGGTGCGGAGGGATTGGGATTTCTTTAGATGTGGCATTTCTAACAGAGTTGGGTCAGACATGGCTTTGTAAGTCAAGCAGAGATCGCCTCTAAGTAGGCAATATGAGACAGAGAATAGTTGGAGTTTTTTTGAGTCTGTCCATATAGGACAAGTGTTTAAGGCCTAGGATCCTCTTTGTGAGGTACTTTTGTGGCCTCTCCAGTTGTTGCAGGTGTTTAGTGAGGTACATGCCAAATGGGGCATTGTACTCGATGATTGGTGTAATAAGGGAAGAGTAGAGGGACACAATGACCTCTTTCTGCCTGAATGCAAAACCCTTAGCAATGAGATGTGCCACATAGAAGGACTTTCTGACCACAGTGGCAATGTAGTGATCAAAAGAGAGGTTTCTGTCAACCTGTGTTCCCAGATCTCTTATAATGTCTTCTGTGTTCAGTGGACTACCATCAATGTATTAATTCATGGGAACCGGGTTTTTCCCAAAGGGGGTGATGACACATTTTTTGGCATTGAGCTTAAGGCCATGGTTCTGACACCAGTCGTTGGTCACAGTGAGACAATTCTGTAGGATCTCAACATCACTTGGGGAGTTAATAATAGTTCCCAACTTGCAATAGTCTACAAACTTTGTCAACCAGAGTCACTTTGTGTTGGCCTGGACTTCAGAGAAGTAGATACCAAACAGGACAGGGCCCAGGACTGAACCCTGTGGGACTCCACCTGTAACTAATCGGCAGTCTGACTTGGAGTCAGCTACTTTCACACTGTGGGTTCTATCTGTGAGACAGTTTGCAACCCACCTAGTGATATAGGGGTTGCTGCTAACCTTAGTGAGTTTTTCTATGATTCCTGAGTGGGCAATGGTATCAAAAGCTTTGGCCAGGTCAAGGTAGGCTGTATGAACCACGTTGCCTTCATCCACAGCTCTGGTGACTGACTCAAAGAAATCAATCAAGTTGAGCAGACATGATCTACCCTTCACAAAACCAAGCTGTGTGGGATCCAGAGTTTGGAGATTCCCTATATCCTTGTTTATTAGGTCCATGATGATGCGTTCCATAGCTTTGCATATCAGACTCATAAGACTAATGGAGTGATAGTTCCCAAGGTCTGTAGTCGCTCCTCCTTTGTGGAGAGGGATGACTGTAGCAGTGCACCATTTGGCAGGAACAAAGCCTGAGGTGAGGCTGTGATTGAACAGGACACACAGGTGAGGTGCCAGTTCACTCTGTAGTTCATATAGAACACAGCCAGGGATATTGTCAGGTCCCATAGAAGCTGTATTATTGGCCTTGGACAGTGCTGTTTTAACCTGTGCAGCAGTAATGCTGGGTGCCTGGCAATCTACTGGCATTGTGATTGATCCTTTGGGGGGGTAAAGTTGGCACTGAATCTGTAGGCCAGTATACTGGCAATATATGTTGGCTCGGTATAGGAGGTACCATTGTGCAGTAGCTCAGAGCAAATCTGGGTACTGCCGTGGAGATTCTTTACATAACTATAAAAGGCCTTGTGGTTGTCTATACTATCTGCTGCAATTCTGTTTTAATACCTACATACCTAGCGTTAGAGGATTTCATGAGGGATCTCAACTTTTTGTTGACGCAGATAAGAGAGCTTTTTCAGTCTTGGGACTTCACCTTATTCTGCATCAGTTTCCTCCTTCTATTGTGGAGTTTGTTTATGGCAGGGGACCACCAGATTGGCTTCCTTTTTTGGAGGAGAGTGTCTTGGTTCAATTGGGTATGGCGAGATCATGCATTTGTGTACATGTCCGTACAGTACATTGGTGTATGATTCTGCAGTCACACAACTATTCTCCATTTGCATGGGTGCCGCAAAGTTAGCCACCTCTTTTTTTAGGATCCCAAAGTTAACTTTGGAGAAGTTTTTCATGGTGGTTACCTTTGCTGGCACTCACACCCCTAAAAGCACTGTTCAGTCTTAGCCAAAATACAGATTTTGTACCAAGTGAATGGAGAACAGCTACAGTCATTCCCTTGCATGAGGGAGGGTCTTCCATAGACTCAGGCAATTACAGACCCATAAGTCTGACCAGCCTCATATGCAAAGCCATGAAAAGACTTGTGGAATTAATCAATCACGACTTAGGGAAACTTCATACACTGGACTCTTCTCAGTTTGGATTTGTCAAGGGCAGGCCATGCTTACTCCACCTGGTGATTTTTTTGAAAAGTTCACCAAAGCAATGGATGAAGGCAAAAAGGTACACACAGCATACCTTGACCTGGTCCAGCGTTTGACACAATTCCCCACTCAGGTATAGTAGAAAAGTTAAATAAACTGGGAATAACCCCATGTGTTAGTTATCAATTGTCAGCTGGCTCACAGATAGGATGCAGATAATCAAAATAGAGGAATTTGCCTCCACAAAGAGAACAGTCATTAGTGAAATCCCCCAGGATTCTGTGCTGGGACCTCTCCATTTTGGCATCTACTTTTCCAAAGTAAAAATCAATACCAAAGGGCTATGGCCGACTAAGTTTTTATTTATTTGACATTTCTTTACCGGAAAAGTCCAATTAGGCCACAAAGTGCCCATTTTCAGTGAAGGCCCGAGCAGGAAAGCTCCACAATCATAATATTTCAAAAATCAAGTACAGATATGTTCAATCACAAAGTACCATGTTACATTACAAAACATCAAGTACCAATATTTTAAATTATAAAGTATCATGTTACACCACAAAACATGAGTGAAAGATGTTGTAATGAGAAAAACATAGAACATATGTCTCGTGGTAGAGTGTAATGAAAAACAATAACATGAGTTAAAGATAATATGTGAGGTAAAACTTAATAGTCATATTTGTTACATAGATTAGTATGTGATAAGTGGTACCTGAGGCAATTATAATAAGATATTTAAAAAGATACAGAGATTATATGATTAGAGACAGTTAGGTGAAACTGAGTGATGTCTTAGTATGACAGAGGTGTTCATACTATGATTCTAGAAAGAAAAAGGAAGAAGGATGGAGCGAAGGAGATTATAGGAAGAGTGCAGTGTAGGATGTCTTCAAGTAGCTTAGGTGAGTAGGAAGGAAAGAGAAAGAGGTAGAGGAAAGGTTTGCAGAGATGAATTAAATTAGGTAAGGTAGTAGGGAAAACAAAAAGGAGCAGTGTAGAAAGCTGGAGAGGATTGTGAAGTGTGATTTAGGTTGAAGAGGGTGAGTGAAGTATAGTGAGTAATTTCAGCCAGGATTGGTACAGGAGGAGGTTCAAGATTTTATAAGGCATTTTTTAGGGAGGATTTAAAGGTGCATAGGTTAGAAACAGTTCTGGTCGATAGAGGTAAGGAGTTTCATTTTTTTCACTATTGAGTACGAGTATTGGGTTTGTCCAGGGGATTTATTTGGTTTATTTGTGGTCATAAGTTGTTTGTCTTCCACTCTAAGACTTCTTGTTGGAACATATATGTTGATTAAAGGGGTAAGAGCTGGGTAGGCTTATGGTTTGTGTATGATTTTATGTATTATTATAAGGTGAATGTAGGGGGGAGTTCCAGCAAGCTAAGGTGCGCAGAGCATTACAGTGATGCGTAAAGGAGGATGAATTAGTAGCAAACTTGGCAATTTTGTTGTAGCAGCTTTCAAGTTTATTTTTATGGAGGACTGTAAATTAGTTAGAACTGCTGTCCATAGAGTAGGGAGGGCAGAAGGTAAGTTTTGGCTAGAGTAATTTTTGTGGGTGTGCTCAGAAAATATTTGTTTCTGTAGAGCATGTCTAGTTTTTGATGGGTTTTCTTGATATTGCTTTGGGTGTGGAGGTCAGATTTAAGATTATCATCTATTCTGACTTCTAATAGTTTGGCATGTTGGACAAATATGATTTCAGTGTCATTTGCCAAAAAGATTTTGAAAGATGTTAAGGTATGACTTTTTGAGGTAAAGAGGAGTTGTGCCATTGTAAGCCAGGTTTCAATGGGGATGACAGCTTGTTGAGTGATTTCTTGGAGGTGAGTTAAGGTGTTTGAAGAGCAGATGATGGTAGAGTCATCTGAACACTGAATCAAGATGCCTTCACAAGAAGATGAATGTAGCTTATTGATAAAAATATTGAATAGTAGAGGGAAAGGATGGATCCCTGTGGGACTTCTGTGGAAGTGGGAAGGTATGCAGAAATGAATCCTTGCCATTTTATAGTGTGTTGCCTGTTGACAAGAGAGCTAGAAAACCACTGAACAGATGGCAATGCTAGACCCAGGGTAGAAAGTTGATTGTGGAGTTTTTTGTGAGAGACCCTGTCAAAGGCTTTTGATAGATCTCGAAATACTGCAGACACAAGTTAATTAGAGTTGCAAGCTTTATTGACAGTGTCAGACAAATAAATATCTATCCCAGGGAACTACTACACTGAAAATGCACCCCTAACAACTGATCCAGTGGTTTGGGATTTGGGAACTTTTATGGATAGTAAACTAACTTTTGACCAACATTTGTCTATTGTTATAAGAAAGTCTGTCTATGTTGCACACCTTATAAACAAAGGTATAGTGTCTAGGTCTGTGGATGTCATTGTCCCCTTTACTCAGCCCTCATTAGGCCAGTCATTGAATATAATGTCTACTTTGGCATGCATTCTGTCCAGACACATGCAATAACTGGAATGCCTATAGAAATACCTTACTAAAAGGATACAAGGCCTAAACACTATACTTGATATCCTACGGAGTACTACAAGGTTACCTCTGTCTGGCATACAAGGCATTCACCCACCCATTACTGATTGCACATCAGTGAGTCAAATGACATCAGAAATACTCAGTCTAGGGAGCTAAACCTCTTCTCCAACATCAATAGAATGGTTTGGAGGAATACCTCTCAACCCTAAAGCACAAAAAATCTGGATGAAACCAAAAAGGCTGTTCATTCACCATTACTAAGAGGGTTCATAACTCAAATCATTTCTAATAGTTAGAGCCCAAGGGACCAAATAAATCTTTTTGGTTTGATGTGTGCCTCTTCTTGTCATGATAATCAACATGTAATACAGTATATATTTTCAAAGCTAGCTATAAAACTGTGAAATACTGTTTTGCATGAAATCTGTTCCAATTTCTACTAAATGTTGTAAAAGATGAAATGGACATTAAATGTTCCTAAAGAGGAAGAGGGGAAAAATGGCAAGAGAGTCAGTGATATCTTCTTGCATCTCATTTTGTCAATAAATAAATTTAACATAGTCGGTCTGGCTCTGGTTTGCTTCAAGCAACTTTTGAGCTGTAGCCAGCACAGTTGTCAAATACCACAAAAAACAGCAAAATAAAACCATGCAAAATTTACTAAAATGACATCATCAGTTCAGTAAGCGCTTTTGTTTTCTTATATGAGACTTCAGGCTGAAATGTTAAAAAGTCATTTAAATACACAAATAGCCATGGAAAATACCCTTTTTCAGGCACATAAATTTTTAATCCTTTCCTCTTCAGGTAAACAATAAAATCCTCCCAGTTGTTTAATCCTGGTGGATATCAAGCATTTAATTTTACCTGCCACAGATATTCACCCCAAACCAATTCATCTTTAGCATTAAGCAGTTTGTCAAACTCTTGTATTTGATCCAAAACCAACAACTTGTAGTCTATCTTGCATTAACTAGTCTTATAATGTTTATCAAGTGCATGTCTGAAGAAGTCTTATATAAGGAGATGAAAGTGCTTACTGAACTGATGATGCTATTCTAATAAATTTTGCTTGCCTTTATTTTGCTATTTTTGTGGACTTATCATACTTTAAGTATAGCTGTTAAATATAAACTTTCAGATGTCAAAAAAGATTTTTGGCACAATTTTTGCAAAAAATGTTTATAGGCAGTATTTGAATTACATAAACAAACAATCGTTGCTGACTTTGGGACAGCAACATACAACATTTTTCTGATGGTTAAAGAAAGTATTTGGTTTTCAACAATTATTGTTTTTTATAACCATTATTGAATTATCACTCATGATATAGGCAAGCTTACATTTATATAAAAGTAATCAAAGCACATTTCTAAACATTATAAGATATATAATGATATATGTGATGCATAATCTAAGCAACATTACATAAATTATTCAAGTCCTTCCTTCTCTTAAACCTCATTCCTCCACTAAAACCATTTTCTGCATGTATTGTTCCCACAATTTCCATTTTTTCTATGTAATTTACTCCTGTACTCTTCTAAAGATTGCACTTCCTTTATTTTATCTCTGCTACAATATTCACTACTTCAAGTATAGCTGATAAAAATGTTGATTTCCATTTTCTTGTCATTGCTTGATTGACAACCATCAGAATTAAAGTTAAAGCCTTATTGTCTCTAGGCAATACAGATCCTGTATCCCAGTTCAAAAAATAATTTTCTTAGTTACACTAATTTGCTCACCCAGTATTCCTGACAGAGTTTTCTGCAGAGAAATTTTAATGTCTGCCAACTCATTGCATTCTTAAAATCTATGTTTCCATTTACTTCTTTCTTCCCCATCACACCTCCAACATTTGCCATTTACTTGAGGAAAACCTCTTTGGAGTCTGCTTGGAGTATAAAAGTATCTATGCAAACACTTCCAAGCAAAAATCCTAAATATTCAAGGCTTTTGTGCATATTTGGGAGTAATGCATATGCCGTCCCATTGTTTCTTCATGAATTGCATATCTAATCTCCCTTCCCAGTCTTTTCTGGCCTCTTTTGATTGATTTCTGTAGTTACCATGCAATATTGTATATGCTCTACTAATTATCCCTTTTAACAGCAGTTTCTGTTCTAGATTCAGTTAAAAACTCAGCCAGTGCAGGTCTTTTATTTACGCCTCCCCTTTATCTTTCTCTTTGTCTATATTCTGATATTAGTCCCTAATAGGGAAGGTAATCACTAGCCTGTAATCCAAACGTCTTCTTGGCCTCTTCCTATTCTGTTATCTTTCTTTCTCTAATTATTTGTTCCCAATAGCTTGGTTCCTTTGCCAGCTTCCTCCAGTATTGTTGACTATGAAGAAGTAATGTATATTTTGCTGTTGACTTTGCACTGCCTCACAAGTACTTCTGCTGCATCTTGATGAAGCAACATGTAGCATTATACTGTTGACACAAAGTATTTTACATTCAGAAGAGATTTTCATTGGGGGAACAACACAAAGCAAGCTTCACATATGTCCGGTTGATTTACAAGTGAATGAAGGTTCAACCAGATGAAAACAGCTGGTTGTTCCCTCCCTTCAACTCAATGAGTCTTTTTTATTTTTATTTATTTATTTATTTATTTTGCACAGGGAACAAGTCCTCCTACAGCTGCCTTATCTTATATATACCATCTTTACAATTACACAAATACAGATAAAACTGCAGAGAAAAAAGGAATCACTGCCCCAACACACATGTACAAATTACGCTAACAGTGACATCCTATGAATAACGATGATTAAGGTGTTCAACACTGGGAAGCTGAATAAAAACTTATCACCCTTACCTTCAATGAGGTGTAGGGGAGCCCATGCAAAGGTGTACTCAATGACAGCAAGGAAACAACATATAGTATTTTAATATTGATTTAAAATTATGTTTCATTGTACTGAAATAAGAGAAGCAACTAACATACAATATAAAAAAATGTTCCTGAGAAAAAATTGTACTCAAGAGCATATCTCCTTAGTCCGGTTGGTAGAGATGGGCATCCTGAGGCAATGTAGCAATCGTTTCTTGCTCCCAGACAACCATTAATCACTAAAGAAACAAACACGGCATGCATGAGGTGCATTATGCACAGTTTCAATACAAGCAAAATTATTGCATACAAACAAGGCTGTTAGGAACACATGCACTACATCCACCTCATATAGTGTCCACCACACACATAGACCAACCTAGGCTAAAGCACTAAAAAGCAATCTTCCCAAACCTCAAAGACCTCCTAAGCCTAAACATGGCAATGTGTATCCTCAGAATCTCTAAAGCACTTCGCAAAAACAACACTAAACACTACACATACACCTATGTCTAGCAGAGCCCCAAGAGCAAAGCCCTTATGGCAAGCCGACACATTACCCAGGATTCTTGTCATAGGGGAGTCCATTGTATAGCACACAGGTGCCCCACTCACCAGAAAGAACAAGGAGAAGATAACAGTTAGTTGCTTATCTGGTACCAGGATCCGTCAAGTTATGCATGCACTCAACTACAACCCAGGTACCAGTATGATTCTATCAAAGTCCATGTAGACATTAATGACCTGAGACATCCTTCCCTGTACTATAAAAAGAGAGACACTGTTGATTTGAATATATATCTAAGGCAGGTGTGTGACTCACTATGTGCCCATCTGAAACAATCAAAAATATTTGTGGTACACAGATAAAACATATGGAATTTTGCAGATCTGATTTATAAAAATGCAACGTACAGTCAAAAATGTTTGGTCTAATGATAGTGGCAACATACAATAGCTATATAAGACATTGTGGTATGAGAATGTGCCTGAGTGAGTATAGAAAATGTTCAGCTGTTGCTTCTACCATGAACAAACTGTCACTACCATTGATATGTGATGGATGACCGACACTGACACAGGTTTGAATTCCACCCCTGACAACCAATGTACTACTCAGGTATGTGAGGGACAAAGGCTACAGTCATGGGAATCACTCCACTTTCACAACATGGCTACCAGAGGGGTGGTCTCTTGAGTCTGTCCACTGGTATTAACAGGAAATAAAGAAAGAAAAGAGCATATACATCACATTTAACAACCAAATCACCAAAAAGCAACCTGGCATCAAGATCATAAAGGTAATATTCAATGATGTCTGGGGTATAGAGTTCCAAAATCCAAACCCACACTAGAACTGTTTACAAATCACTTACAGAGCTAATTCATTAGCCTAGCACTGTAGTCCTTTTTCTCACCCTTTTTTCTGTGAATCACAGTGTCTTCCGGTGCCCCTTACCCATGGTAATTGCGTTGCAAACAAATGATTATTTAGATACACACACATACAAACATACACTCAGAATATTGGCAGAGTAAGTCAGATGACAAAATCCCCACAGTTGATTAAATCGACATGATTTAAGATACACACAGATTCTTAAATCTAATACCTTCATTACTATATGTGTTTAAATAAACAAAATCAAACATGTCTATGGGGCTATATGGAATTGTTAACATTAATGATGCAAGAATGCCAATACGCCATGCATACTTTCTGGCCATTTTTAATGGTTTAACAGCTCATTTACATTTCCCTTTTTTTTCTTAACATAAACTAGCTGGTTTACCTCTGCTGTCCCAGTAACCTCTATTAAAATATATACATTTAATTCAGTTACAATAACACAAGTACATTTCTTTTCATTTCAGCAGGGTGCACTGTTGATACATTTTAACACAGGGAAACCTCACAAATACATTTTAAGCACAAGCATCTGTACAAATCAGTTTGATATACAAATGGCATGTAATTATTTACAAAATTCCAGCTAGCTATGCTGGCACAAGTCATACATCCACTGCCCTACTTATCCTGGCATGGCTGGCAGTACCTCCTATTTTCACACCTCTCCCCCCTTTGAAGACTCAAGCTATTTTTAAGTGACCCTTGACAAATATGGCTTGAGAGAAATAAGGCTCTCTGGGAATATGTTACCCCATTCCCTGTTTTGAGAGCTCATCTGTGTTGGCATTGCTGACCCCACTACAATGTTATACTCTCATGAAATATGCCTGCAATCCTAAGCTCCACCTTAATAACTTGGCATTTTGCTGGCTATCTCTATGTAGCCATGCTATAGGAATGTGGTCTGTAACTACTAATTTCCTTCCATACAGATAAAGCTGACATTTCTGCAGTGGCTATACTATGACTCGACATTCCTTTTCTACAGCTGAGTAACATTCTTCCCTGGGTTGGAGCCTCTGGCTGAGATATACCACTGGGTGCTCTTCTCTTTCTAAGGAAAAATGACTAAGTACAGCCCCCACCCCATGGTTTGAAGCATCCACCTGCAAAATAAACTCTTTGCTGTAATCTGGACTGGTTAACACAGGGGGTCCTCCCAAAGCTCCTTTAAGCTTCTGGAATGCCTGCTCATATACTGAGATCCATACTACCTCATATAGCCTGTGTTTTCTTGTCAGGTCTGAGGGGAGTAGCTATTGTAGTATAACTGGTGACAAACTTTTTATAGTACCCTGCTGTCCCTAAAAATGTTCTCACCTGCTTCTTGGTAACAGGGGCAGGTCATGCTTGAATGGTTTCCACTTTGGCAGGTTCTGACTTGATGTTATCACTGCTCATCCTATGTCCCAGGTAGGAGACTACTGCCATACTCACATGACACTTGATGGGCCTAATGGTCAACCCTGCCCTTTGCAGTCTACCCAGCACCACCCTGCCATGCTGAAGGTGCTCTTGCTAGGAAAAGCTGCAGATAGCAATATCATCCAGGTAAGCAAGGGCATAATCTCCTGCTCCTGCTAGGATATGATCTACCTGCCTCCGGAAAGTCGCTGGAGCATTTTTTATCCCTAAGAGCATCTTTGTGAATTCATACAAACTGAAAGGGGTCACAAAAGCTGAACTCTCTTTCTAGTATTTGGAGGCAAGGGCACCTGTCAGCAGCCTTTGGTCAGATCAGTATAGTTGTCAGATACTTAGCCCCAACCAGTTTCTCTAAGGCTTCATCTGTCCTAGGCATAGGGTAGGCATCTGACTCTGTGTGACTATTTAGTCTTCTGTACTCCACACAGAACCTGGTGCTGCCATCCTTCTTTGGTAACAGTACCACTGGGGAGTCCCAGGGACTGCTGGATTCCTGGACTACTCCCAGTTATAACATCTCCTGTATCTCCTCCTACAGAGTCTGTCTGACTCAGTCAGGCACCCTGTAAGGAGCCTGCTTGATAGGTCTTTGAGGCCCTGTATCCACATGGTGCTGAACTAAGTGGGTGCACCCTAGTTTCCCAGTGAATATGTCCCCAAACACCTGTAACACTGCTCGGATTTCTCGAACTTGGGTATGGGATAGCCTGTGGGGTATTGCTACCCCTTCCACTGAGGTATCAGTCTGATCCTCGCTGAAGAGATCAGTCACCAGGTCCCTCTCAGACTCTTCTGGCATCCACTGCAAATACTCAGCACAAGGGCCTGTCTATCATGGTAAGGATTCATTATGTTAACATGGTACCGTTTGTGCCCCTGCCCCCTGCCTAACAATTATACCATGTAGTTAACATCATTGACCTTCTTTACCACTTTGAAGGGTCCCTCCCAAACTGCCTGCAGCTTATTGTGTCTAACAGGAATGAAAACCATCACCTGCTGTCCCACAGCATACTCATTGGCTTGAGCATTCCTGTCATACCAGACCTTTTTCTGCTGTTGGGCTGCTGCCAGCTTCTCCTGGGCCATGCCCATGAGCTCCACAGGGAAGAAGTATATCCAAGTAGTAGTAGATTATGCTACTAGATACCCTGAAGCGGTGGCTCTGTCCTCCATTTAGGCAGAGAAAGTGGCCTTGTCCTAACATTTAGAACATATGCCACAACATACTCCTTGTGGGATTCACACTCACCCTCCCACTCATCATGAACCAAATCTAGACATCTCCTCACTCTGTGCCCAGACAGCAACTCAAAGAGTGAAAAAAAAGTGGGTTCTTGGTGTTTATCCCTGTATGCAAACAACAGATGGGGCAAATATTTGTCCCACTATCTCTTAAATTGGTCTGAAAATGCCTGTAGCATGGTCTTTAGTGTAGAGTTTAACCTCTCCACAAGACTATTAGTCTGGGAGTGGTAGGGGTGGTCTTTAGGTGCTTCACCCCACAGTGCTCCCACAATCAAGCCAGTGGGTCTAACATGAGATTGGCACCTCTGTCAGTATTTCTTTTGGGAAACCTACCCTGCTGAAAATCTCTAGCAAAGGATTTGCCACTTTCTCTGCCTAAATGGAGGACAGAGCCACCGCTTCAGGGTATCTAGTAGCATAATCTACTACTACTTGGATATACTTCTTCCCTGTGGAAACTGGGGTAATCGGAGGCCCCAAAATAGCCATATCCCCCCTCTGAAATGGCTCCTCAATCACAGGCAAAGGCATCAAAGGAACTTTGACCTTGTCTCCTGCCTTGTCTACTTTTTGGCACTGCTCAGAGGTCCTGGTGTACCCTGTTACATCCCTGGCAATCCAAGGTCAATAAAAGTTCTGCATAATACATTTCTTGGTATGTTGTATGCCCATGACCTGCAAAAGGAATGCCATGGACTATGGCTAAAAGTGCCAGACAGTAGGATCTGGGCACTACCAACTGCTGTATTACCTCATCTTCTAGCCCTCTGTCAAAGGTCCACTTTCTATACAGTAACCCTTTGTTCCAGTATACAGACTCCCTTTTCCTTCAGAATCAGGCACCTTAATAGTTACCTCCCTCAAGCTTAGTAATGTTGGGTCTAAGAGATGTCCCTCTCTCAGCTCTGTGTTTGTAACTTACTTTTCCCATCTCCCCTTCTACAGGAAGTCTGGTATCTTCTGACAGTGGTGCCTCATTGTCAGCTTGGGTACTACCACTCTCCTCTACCCTTGCAGTCACCCTGTACAAGGGAACATCAGGACCTACCAGCAGCCATGGCTCATCTTCATGCTCACTGCTACAGGGTAGCTCCCTCCCTGAATAAGCCACATTACCAGTCCTGGCTTCAGGGATGCAGTCTGTCTGGGTCTTCTCAGGCTACCAGACACACATGGCTGTCTCCAAGTCTGACTGAGTGTCACTGCATGTGCACAAGATACTGCATTATCAAAATAATTCCCTATCAAGACATCTGCAGGGATATTCTCAAACACATCTACTTGCTTGCTGCCTTTTTCACCCTCCCATTCAAGGTGAACTCTGGCCAAAGACATCTGAAATGGGATCCCTCCTAAAGCTCTGACTGATGTGGACTGCCCAAGCAAGTACTACTCCTCTTTAACCCCCTGCAGGCTTCACTATGGTTATATCAGAAGCTGTGTCTCTCTTGGCAGTGGCCTGTTTTCCATCCACCAAGGTAGGATACAAACTTTGGTGGTAGTTTTGTACCACCTGTTGGCTCCAGACAACCCACTGCTGGCAGTCTGTTATTCCCACTTGCTGGCTTCCCCACCTTTTGTTCCCCACCTTGCCATATATATGGTGCATGGCCTCAGTGGTTACATTTAAAACATTTATCCCTTGATCCTGGCCATGTGCCTGAACTAGTGGCTTCCCCTGTTACTGCAGGACACTGTTGAGGTGGTTTAGGCTGCCCGACATAGGTTCCTTATATCCATGTGCAGCAGTGGGTATCCCTTTCCTGTGCAGTGATGCCATGTTTGCTAAGTAGAGATCCCTTTTTCCCCAGCTCATCTGCAGAGTTGCATTCCCTGTCTGCCAACCAGATTCTCATGTCCTCAGGCAAAGTGCTAAGGGCTTGTTCCCTTACCAAAATTTCTGCAAGCCTTTAAAAATGGTGACCTGACACCAATTCACCCACATAAGAAAATAAGTGCTTAACTCATCAATATAATCACACACACACACACTTTCATCTGCCTTGTATCTATGCTCACAAAACTTTTTTTTTCTGTTAGCTTCGGGTATTAACTTAAAACATTCCAATAAATACTTTTTAATTGTAGCCTAGTTTAAGCAATCATAATCAGACAATTTAGAAACAGCAACTACAGCTTTACCAGGGAGTAATAGGGGTCAGAAACTGTACCCAGAGCCCTTGGTCAGCATTATATTGTTTACATACCCTTTCAAATATGTGAATAAAACTATCACCCTCTGTAAATTGTGGAAGAAATTTACTGAACTTTATTGCGTTGGGGGTTTGGTTATTCCCTTCCCTATTACCTCCATGACCCTGGCAAAGAGTCAGCATCTCCCTCTCATGTTGATGTGGCTTATTCTTTTCTTTGGTCCCAAATGCTGCAGTCTCTCTAATGATTCTAGTTCCAAACTTTTGGCCTCCAGTTTGTCTTTTTAACTCCAGATGGATTTTTTTAGTCCTCTGAAGAAGAGTTGAAATGTTCAACTTCTGTGAGCTGTACATTCCCAGTGCCAGACTCGTTGTCTTCCTGGTTGCTGGTCTGTGCTGCAGCTGTGATTAAGGCTGTAATCATTTCCCCTTTAGTCAGGTTGGCATGCACCAGTCCTTTGGCTTAGCACATCTCAGCCAACTGGTTCCTTGTCAGCTTGCCATAATCATCTGCTGATGACCTTGCCTGCTCTCCCTGACTAGCTAAGCTAACAAAAAGTAAATAAGTAAAACTATTGTAATATAAAACACTAAATGTCTACTTTGTGGCTGCTTGAGAGTACACTTTCTTTAGTGGCAAATGCTTACAGGCTACAGGAGTTAAATTAATATCCCACTTCTGCTCACCAATATGCGATGTCCCCACACTGGGCCAGTAATGAAGGAGCATGAATCATCACCACTGATACTGGAGAGGGATGTGCACTCAGAATACAAATGGATACACTCAGTATTTTCAAATGCAGACCTCTCTGCATTAAGCATAATTTCCCTTAAGAACACACATTGCACACACTTAGCCTGGGGTCTGGATGTCTCTATCTGTCTCTCCCCAGGTCCCCAATAAGGGTCCCCACTAGCACTGTGAAAGCAGTGCTGCATCTCCCTGCCTCAAGTAGCTCTCACACATGCACAAACACACACACACACACACACACACACACACACACACACACACACACACACACACACACACACACACACTCACACCTGGGAAAATCCATAACAGATTACCTGCTTTACCAGCTTTGCCCAGACTATAAGGTAGATTCACTGCCACCAGTCAGTTACTATAAGGCTCTTAAAAGGGTATCCAATTATGCTAAGTGAAGTTAATATTAATACAAATGACAATGTTGACCAAACAGCAAGGCTTTCTGGAGTGGCCAGAGTTATCCCCAAATAAATATGTACAAATACTCTCAAAGCTTAAATATTTTCTAAAAAGGACCAGCCACAATGAAAAGTTTAAATATATTTAATAATAAGTAATAAAAGAACAAGAAAATACTAAATATATGTTTACAGTAAACCACAGAGTTCAAATCACAGGAAATATTGAAAGTAACATTGATGGACAGACTCATACAAATAAAGAAATAGTCTCTAAACTAAGCTTCACTATATTCTTGACTGAATCTAGGAGAACTACTATTTCCTAATAATTTACTTGACAGAGCAAGGCACAATGAAATATGTGACCAGTCCTTCTAATCAGGTTCTCCAAAACAGAATACTCAATACTCAGAGATTACTTCCCGTAAAATATAATATCCAAGATTGTTTGCAGAAGGACCTCATCTGGTCACCTGACTCTAGGATCTCACAGTATCCCCTTTGATGCTGAGACAGGAATTTAGCATAAACAGCTACAATACACATCTAAATGTTTATGGCAGTGCCTGGGGCTTCCCCTCTTTTTACTGAGCTAATGAACAAAGGCTTCTTCCAGACCCATGATCTCCAGTCCTACTCAGCACTGTGGTATACTGTTTTAATGGTTTAACAGCTCATTTACATTTCCTTTATTTTGCTTAATGTAAGCTAGCTAGTTAACTTCTGCTGTCCCAGTATCCTCTATTAAAACATATATATTTAATTCAGTTGCAATAATACATGTACATTTCTTTTCATTTCAGCATTATCTGTTGATACATTAACACAAGCAAACCTCACAAATACATTTTCAGCACAATAATCTGTACAAATCAGTTTGATATACAAATGGCATATAATTATTTACAAAATTCCAGCTAGTTGTGCTGGAACAAGTCATACATCCACTGCCCTACTTCTCCTGGCATGGCTGGCAGTACCTCCTATCTCCACAATGGTATTACTGAATAAGCTTGTAATTTATTTAAGTCCTCCTTGATATGTGTGTATAGCTGCGGTTGGTAATGTCAAACAGTATATCAAACTTTTTTGAAGGTATGTAAATGTGAAACTTTAGGAATTTCAGCTATACATTATATCAAATAAGATATGGTCAACATTTTTATGCATTACTTGTGCATTACCATTTTCATGAAGGTAGGTTTGTATGTGTGTGTGTGTGTGTGTGTGTGTGTGTGTGTGTGTGTGTGTGTGTGTTCACCATGTGTCTGACTGCCTGGGCATGTATGTGGTGCTGTATGTAAATGTTACTAATCTTTAGCGGAGTATGTGTGCCTGTACTGTTTTTGTGTTTCCAGAATGTTTCTCAGTTTGCCATGTTTGTGCACCTGTGGAGTTGGTACATTTAAGTATGGGGAGTGCAGAGGGGCATGAGCTCATGCATAACACACTTATGTTTCTTTTTTTGATATATGTGGTATCAGAGTTGTATGTGCTCAGGATTGTGTATATTCAGGATTATTTTTAAAGTTTTGCAGTTCTGAATTTTTGTTGGTTGATGTGTGTTTATATAAACATATGGGATGATTGGTGGCATGGATGGGATTTGAATCCAGCCACTGCCACCAAAAATGTCTGGAACAGATTGCGACACTGCAATTACTTAAGTACAGGAGCATATACAAAGGAAGAGGTTGGTGAAGAAGAAATGGGATTGTTAGAGAGATGAAGAAAGTAGACAGGCATATGGTGAAGAGAGAGGTGGCAAAGGCTAACGATAAGGTGTATGGTGAGTTGTATGAAAGGTTGGACACTAAGGAAGGAGAAAAGGACCTGTACTAACTGACTAAACAGAGAGACTAAGCTGGGAAAGATGTGCAGCAGGTTAGGGTGATAAAGGATAATGAGGGAAACATACTCACAAGCGAGGAGAGTGTGTTGAGCAGATGGAAAGAGTACTTTCAGGGGCTGATAAATGAAAAGGATGAGAAGACCGCAATCCAAATTGCAGCTTGCTGCAGATCCCCCTCCATGCCCCAGGATTTCCACTCCTCATTTCTTGATACACTAGAAAATATTAGGGTACAACCCAACACCTAATAATGGGTGATTTTAACTACCCCACCATTAACTCGGAAAATTACTCATGTACCGACTCTTTTGCTCAACGTTTCCTGGAATTTATAAATTCCAATGCCTTGGATCAACTTATCCACACCCCCACCAGGGGCAGCAATATCCTAGACCTGGCCATTACCAACATGGGCGACCGGTGTTCCACACCAGAGGTCACTTCCTCATTGGTCAGATCAGATCATAAGCTAATCACCCTAGACATCCACATCCTGCCCCCACCCTCATTAGGAAATCACTGTAAAAAATGTCTCCAAAGCCAACTTTACGCTTTTTAAGACAAAAGTGGTAAACTTCACAACACCCATGCAGATAGACAATAGAGGTACGACTGTTGAATCTTACACAAACTCACTTTATGAGCACTTACACAAGTGCATGGACTGTGCTATCCCTAACAGAACCAAGATCCTAACCTCCAAAAAAAAAGGAAGCCAATCTGGTGGTCCCCTGCCATAAACAAACTCTACAACAGAAGGAAGAAACTGTTGAAAAAAGAGTAAAATCCCATGATTGGAGGAACTCCTTGATCAGCCTCAGTAAGAAGCTGAGATCCCTTATAAAATCCTCCAAAGCTAGTTATGAAAACTAAATTGCCACTGATTCTAAAGACATCCACAAAGCATTCTATAGCTATGTCATGAATCTCAATGGCAATATTCAGATCTGCTCTGAGTTACAGCACAATGGCACTAAATATACAGAACCAACTGATATTGCCAACATCCTGACAGATAGGTGCAGTGCTAAGTTTTTACCCCCCTCTCACCCCCTAAAGGGCCCATCTCTATACAGGAAGAATGCAAATTTCCTGCAATCACAGCTGCAAAGGTAAAAACCACACTCTCCAAAACCAAGAACACAGCATCCATGGGACCTGACGACATCCCAGGTTGTGTTCTACATGAACTACAGAATGAAATGGCACCCCACCTAAGTACCATGTTCAATCATAGCCTCACCTCAGGCTTTGTGCCCACTGAATGGTGCACAGCAATGGTTATCCCACTCCACAAAGGGGGAGCCACCATGGACCCTGGGAACTAATGCCGCATTCGCCTGACGAGCCTGGTCTGCAAGGCCAAGGAACCTATCATCATGAAACTTATAAACAAAGACATTGGTAATCTCCAAACTCTGGAACCCACACAGTCCGGGTTTGTAAAAGGCAGATCATGTCTCCTAAACCTGATAGACTATTTTTGAAGCAGTCAACAAAGCCGTAGACGAGGGTAAGGTGGTTCACACAGCCTATCTAGATCTCGCCAAGGCTTTTAACACCATCCCCCACTCTGGAATTATAGATGAACTCACTCTACTAGGTATAAATCCCTATGTCACAAGATGGGTTGTCAACTGGCTAACTGACAGAACCCACACTGTGAAAGTAGCAGACTCCAAATCCGACTTCAGACCAGTGACAAGTGGAGTACCACAGGGTTCAGTCCTGGGGCCCTCTCCTGTTTGGTATCTACTTCTCTGAAGTACAGACTAACACAGAGGGTCATTGCCTAATGAAGTTCGTAGATGACTGCAAACAAGGAGCCATAATCACCCCTCTACTCATCACTCATTAGACCCATTATAGAGTACAATGCCCCTTTTGGTATGCACCTCACAAGACATCTACAATAACTGGAAAGGCCACAGAAATACCTCACAAAGACGATTACCAGCCTCAAACAGATGCCCTATGCAGACCATCTCAAAAAACTCCAGCTTTACTCCATTGCATATCACCTACTCAGAGGCAATCTCTGCCTAACATACAAAGCTATGTCAAACTCAGAGCTGCTGGACATACTCCACTTAAAGAAATCTCATTCCCTCCAAGCTACATGCTCGAGGGACCTAAATCTTGTCACCACAATAAACAGAACATGTTGGAGGGATAGATTCCTGTCCCAGAGACATCCCTTACTCTAGAACAAACTACCTATCTATATCAAACAAAGCTCCTCGTTAGCACTCTTCAAGAAAAAGCTTGATGATTGGATGGGAAATAGGAAATTCACCCCAGGATCACTTCTGTGGCCCTGCTCAACAGGGACACAGGAAAAAAATGTTTCTTTGGTGATGAAAGCTAGGGTACCTTTTTGGCTAGGCTTATATAGGCCCTAGGACCAATAGCCTAGTACCTACCTATAAACCTATGAGATAAGGTTGGATGGTGTGGGCATAGTGAATCAGGAAGTGCAGTGGATTAGCAAGGACAAAGTAAGGATTGTTGAAGGCTGTTGGTCCAGATGGCATACCTGTGGAAGCATAGAGGTATTTAGGAGAGATGGCAGTGGGGTTTTTAACCAGATTGTTTAATGGAGTCTTGGAAAGTGAGAGGATGCCTGAGGAGTGGGGAAGAAGTGCACTGGCACCGATTTATTAAGAATAATGATGATGTGTAGAGCTGTAGTAACTTCACAGAGGATAAAATTGATCAGCCACAGCACAAATATATGGAAAACAGTAGTAGAAGTTAGGTTAAGAAGGGAGGTGATGATTAGTGAGCAGCAGTATGGTTTCATGCCAGGAAAGAGCACTACAGATGCAATGTTTGCTCTGAGGGTGTTGATGGAGAAGTATAAAGAAGGTCAGAAGGAGTTGCATTGTGTCTTTGTGGGCTTAGAGAAAGCATATGACAGAGTGCCTAGAGGGGAACTGTGGTATTGTATGCGGAAGTCGGGAATGGCACAGAAGTAATTAAGAGTGGTACGGGATATGTACGAAGGCAGTGTGACTGTGGTGAGTCTGCAGTAAGAATGATGGATGCTTTCAAGGTGGAGGTGGGATTACATCAAGGATCAACTCTGAGCCCTTTGTTATTTGCAATGGTGATAGACAGGTTGACAGATGAGATCAGACAGGAGCCCAGTGGGCTATGATGTTTGTGGATGACATTGTGATTTGTAGTGAGAGTAGAGAAGAAGTAGGAGAGACCCTTGGAGAGGTGGAAATATGCTCTAGAGAGGAGAGGAATGAAGGTCAGCAGGAGTAAGACAGAATATATGTGTGAAAGAGAGGGAGAACAGAGGAATGGTGAGGATGTAGGAGTAGAGTCGGCGAATGTGGATAAGTTTAAATATTTGGGATCAACAGTGAGTGTGGAAGAGAGGTAAAGAACAGAGTACAGACAGGGTGGACTGGTTGGAGAAGAGTCTCAGGGGTGATTTGTGACAGACAGGTACCAGTAAGAGTGAAAGGGATGGTCTACAAGATGGTAGTGAGACCAGCTATGTTATGTGGGTTGGAGATGGTGGTACTGACAAAAAGACAGGAGTCAGAGCTGGAGGTGGCAGAGTTAAAGATGTTAGATTTGCATTGAGGAGTGACGAGGATTGACAGGATTAGAAACAGGTATATTAGATGGTCAGCTTAGGTTGGATGGTTTAGAGACAAAGCCAGAGAGGTGAGATTGCATTGGTTTGGACATGTGCTGAGGAGGGCTGCTGGGTATTTTGGGAAAAGGATGCTAAGGATGAAGCTGCCAGGTAAAAGAAAAAGAGGAAGACCTAAGATAAGGTTTATGGATGTGGTGAGAGAGGACATGCAGGTGGTTGGTGTGACAGAGCAAGATGCAGAGGACGAGAAGAAATGGAAACAGATGATCCACCGTGGCGACCCCTAATGGGAGCAGCCGAAAGAAGAAGAAGAAGAAGATGGCGACACTGCCACAGAGATGGTTGCTCAAGTCTCACCACTAGTACTCAGCAGGTTAAAACTCTCCACTTAGATCATTTAGGCCTACTGCCAGAGGAAGTATTCATGTGTGTAATCATAGCTGTCAATTAGGGACAAATCTCAACACAATCTGGGACAAATCCAGAAAGAATCAAGGACACTTTTAAAATATTAGTACTATTAACTTGAAACACATGCAGAACAAGATAATGTGAATTATGATGTATTTTCGGAAGTAAAAATAAGTCTATATCTGTAATTATTTTCATTATTTATTACATGTAATTCACCATATTTTCTCTAAAAGCCACCAGTTTTAAGAGGGATTAAGACAGAATGGGTTAAAATTTGAGCCAAAATCAGGACCATTGAGAGGTATGTGTATATTTCATATTTGGCTTTATTAACAGCAACAGTTAGTAGAAGGTCAGAAAGAAGTCTGTTCACCCCACCAGTCACACAAACTACAGTTCATAACATTCTGAGTATAAAACAAGCAAGTATTGCTGTAATGATTGTTTCCCTTTAATGAATTCTCTAGTTATCCATATCTATTAATTGAGTGTGGGATATAGTAAGGTGCTTCTGTTTTGCAGTATGAACTTGCGATCATTTTTGCAAACAATATAATGCTGCATATAAGATATACCTCTCAAGTTTACCTCATTATGAGGAACGTGCTTCATCTGGGGTCTTAAATTTCACATTGAAAGGGTCTGTTATACATTCAGCGAGAGGAACGTTTTAACTGATATCCATGGTAAATATAAATGAATCAGTTTAATTAATTAAAAGATCTTTTTTATAACATTTTAACCATCCTATGGCATTACTAGTTGAAGTTAAGAAGATGCTAATATGTGTTCCAGATTTTGCCTATTGGTTCCACATTATGAGGGCTAGTGTTCCTCGTTTTGGAGAGTGTTTCTCGTTTAGGAGATGGAAGGTTGAAAGGTATGACACAAACATCACGCTCTGCATTTCTGCACGGTACCTGAACCATGCACATTGCACTAGCGAGACATTGCAATAGACACTTCCTGTGTCAGTTTCAGGGTGTTTATCCTCTGCGAGGACCAGCCCAATTTTTTTTTTTTTTGCATGCGAGTTCTGTGCGCATGTACAGTGGATGAACGGTGCAGAAAGTTGAGCGATACCATGACCAAAGTTCATAAAAAACATCCTTTGTCGATTATTTTGTCGTTAAGACAAGGTTCTGAAGTTCATATCACGTTAAGGACCGTATATACCAGTAGCGATTCTTTAAGAATGACTATTTCCTGCAATAATAGTATCACGAGGACATCCTACGAGTTACTTTTTAGAAATGGATCTGTTTTCTTCTCAGGTATTGTCTCCTTTTATGTTTTATGTGCAACATGTTGGGCAGTTTAGGTTGCAGTGCATTTTAAGGGGTTATGCTAGATCTACTTTACAAGTTATACTCTGAAATGGGTTGCAGAGTTTCCACCAACATCCGAGGCGGTTTTCTGTAATGTTTTCCCCCCTACTGGAGTATTATACTGTATTACCAGCATACATTACCAGCACTCACTTTGTGGGCGTAGCACCGTTTGCCTTCCCTCAGAATTCGTACAGTTTTAAGGGTTACTTTGACAAGTACACGAATAGCGATTACACCTGGTCATCACTCAGGAGAGTAATAATTTGGGCAACTGAATGATACAAAAACATTACGAAACTGCACATTGTTGTAATATTTTGTAGAATATGTATTGTAACGTTCATTGTATATACTGCAGAGTATCATATCTGAAATCCGTTAATTTGTTATGAGGCGTGGGCTATTTCAGTTTTTCAGCAGTGAGTTTTAATACTGATAATAACGAAACAAGAAGTAATTTGTAGTGACTGAAGGTGCGGACTATCTTGCAGTCTCAGTAACCGTGTAGGTTACAGCTTTCACATTCAGCTGACATGTACCTTTAGTTTATATTTAACATTTAGAAATATAACTCTTTGCAGATATGTATGAGAACATTGTTGGGGGGTCATCTTGGAAAAAGTTTGATAATCGTTAACAACCGTATTTTAAACATAGTGTAGAAGCGGATGCTAAGCTGTTGGAAAATAGCATATCTAATGAAATATTTATTTTATATTTTAGCATGGTAAAAATAAACACAACAACTCTCGGCCTCAGCGCAAGAATTTTGGACAATATTAAGGGAAGGACTAATTGCCCCAAATCATGGACATATTTTAAGTATTGCTCTTATAAACGTTAAAGTTGCTAGAATAACAGGTTTTGCTGTAGCGTATATCTACTAAAGGGTCTGACGTTATGAAACTCTGATGTCTGTCATTATTTAGTGATTCCAGCCCTCTGTGCTTTGCCAGAAAAACACATTTTTTGAGAAACATATCAAAAATGAGGCAGGGCTTTAGACATTCTGTGAAAATCTGCACAGTTGAGAGGCATCGCACATTTTGGCTCGCCCCTAGTACAATTTTTGAGTTTCTGTTACATTACTGCGGGATTACAATTGGTCAGTAGTGACATACCAACAGTTTCAGGCTTCATGGTGTTAAAAATGTTAATGCAAAAAATGCTCGGGTAAGTTTTTAAGGTGAGTTGGAATATTGTTTTAAAACGTTCTTTATTTTGGACAACTGTCTCAGTTAAGTTTTGGCCAGAATATTGATCAAGGGCTTAGGATTCAAGGGGTAGGGTGGGAGGTCAGGACTGAAAATATAATTTTCCTGTTTTACTTATTTAGACGCCCTTTTTCTTACAGCATTTCTTCTGTGTTTCTCTCTGTCACTTGCGGCGGACATCAACGTTATCAGTGATCCAGTACTGGCAGCAGTTGGGGACGATGTCACTCTGAATATCAGTATTGGCAGAAGTGCGCTTTCTTGCACATGGTATCGAGGAGCTGTGCAGAGCTCTAACGTTATACTGCAAGTAGAAAATGGAGTACAGACTGAAGGTCCCAAATACACTAACAGGGAATCTATTCTACAGCCAAGTCGCTCGTTGAGGATAGCGAATGCTACGTTAGAAGACAACGGCACTTACTGGGTGTTGATTATATTTAATACATCACCTCTACATGATCAGTCCTCTGTCACGTTGAAGGTGTTGGGTAAGTGTGTATCTCAGCTTTATGTAATATAGGTTCCATGTCCTTGGCAGCCAGTGCAGTTCTGGAGTCTTTGTACAACTGATGAATAGTTTAAGTAATAATAAAACATTTGTTTAAAATACTGTTCTTGCAGAATTATTCCGCAATGGAAGCATCCAAATCAAGTAGTGAGTGGCAACAAAAAGACTGTCCAATTTACAACGGTGTACTTTGCATATGGGACAGGACGTGTGGAATGCTGTAGAGTCCAGTAGACTGGTAAATCATAGGGCTATATATAGTTCACGCTAATAACTTTATTCCACTTGCAGTAGGCCATAGCTCACAGGCAGTTTGCGAAACGGATTACACTTAACAATTATTTATACCAGGATGCACTGCTGTTGATTATGAAGTTAACGGCACTGTACAGCCAGAAAAAAAAAATGTTCGGGCCGTCTCTTTCATTTTACATAACATTGATTATATGCTGCAGTCCAAGTACACTCATGATAATTTAGTGAAGATCTTTTCAACACAATGTTAAATTCAAAAGGCAGCTGGGTTCCCTTTTCTGCAGAGTCTGCATGTCCACCTTATGGCTTTGTGGGTTTCCTCCCTCTTTCTAAAGACAGCATGTCAAAGGAAAAACAACTTCAAAAAGATCAACACAGGGCAGGTTCAGGTTAAGGCACTTTAATCTTGCAGCAAGGAGACAAAAACGTGCCAATACAGAGTTTGTCTAACTAGAATCAGGAAGTGAAGCTATTCTTATTCATTTCTTACAAGACATTGCCTACTAAGCTGACGTAATAAATCACAAGTTCTTTCAATATTATTTCATAGCAGCCATTTGTCCATGATTTTCTGCTGGCATATCAAGTTTACAAAAAAACTTGCTAAGAAAAACAACATGGCCTTGATGACAACCGGTCAGATACAACTTCTCACTATGCAATGTTACCATTCAAGGTACTATGGCTAATTCGAGCACAAAGCAAGTACAGATTATACTTCATTTCTTCAAGCAGTCTTTGTTCAACTGTATCTATCTTTTCTGCGGCTGTGCATGTTCTCATAACACAAACAGAGCTGATTGTTCAAGTTCAATAACATTATAGAAAACAGTATTGTTCTATTCATTATTTTCCTGACCTAGCAGATAATCACCTGCTTCTCAGTAAATTTCCAAAAGGCATAAACATAAATTTTGCTGTGCTAGCAAATACTAGGTCAGAGAGCATCTTGCAGTTTCAGAAAGCATATTGCAGTTTGAAAAGTATCTGTAGTTTCATACAAAACTAAGCTGTACATAAAATAGAATGAAATGTGTTAACCCTTTTAGCTTCTAATAAGCACTAAACATATATATTAATACATATTTTTCTAACATTTCCCCCCTGTTAATACTTTTTATTCTGTTTTCAAAAGCATAAACAGTTTGCTTCTTCTCCTAACCTCGTTCTGTTCAGAATTTGCAGTTAAGAGAGTCATTCTGTTTAGACTTATGAAAGTGTTTCAGTTTTCAACAGTTCTTCAATTTCAGTACTTTGATGCAAAGTCTCATAAACTGACATGTCTATAAAATCTTTAATGAATCTTTTCATGCAGGGAATACCACAACAAACACACACTCTTAATAGGAGTAATCCCACACAAATGGCAATCAAGATGTTCATTAGGATGCTACCCCACCCCCCCAAACAAATTCTGGAAAAAATCCGTCAGTGGGTTTGGGCCTGGTTTGTTCATGGCCGACACCTGCTGAATAATCTCAAGATGGTTGTTTATCTCATGCTGGTTGTCAGGAATATACGAACAGCACTCCTCTTTTATTAAAGCGCATGTACCAACTTTCACTGCTAGGGTGAATTCAAGAGCCATGCGGTTTTGTAGCACCGCAGTTCTCATAGCGTTTAGTTCTTCAGTTACTAATTCGAGAGCAGAAAAAGTTGCATTGCTCATTACTTCGAGAAGTTTGGACAGTTTTCTCAGCTCCCAAATCGATTTCACTGCGCCATATGCAGGGACTATACCTGCCCACGATATAATACTGTCACCCAAGTCCATGTGTGTCAGTTTATCTTTGTTTTTTATGGAGTTATGGTTTCTCCAGCCTGCTTCAATTCGTCCCATTGGATTTTCAGGTCTCTTGATTGGATTTCCAGGTTTCTTGGTGACCTCTCTGACATTTTGAATTCTTCCCTGAGGCAAAACTGCAGTGTGTTGTATGGCCGGAACCAGGTAACCCAAAAAACAACTGCCGGACCAATTCTCAGGTAAATATTTGTATACCTTTTTCCCACACACAAAATAACAATTCTCTACTTTAGTATTAATATATACTTGCCCTGCATGAAACATTTTCTTATCAATGATAGATAGTTGTTTAAAAAGAACAGGATTATGTTGTACTTCATCAACCGTTTTGTGCATTGATTCTAAATATGAGTCATAGTTTGTATCACAAATATAACCTGCATTATTAGCTTTGGTATAACATTTGTAAGGAACAGTCACATTACAATTGCTCCAACCCAACTGAACAGTATCATTTTTGTAAAAACATACAATTCCCTTTTGTGTAACAGGCAGGTACAATGCTATTTTGTCTTGTGATTTCACAGTTGTGGTATCAAAAATCAAATTTTCCCAGGTCTCATTGACCCCTAGGGGGACGGCAGTCATTAACAATCCCCCGTATGCTGTTGGTATAGCTGTGCAAATCCAGCAATTCGAAACATTAAAAGTTTCAGCATACACATATTTAATTGCTTGGTAAGTGTTAAAGTTCGGATGCCAGTCTATGAGTAACGAATCTCGTTTATTCAGTTCAGCTTGTGTGGCTGGAAAAAGGAAAGGCCACAGCAAAAAGATTAATGTTATCAGTATAGTTAACAGAATGATCATGCAATACTTTTGAGGTTGTTCTGTATTTCTATTTGCTCCGGATCTGGTCATTTTGTTCTTGTGTAACAGTAACAAGTTTTTTGTCCAGTTCAAAGTTTTTAACCAATTTACAGTGTGTCAGATGAATCCAGGATGCTCGCTCTGTGATCTTGACTGCAGTGAGTGTTGACAGTAGCACTTGGTATGGCCCTTCCCACTTCGGTGTCATCCAATTCTTTCTCTTGATGACTTTCACCCAGACCCACGTGCCTGGGACTACTGCTGCTTCCGATGGTCTGGTTTGTTCTTTATCTGAAACAGAATTTAACTGCAAAAGTTGTTTATTACTTAAAAGTCGTCTCATGTATTCTGCGAGTGAACTGTCGGCCTCCTGGTCTGCAGGCATGAGAGGTTTCCATTGAGGTATATAGTATGCCCTCCCAAATAATTTTTCAAAAGGAGTTAACCCCTTTGCATTTGGAACAGTTCTCATGCTCAACAATGCCAGAGGCAGGCAGTGCACCCAGTTCTTTTGTGTCTCACTAATTAATTTCCTAAGTTTATTTTTCAGAACCCCATTATGCCTCTCTACTAGTCCTGCGAATTGTGGGTGGTATGCACAATGGTTCTTTAAGGAAATTCCGAACTATCGGCTCAACTGTTGTATAGTTTGATATACAAAGTGTGTGCCATTGTCACTATAGAGCTTTTCCGGTATGCCAAATCTAGGAATAATTTCTTTAACAAGGATTTTTGCAACAGTAGCCGCATCTGGATTTTTGGTCGGAAAAGCTTCCACCCATTTGGAAAACATATCTATAATGACAAGACAATGCTTTTTATTTTCGCATTTGTTCAGTTCTATGAAATCCATACAGATAGTATGGAATGGGTACGGTGGTGCAGGGAAACTCCCTTGTTTAGGCTTCAGCGCCCCTTGTGCATGATGCTTGTTACAAACATGGCATGCTGCACAACATTTTTTGTGTAGTTTGTAAATCCATATGCTGTGAACACTCGGTTCACTAACTGTACCATTCCCCCCTGTTGAGACATGGCACTGCCCATGGCTCAACAAAGCTGCATATCTAAACAAGTTAGACGGCAAAATTGTTTTTTCCTTCTTTGGAGATGTACAGCCCTTTCTCAAGAATTGCTCCTCATTTTATCCATTTCTGTTTTTCTACTTTCGTAGCAAGTGTCTGCATTGTTTTTAACATTTCTAAATCTAAAATCTCAGAAGGTTGTAATTCCTCACTCAAAAGAAATATTTCTGAAGCTGAAGCTGCCTGCTTTGCAGCTGTATCAGCTCTCACATTACCTTTTGAAATCCTATCCTGTTGCTTGGTATGAGCTACACATTTACAAATAGCTACTTTCTGAGGTAACTGAATAGATTCTAACAAATCTAAAATAAACTGCACATGATTAATCGGTTTACCAGTAGATGTTATCATTCCTCTATTTTTCCACTGTTGCGCAAAAACATGTACAGTAGAAAAAGCGTACTGGCTGTCAGTAAAAATGTTCACATGTTTACCCTTTGCCAAGGTACATGCCCTTGTCAAGGCAATCAATTCTGCTGCTTGTGCAGATAAGTTGTGTGGTAAAGACTTTGCTTCTAAAATCTCAGTATCAGAAAGTACTGCATACCCCACTAGGTTCTGACCTGTAGGACCCCTTCTGCATGAGCCGTCCACGTAATATGTCATCTCGGCATCATCCAAGGGAACATCCATTAGATCTTTTCTAGGCAGTGTCTTTTGCTCAATCTCCTGCAGGCAGCTGTGTGGTGTGCCATCTGCAGGGGTCGGGAGCAAGGTAGACGGATTTAAAGTTGTACATCATTCAATTGTCATATGAGGTTGGCTCAAGAGTATAGTCATACAGGAAAGATGTCTAGCAGTAGAAAGATATGCTACTTTTTCTTGCAGTAAAATAATCGCGACTGCATGAGGCACTCTCAATGTGAGAGGGTGGAACAACACTACTGAGGCCGAAGCCTGTACTGCCATCGCAGCTGCAACTACTGCTTGTACACAGTGGGGCAGGGATCGCGCCACTGGGTCCAGCTGTGATGAATAGTAAGCTATGGGGCGTTGCTTGTCCCCATGTTGCTGTGTTAACACTGATGTCATATAACTTTGCTTACAATCTACAGTTTGGAAAAAACATTTATGATAGTTTGGTAATCCTAAAACTAATGAGGATGCTATCAATTGTTTTAGTTTGCAGAAAGCTGATTCTGCTTCCGGTGTCCATTGTAATAAATCTTGTGCTGCCATAGGCTTCTTGTATATCAAGTTGGTGAGTGGAGCAGACTCCAAGGCATAGTTTGGAATCCAACTCCGACAGAAATTAGTTAGACCCAGGAAGGTCATCATTTTCTTCTTGGTAGTCGGTTTGGGTGCTTGTAAAATTGCTATTTTCCTATCTTCATCTAATGTTCTGCCTTCTTTGGATATTACATATCCCAGTTATTTAACCTGCTTTCTCCAAAGCTGCAACTTGTTTTTGTTTACCTTATGTCCTTGAGTGGCTAAGAATTGTAGTAATGCTATGGTATCTTCTCTGCATTCTTGCTGGGTGGGTGCTGCCAGCAGGATGTCGTCTACATAAAGTAAAATCTGACTGCCTCTCGGTGGGCTAAATCCCGCCAAGTTGCTCGCCATCTCTTGTGAGAATATTGTTGGACTTTCACAATACCCCTGTGGTAGTCACGTGTATGTATACCTTTTCCCCTGTAATGTGAATGCAAACCAATGTTGGCTGTCAGGGTGTATTGGTATCAAAAAGAACGCATTGCTAATATCTACCACAGAAAAATACTTCTGTTGAGGCTTCAAATCATTCAATAGGGTGTGTGGATCTGGCACCGTAGGTGCTCTAGGTATTACTACGAAATTTACAGCTTGTAAATCTTGGACCATACGCCATTCTCCATTTGCTTTCCTGACAGGAAATAAGGGTGTGTTACATGGTGAATCGGGAGATTCTACCAGTACTCCTTCCTTAAGTAAAGCTGCTGTTATAGGTTTGATTCCTACTTCTGCATGTTTCCTTAAGGGATACTGTCTCTTTTGTGGTCTAAATGCTGATTTTGGCATAATAGTAACTGGTCCTGCTGTACGAATTAGTCCTACATCTGACTTCCCTGTTGACCAGAGAGTTTCTGGTATGCTCCATAAGGCATTTTCTTCCTCTTCTAGTAAGAGTGCTAATCAGCTGTCCTCGCTAGACTGCAAGTGTACAGCTGGGTGTGTCTGTGTTATCCAGTTTAACTTCTGCTTCTGTACTCCCTGTTCTGACAATTCTAACTCCGTCTGTTTTTCCCACTTTGTGACTTTTTCTCCTAGGTCTGCCCATTTCACATTCTTGTCCTTAGTTAAACTAACATGTGGTAATCAATTAGATTTATAAAGTGCAAAGAATTCCTGGGGCAATGAACAGCTAACTCCACTGTTTCCTTCTGTGTCCCAGTACAGATTACATAATACTAATCTGTTTGCATGGTTTCTAA
The DNA here is from genome assembly GCF_019279795.1 of Protopterus annectens. Taxonomy (NCBI): domain Eukaryota; kingdom Metazoa; phylum Chordata; order Ceratodontiformes; family Protopteridae; genus Protopterus; species Protopterus annectens. The sequence continues at coordinate 1,172,014,336 of NC_056741.1, read as the reverse complement.
ACAGTTCTTGCTCATATTCCTTATTAGGTCCTGGCGTGCTACAATAATACAGAGTACAGTGCAACAAATGCTGTTTATCAGTGTCAAGGGAGGGGGACTTACTGATGGCTACGTTCATCAGTTCTTCGTTACTGCCCCTGGACCAGTCATGACCAAGTCCTGGCTGTACCAATAAAATGTTTTACCCTCTGGTCGTACCACAAAAGTATCCATTTGTCGCTGTGCTTCCATACCCTGCATAGTCAGAACTAGTGCTATGCCAAATATCTGCATAAGATCTCTGCCAAAAAGGTTTACTGGGCATTTTGTAGAAACAACAATTTTGCTTTTCTGGGTCATCCCTGAAACAGGGTCAGTTATTGCTATGTTATGGGAGAGTGGCTCCCGATACAGCTGTCCATTAGCTGCTTTCACTAATATGTAATCAAATCATTCTGAATTTTCTGGTAGTTTGGAAGGATGTATCAGGGTCCGTGAAGCCCCTGAGTCACGCAGGAATTTAAGTTCCCTCCCCTCTATCAGAAGTGTAACTTCCAGTTTCGTGTCTGCTAAATAGAGCTCTAGGCTCAATAATGCTAAGTCTAAAATTTCACTTTCTTCACCATCTGTGATTTCTTGCACTTCCTCTGTTTCTTCTATCACATTCTCTACTCCCTCTATCACATTTGCGTTTGTCTTTTCTCGGTTACTCCCTTCTAGTGATTCTTGACTTTCATATAGTCAGTCCTCACCCTCCTTATCTTCCATGGCTACCTTCTTGTTTTACTTGCAATCCCTTGCTAAATGTCCCTTTTTTCCGCATTTAAAACATTCACCCCTTTTCTTTCTCTCTTCAAATTCTTCTGATCGTTTATCAGATTGTTTATTTCCCTGGGCATTTTTCTTGCCCTTTTTCCCGGACTGTACTACATAAACTTCTGCTCCATCTTCTACAGAAAATACTTGGGCTTTCTTTTTCTTTTTACTGTTAAAATGCCTTTCGGCATGTCTAGCATATTCAAGTAGTGACTGTAATCTACTTGTACGATGGTCTACCATGTGCTTTGTAATAAAGCTGCTTATAGGCAAAATACTGCCTTTCAAAAATGCATTCTTTAGCTGCTGCTCATATGGGGAATCATGTGTTTGGTCTTCAGGTACCTGCATTCCACAATGGTTATTAAAACATTCTAATAATCTAGCATAATATCTGTCAACAGTTTCACCTTCCTGTTGGATGCATTGATTAATGCAAGTCCAGTCTGCCCTAGGCTTCCACTTCTCAGAGATTCAGTCTGTTAGACCTTTCACTCTGTTATCCAGTTCTGCGTTGCTATGTGGGAGTGGCTTGTGTTCTGCGTCACGGGGATTCCAGTTTTCACTGATCATGTGCCAATCTGGACCTACGATTTGTCTAACTACTTTTTCTACTTCTTCGCCATTTAAATGATAACTTAACCTCATGCCGTGTAAGTCTTCTAAGAATTTTCTAAAATTAACTTTTGGATGGGGAATTCCCTCTGTGGCTTTCCGGATGTCTTACGGTGTCCACGGTCTATATACTAGGAGAGTCGGGTCCTGCCCTGCCTGTCCTGCCTGAGGATTTGGTACTTCTATGAGCGGATATATCTCTTCTTCACTCATAGCTCATGAATTTATTTGATATAACTCAGTATCCCCTCTTACGTTACGTGTTCGAGACCTAGTCTCGATAGGATCTCTGACATACGGTCTTGGCTTCACGGTGACAGCCGGGTATAGTGGAGGTGGAACAGCTTGTCCACTCACTTCATATTCTGGTACAGGAAGTGGAGGGGGCGGAGGGGCTGATGCTATTACCAAATTATTGTTTTCTTTATCTAGAAACATAGCTTTTGAATTATTACTTTTTTGTTCCCTACGGTTTGCTTCCTCAATCCACCTGTGTGCCTGAGGAATGCCTAATTGACATTGCTTTTTTACCTGACCTTTTGTGTTGGTTTTAAGCTGTTTGACAAGTTTAATAAGTGAGGATTTTTCTAATTTGCCATCAAATTCATATTTATTAACCCATTTTGTATAGTACCTAACATTGTCGGCATGCTGTAATTGCATATATTTTGCATCTTCAGTTAACGGTGGATCATGGGAACTTTTTGTGCAATTATTACCCATATTGTTCTGACTGTTAAAAATGTTACGTCACCCTTCTTATTTTCACGTGGTACCACAATTTTCTTTTTCACAGTTTATCTAGAATAACTGTCTTACCTATTCTGTTTCCCTGATCTATGACAAGACTGCAATCTTCCTGTGCCTGACTTGTATAAAACAAATCTCCTGACAGACGTTACAAAACAAGTCCCTGATCTAAAACAGAAAAAAGGTAAATCTCACCTTACATGAGCCTCCGTGATTGATCGCCTAGTTCGATGGAAAACCGTTAACTCGTCCTCCAGTCGCAGATCAGAAAAGTGGCTGGCCTCTTTTGAACGACAATTCAGTCGAAGGTCTTTCAGAGCAGAAGAACCGATGTGGTCTCTTCCCCGTACGGTTTCATGCCAACTGGCCCATCTGACCTGAGGCGAAGTGAGAGTTTCCGGTCCGAAGGACCAATCTGTCAAAGGAAAAACAACTTCAAAAAGATCAACACACTGCAGGTTCAGGTTAAGACACTTTAATCTTGCAGCAAGGAGACAAAAACGTGCTAATACAGAGTTTGTCTAACAAGAATCAGAAAGTGAAGCTATTCTTATACATTTCTTACAAGACATTGCCTACTAAGCTGACGTAATAAATCATAAGTTCTTTCAATATTATTTCATAGCAGCTGTTTGTCCATGATTTTCTGCTGGCATATCAAGTTTACAAAAAAACTTCCTAAGAAAAACAACGTGGCCTTGATGACCACCGATCAGATACAACTTCTCACTGTGCAATGTTACCATTCAAGGTACTATGGCTAATTCGAGCACAAAGCAAGTACAGATTATAGTTAATTTCTTCAAGCAGTCTTTGTTCAACTGTATCTATCTTTTCTGCAGCTGTGCATGTTCTCATAACACGAACAGAGCTGATTGTTCAAGTTCAGTAACATTATAGAAAACAGTGTTGTTCTATTCATTATTTTCCTGACCTAGCAGTTAATCACCTGCTTCTCAGTAAATTTCCAAAAGGCATAAACATGAATTTTGCTGTGCTAGCAAATACTAGGTCAGAGAGCATCTTGCAGTTTCAGAAAGCATATTGCAGTTTGAAAAGCATCTGTAGTTTCATACAAAACTAAGCTGTACATAAAATAGAATGAAATGTGTTAACCCTTTTAGCTTCTAATAACCACTAAACATATACATTAATACATATTTTTCTAACACAGCAGTAGGTGGATTGGACACTCTAAGTTGGCTGTAGGTGCCAGTGAATAGTACAGATGAACTACTGTGACACAGCTAGCCACCCAGCAGTGTAAACCTTGGCTTGAGATGAATGTCACTGTTGAAGCGACACCCCAACCCCATGTGCAAAATGGGAAAAAGGGGTTGAGGATGGATGGACTGGGCTTGTGATGAGTGGTAATAGGATATGGCATTAATAACAGTGCTCATATTGCTCAAGGATAAAGCCACAAGTGAGCTGTTTGGAAAACGGCTGGGCCTCTAGTGTAATCAATAGCCAGGTGAGTAGCATGATCCCACAACAGTTCAAACAATGGAATCCATGGAATTGTATACTGGCATTTCCTGTTATAGTCAGCAAATATAAGCTAGTTTCTATGTGAGTGGTAATCTTTGAAATAAGTGTGTGTGTGTGTGTGTGTGTGTGTGTGTGTGTGTGTGTGTGTGTGTGTGTCTCTCTCTGCAGGTAAATCATCAAAGTACCGCACCACGGAATTGGTTATTGTTGCTATTATGGAATAACATTATTTAAGAAAAAAAATATGTACATTTCTTAAATAACATCTTTGTCTAAGGGCGCTGCAATGCTCTTCTGCTTTTTCCTTGGTATCCTGGGGTGTTGCTGATGTACTGCGCATGCCTATGGGACTTGCATTCCCACACTTTTGCAGTATACCAGTGCTGTGTAAAGGAAGCAACAGAGAAAGAAATATCTCTTTTGCTTTTTTTTAATTAAAAAAAAAAAGAAACCAGGTGGCTTTTAACGTACAGGAGAGATGGGACAGAGAGAATAAAATGATAACCAGGTACGTTTCTTTAATTTTGCATGAAGTACCTGATTATCCTTTTATTTTTCTCTGTGGCATCTCTCTCGTTCATTTGTGTCTCCAATTTTGTGAGTTTATTTAAAAAAAAGAAAGAAAAGTAAATTTTATTGCACATAATAATGGAAGAAAGTCCAGACAACCGAACCTTTTCCCACTGGTATATGCTTGGTTTTACAACAGGCATGCTGGTTGGGCTGACCTATCAGCATGCTACTTTTTTGAATACTAATGGACAGTCATTGTATAATAAATGTTTTACAATGACTGGCCATTGACATTCAAAAATGTTTCTTGGAAGGGGATGTTTCTCTCTGCTTCAGTTCCCTTATTCCAAAGGTCCTGTTCAAGATTCAACAGGGTGCTCCCAAAATCTTGTTGGTGACTCACTTTTGGTCGAGACAGCACTAGTTCCCCTTTTCTGCATTTAGCCAGGGCTATCGTCATAAGTTACCTCACAGGGTGGACTTGCGTACACAAGACAAGGGATCTTTCATCCATCCCCAACTGTCCACTCTTCAGTTGACACCGTGGGTGGTAGGATTTTGATTCCACATAGACACCTTTTTCTCTGAGGATGTGTTTAGAGTTCTGCAGGAGGCCAAGAAACCAAATACTAGGAAATCCTACTTATCCAAATAGAAAAGATTTTATATTTAGTGTCTTTCCCATAACCTGGTTCCAATTTCTGTGAACGTTCCTTTGGTTCTTTATTATCTGTGTGAATTGCTCAATGTTGGGTTGGCTTACTCTTCTGTTAAGGCCTACTTATGAGCGATTTCTACTTGTCTGCCTTTATCTTCTCCTTTAGCTTCTAGATTTGAAGCTAAGCAATTCCTTAAAGGTGTCCTTTATATTAGGCCTCCTAGAAAGCCTGTTATTCCTCCCTAGGATATTAATTTTGTTTTGGAAAAATTGACCCAGGCTACTTTTGAGCCTGCAGCTTCAGCTTCCTTACAACGTTGCTCTTGGAAGATTGTTCTTTTGTTAGCCATTACTTCTGCTAGATGGATGTCTGAACTTCAAGCCCTTAATGCTTGTTCTCCTTTTTTGTTTTTTTTTCATAAGGACAGGGTGCCCTTACATACTAATCCTTTTTTTATGCCCAAAGTGGTGAATGAGTTGCCCCTTAATCAGTCTATTCATTTGCCCATGTTTTCCCTTCTCCGCTGTCTGCCAGTGAAGTGAGAAGGTACTGCATATGTTGGATGTGCAGAGACAACTCAGATTTTATTTGGATAAATTAAGACTATTAGGAAATCTGATCAACTTTTTGTTTTCTTTCATCTCAGGTCCTTAGCTTTAGCTTTGCCCAAGCAAACATATTTCTTCTTGGATCTGCAAAGCTATTTATTTTTGCTATTCTTTTCATGGTAAGAGCCTTCCTTGTTCTGTTGTCTCATTCTACTAGAGCTGTGGCTTCTTGTGGTGCCTTTTGCAAGGGTTTGTATGCTAACTCTGTTCTTGCTGCACCTACCTGGACTTCTTTGTACATATTTACCAAGCACTACAAGTTTGACGGACTCTCCAGAGCTAGAGCTGGTTTTGCTAGGGCCATTCTTCCTAGAGGACTCTGCTAGTCCTTCCTCTTCCCGAGCTTTGGTATTTTTCATAGTGTAATGAATACTGCAACAGTGATATGAAAGAACATAGTACAGTTCTGTAAAATCTTACCACAACGGTAGATGTCCTTCTCTTCACTTGCAGTATTCACTTGCTCCCTGCTCTCTCTGGTCCATTTGTCTTTCTGGATGTATTGGTTGTCTCTTTTTTCCTTGGACTTGTGTTCCTACTGGAGCTGTCAGTTCTGCAATTGGTACATCTGGACACCAGCTTTATGCCATATGCTACACAAGGAGCATACTTGCGATGTACATACCTTAAAGCAACCTAAGCCTTTGGTATACTGGCCATATTGTAATGAATACTGCAACCATAAAAAGAAGAACATCTACTGTTATGGTAAGATTTTACACAACTGTACTTTCTACCAGATGTAACTCCAATCATTAGTCTGGATTGAGATGACATACTCTTGCACCTCCAGGGTGAAGGCTCTACTTTTTTGGTGCTCCTTCATATGAGCAACCAAATTGCTGATTTTAGCTCTTCAGGCTAGCTATTACAGTTATTGTTACATAAGACCTCATTAATCACTAATACATGGGGGGTCCTGATTAACCATGAGAATGCTCCTACACTCCATACTGTCACAGACATTTAATGGTATTTTGCCAATTTTATATATACAACATGCACACTACCCACAGTCTGTATCCATCACAATATATGTGTATGGCTACTGTTATGGTTACAGCGTAGGTTAACTTCACAGCTGGTTGGCATTATTCACTGATTAGGTTTAACATCAAAATCAGGGTTAATTGATCACTGCTACATTCGTGGTGGGTTCTATTGACTATAGCAGAACCTGGAGAAAATTCACAGTAGTCACTGCTGAGCAACTGTAGAGATGGTGTATTTAAGTTCCAGGGTTTGGGAGCAGAGCCTACATGTAAAACATTTTCTTTATGTTTTGTTTTTGTGGTGTGTGTATAGGTTTTATATGTGTATTTTTAGGAAGCATATGATATGTTTTGGTTTTAAATCATGCTGTTAGCTTTCTAAGGGTATTTTTTGCTTGTTTTTGTATGTTTGTTTGTCTCTGAGTATATATTTAGGTAGGGTAAACTGAAGTGTATGCTTCACATTGGCAATGTAAGTTGTGTGTTTAGCTGGATATTATTCATATAGTGAGTTTCATGAGTGTTTGTAGGGATAGTAAATGATATACAGATGTAGACATTTATTTATTTACTATTTGTTGACTCTGTAGAGAAGGCACCCCAGTTGAGAATCAAACCAGAGAACCTTTTTCTCTAAGACAACAACACTACAGTTGTTGAAAATGAAAATTTAAAATATGGCCCACTTCAATTTCTTGAGGTGTTCCTCAGAAATAGTTGCAATAAATAAAATAACTTATATGCAGGCTTCACAGTTCTAATAAAAACCCCACTGGGTCTGCTTTTCACAGACTTAGCCCTTCCAGTAGCAGGCTGCAAAATAACAGTCATGGTTGTAGGTTTTGGTTAGGCCTTTCATCCAGCTTCACAATAAACCTTTTGACTGAACTTCCATCAGGACGCATCCACACAAGGTCTCATCTGGTCCGCCTGACTCCAGAAACTACCATTCTTTGAGCACAACCCCTGCTTTACCACTCGGTGATCCTCCCAGATGAGGAGCTAACTTTCAGTGTTCCTGTTTAATGTTACAGTTTTATATACAGAACTAAGTGATAATTAGTTTTATGACAATTATCTAATAAAATCAATTGATTTCAAAATTTCTGTGAGAATTGCACAAGTCCCACTTCCCATATATTTAAAACCATGTCCTATATTTTCTACTGAGAAGATATTACAACCATCCCCTTTCGGCATAATTACCAGTTGTGGAGACTCACACATAGGTTGTAAGACCCAGTTAACCAGTGGCAGGGCTAAAAGGAGACACACTAGAGCACATACCCCCTGTGTGAAAGTGTGTGTCACTTGTGAGTGCTCAGGTCCCTGGAATACTAAAAAAAAACTCTCTTGCCCAGCTGAGAGCACTTGACAGTTTTATATGCAAGTACTGTTGAGTCTTTACACAACTGCATTTTTTGTTGGAGTGTAGTACAGAGCAATACTTTTGAAAAGGCTCACAGATGCTTTTTAAAACAGTCAAGAGAAATATAAACCACTACCACTACATTAAGCAGCACCAGTTAGGAGGATGTATTTATTTGTTGTGATCTCTTTTACTACAGTTTTACTCAGTAGAGAGAAGTACATTAAGCAGTGATGTCTGTTTACTACTTTTTATGCAGTTGAGACATGTATAGACTCTGGTGTGTGTGTGTGTGTGTGTGTGTGTGTGGTGTGTCAGACTGGAGTTTCTGGTAAAGTGACTTGCTCAGAGTCATGCAGTTGGAGGTAGAAAGAATCAAACCCATACCCTTGAGACATCTCATTAAGAGTTTGGAGCCTTAATTATCCACACCAACTACCAAACATCCCTTAGCGTCTTACTTTTTGCTAAGTAAATTATTAGATTTCTCATTGTTTGGAAAATGCATGGCCATGCAATGCACTTGTTGTTTTGTTAAGCTTTAAAGTCAGTTAGAGTTATCTAGCACTTAAGTCTCTGAGCTGTTAATTAATTGCTTCCTGTAGTTAAAGTACAGGATTTGAATCTCCCTACCTCCATAGGTTCATGGGTTCTTACTAGAGTGTTGGTTCATGAGGATCTTTAGAAGTGTATCCATACATTCCCATGAAGTTTTTAGCCCTTTTATTGTAATTACAAATAACCCAAAGATGAGTTGAACATTTACATGTTGCCTCTATCCACGAGACACTAGAGTGCTAAATTAGGGGTGAATTTGCGGTTACCCATCCATTCATCCAGATTGTTTGAGTAGTGTAAGAAAATTGCTTTGTTGTTTTGAGGAAAGGAAGATGATTTTAAAGTAGTAGTAGTCTTTATTTATAGATTCATATGAGGTAACTAGGCTAGTGGCCCTAGAGCCCTTACAAGCCTAGTCATATTTATCCCAGGTTGCCCCAATAGTTGGTGGTTAGGTGAATGAAGTTTGCAGAGGTAAGGGTCTATGGTAGTTAATACTGGCTTCTTCTGTCCAGGAGGGACATAGGCACCACCCCAGGAGTGAATCTGCAGTCAGCCATCCATTGATCTAACTGGCGTTTCAAGAGGGTTAGGGAGGGGCTCTGTTTCATGTGAACATAAAGCTTGTTCCAGAGAAGTTGCAGTCTCTGGGACATGTATCTGTCTCCCCAGCATGACCTGTTCATGTCAGAGGCTAGGGTAAGATCCCTGGAGTGAGTAACCTTCCTGCAGTTTGATTATGAATGTGTAATGTTTCCATCAGGGTCAGGTCAGAGACTGCCCTGTAAGCCAGAGGTTACCCCTTAGCAACCTGTAGGAATCAGAATACAGTGACAAAGCTTTCATTCTTTCTGTGTCTAAAACATGTACATCCCTCCAACATGTTCTATTTATATTGGAAAAGATTTGCCTGTAGATTGACTCTAAACAAGTCACTCAGACCCTACTCCTGGGTCATCACTGGAGTAATCACACTCTTCCAGTGAGTTTTGGTGGTTAAGAATTGGATAAAAAATGAGTTTATTTTCCACCCCCAAAATTCTTGAGTAAGAAACTGAGAATTATTTTGGTCAGTTCCTTGTAACATTTGTAGCTTTCAGGTAAATTGTTGTTGATTACAATCACTTTAAAAATGTCAGGCATGTGAGTTTCAGGCTTTGTATCCTTCAGAAAATTCTAATACAACTTTCTAAATATATCACTGAGAGAGGTTTAAAATCTGATAGTCATAATACTGATCTCTGCTATATGAGCTTGGCTCTATGGGTTATGTCCTGATGAGGATATTACAGCTGGACAGCTTCCAAAGGTTCAGGGCACCTTCCACATAAATCAAACCATTAGGCAGTTTGAGCTGAGCTATCTAAAACACAGGTTTGAGTGCCAATTCCCCCAAACCTTTACTGCCACCAAAGTGCCTGCAACCATGCAGACTTTCGAAGATCAACGGTTGACTTGTGTTGTCCCTTTGCTGGGCAGATTAGTTCCCTTTGAGGTAAACCTTCCAAATTTTAAATTCATTATTTAATTGTACTTCACTGGTTAGGAAAGATGTTTTTATCTACAAATTAATGTTTTAATGGATTATCATGAGACAAGGCTTTACTTTTAAGCAGGAGCATACTTTTTTCCTTTCAGTTGAAAACTTGTTAAAAGTAGTTGAAAACATTTGTTTCTGTGGAGAAACTGTTTTATTTAAAAAATGTGGGCTGGCAAAGTGTATTAAAGTGCTTTTACCACATTTTTGTTTAGAAAAAGTTACTTTTTATAGCTTTTAATTTTTACCAGCTTGTGCTGCTTGTTTTCCCAAACACCATTTTGGCTTGATCATGAAACAAACTACCAGTCGCATGGTCAGTCCTTCTTCCAGCCACAAAAAAATAGTTAAAGAAACAGACTTTGCCATGGCCTTTGGTGACTGTGCTGTGGCCAAAGGTTGTTACTCAGAAAATTATTTTTTACCCTGTGTGCCTCTGGTTGTAGCACCTACAGGCTGTATGATCTGGTTGTAGCACCTACAGGCTGTATGAGTCAGGGGGTAGACACATCCTCTGCGGCTGTTGGGGTCCCCCTCAGTGGACAGGGGAGAGCCACTCTTTTCAGTCCTGAGACAAGTAGTAGGGAAGACTTTCCTGTTTAGTGAGAATTTTGTGCCCATACCTAGGAAGCTGTTGCCAGACACAACTCTGTTGGCCCCATTTTTCCTGTCATAAAGAAACATAAACAAAACATCTATCTTTTCCTACTTAAATTTCTCTGGACAGGAGAGTTTACTAAATCTGGCTCAGGGTCTAATTCAGGTATTGATTCTTCTTATATTGTGGTTTCATTCTGGTAAAAGAAAAAAGGATGCCTCATTTCCTGAAGAGATTCAAGATTAGGGACATGTGGCTATCCCAGGTATGGGCACAAAATTCTCACTAAACAGGAAAGTCTTCCCTACTACTTGTCTCAGGACTGAAAAGAGTGGCTCTCCCCTGTCCACTGAGGGGGACCCCAACAGCCGCAGAGGATGTGTCTACCCCCTGTAAATATTGTGGGAAGAAATAGCCAGGGAATTGTTATGGCTAGGCTTGTATAGGCCCTAGGGCTGATAGCCTAGTATCAACCTATGAACATATGAACCTATTATGAATCTAGGCAGGAAGATAAAGGCAGATACTCAGATGTCAGATTAAAATTCAAAGGAGAGTATAGTATCCGATTCTGTTTGTGTGTACGTGTGCATTCGTGTGTGTGTGTGTGTGTGTGTGTATGTGTGTGTGTGTATGTGTGTGTGTGTGTGTGTGTGTGTGTGTGTGTGTGTGTGTGTGTGTGTGTGTGTGTGTGTGTGTGTATCCCTGCCTGCAATTTTCTTGATAGCCACATGTCCCTAAAAAGGCAAATCGACTGTACGAAGTTCCTCAGTCTTTCAAGCTTTTTATTCAGCCATCCCAAACCTGACACAGCAGCTATACCTTCAGTTAATCCTACTGCTGTTAAACATTTAGTTGATTCCAATCCTATCTTTTTGACAAGGATGGGAAAATAATTGATAAGTATGGAGAAAAACTATGATTTTGCAACTTTGATATTCAGAATTTTGAATTGACAGGCTCATATGTTAAAGTTTATTCTGAACAATTGTAAAAGTATGAGGGATGTTTAGTCTTTAGTTTATTCTTGTAAGGATAGATATGCTTTAAATTGTATAGTTTCTTAAATTTTATAGAGCACAACTCATTATTTAAGGTTTGTGATGACTCTTTTGATATTTCTTCCATGGCTATGGCCAGTGGTACTGTTTTGAGGAAGTTTGGGAAGTTTGCCTAGCTACATTCTCAGAACCTCCCAGATGACGTGAAAACTAAGATTTTAACTTCGCTGTTGGATAGAGATTTAGTTTTTAGTCCCTCTGCTGCCAAGGTTTTCAAAAATTAACAGGAGTAATCTGATACAGGGAATCCCTAAAAATTGCCATCCTTTTCCAAATTTTCCAAGGGATGCTGCAACTCCTTGTTCATTTTTGGCAAGAATCAAAATAAACAGTCTCAGCAAAAAGCTGCTAAACATATATTTAAAAATCAATTGCAAGGGAGTTCCAAAAAGAATACAAGAGCTTCCCAATACAAAGGACAGTCAAACAACTCAGAATGACACTTAAAGGGATCATAACTCCCCCTCCCACGCTGAGATTCCCCTTTCCTTCCAGAAAGTTTGAATCTCCACTTCTCTCATAGGCAACAAATAGTTTCAGACAAATGTGTTCTGAAGATCACTCATCAAGGTTACAGATGGCAGTGGGGGGTAGGTAATTCCTCATACACCAGACCAGACTCCAAATATTTCCCCTTCTCTTTCAACATATGGTGTCTCAGCGAGTAATAGAACCAGATCCTCCTTCCTAAGTTGGGAAACAATTTTTTTTAAAGATATTCTTGGTGCCAAAGAAAGAAGATATTTGGAGACCAGTTCTGGATCTTTCTTTTCTAAACCATTTTGTGATACCGCCAAGTTCAAAATGCTGTCACTTCACAACCTCTTACCCCTTCTTCCTCATGTAAGTTTCCTGGTAGCACTAAATTTAAAAGATTCATATCATCACAACTCTGTTCATCCAGACTTCAGGTATTTTGTAAGTTTTTATATGCCAGAATCACATTGTTAGATCTCTGTGTTACCTTTTAGGATATCCACTGCACCAGGTGTGTTCACAAAGTGTCTAGCTCCAGTTAGAGTTCATTACAGTCTACAGGTTATCCACAATTTCCATATTTAGACAACTTGATCTTTGCAGAGTCTTTTCAAAGTGTCAGGAATCTCTCATTTGGGCGAAATATCTTTTATACGAGTTGACATTCCATGAGATCATTCAAAAGCCTTTTTTGACTCAATGCAGCACTGTGTTCCTCGTGCGTCTCCTAGACCCCTCAGTTGAAATAGTTTTTCTTCCACTGGAGGTAAATAGATATGTATTTAGATTTATTGCAAGAGTTTTACACCCAGACTTTAGTCTCTGCAAGGGAATAACACAGGCTTTTGGGTCTCCAGGCAACTACGATTCTCATGATACCCCTGGCAAGACTCCACATGAGAAAGATACAGTGGTATCTGAAGAGTCTTTGCTCCCAGCACAAACACCAATTATCTTTTCACATTCTAGTTCTGGAACTTGTCAGAAAAGAAATTACTTAGTGGAGACTGCAAAAATTCATAAATTCAAGCCCCCACCCTCTCCAAAGCAGTCAGTCATCACAGACACCTCATACTTTCATTGAGGAGCAGTTGCAGAAGGGATAAAAGTGCAAGGTGTTTGGGACACCAAGGACATACACAAGCACATAATCATAAATGAGATGCTATAGGGATAACAGGATTGAAGTTCTTATTAGTTAATTGTTTAGATAAAAGAGGGAGTGGGTTTTAGCAAACACAGTTCTGAAGAAGTCCTAGAGAAGGACGAAAGCGCTTGACTGTGTGGTTTTACTACTGTTGGATTTATGCATTTCATTTTGGATTATTTTCTATTCTCCTTGACTATCTGGAGCATTAAACCTGTGTTTTTTACCAATATCCTCGGAGTCTTTCATCCCTGTGGACTTTGTTTAAAGGCACAGAGCGGTATTGTTTTCCTTATAAATGAGATGCTTGCTTTAATCTAGGCACTCAACTCTGTGAATCGTCATTGGTCCACTGGACTTCAAGTTGTAACAGACTAGACCACAGTAAAGAACTTCTCGAAAGCCGACTTCACACTTCTAAAGACTAGTGTGGTCTCCTTTAAGGCCCCCGAGCCGGCAGAAAACAGTACTCAAGCCGCTGAATCACTTACAAATGCCTTCTACCAGCACCTGCAGGACTGCATGGATAAGGCAATCCCAAGCAAAACAAAGACTCTTGTACCAAAGGCAAGCGTCCAGTCTGGTGGACCCCAGCCATAAACAAACTCTACAACAAAAGGAGGAAGCTACTACAAGATAGAGCAAAATCCTTAAAAGGTAAGACACCCTTGATCATTATAAGTAAAAAACTAAGAGCTCTCATAAAATCATCCAAAGCAAATTTTGAGAGAAAAATAGCTAAAGACTCAAAAGACAATCATAAGGCCTTCTTTAGCTATGTTAGAAACCTGGGAGGAAACTCCCAGATATGCTCAGAACTAGTTCAAAATGATGTGAAGATTACTGATCCTACAGACATTGCCAACATACTGGCTGACAGGTTCAGTGCAAACTCTCCCCTCCCCAAAGGAGAGATATCTATACCAAGCGATTGCAGCCCCCAAACATCTCCAACGCCCAAGTGAGAACTGCTCTCTCCAAAGCAAAACACAGCATCCATGGGACCTGATGGTGTCCCTGGCTGTGTGCTCCACGAACTCAACGAGGAATTTAACCCACAGCTAGGACAGCTGTTTAATCATAGTCTTACCTCTGGATACGCACTCCAGGAGTGGCGACTGCAACTGTGGTCCCACTTCACAAAGGCGGTGCCTCCACCCGACCCTGGAAATTACCGCCCATTAGCTTGACAAGCCTTATCTGCAAAGCCATGGAGAGGATCATAATGGACCTCATAAATAAAGACATAGGGAATTTGCAGACTTTGGATCCATCCCAGTTTGGCTTTGTCAAACGCAGATCATGCCTTCTAAACTTGGTTGACTTTTTTCAAACAGTCACCAAAGCCATTGATGAGGAAAGGCAGTCCATACAGCCTACCTCGATCTGGCGAAGGCCTTCGATACAATACCCCACTGGTATCATTGAAAACTCATCAGCTTAAATGTTAACCCATACATCACAAGATGGGTTGCAAACTGGCTGAGTGACAGAACCCACAGGGTCAGAGTTGCTGGCCATGTCAGACTCAAAGCATGTCACAAGTGGTGTACCACAGGGCTCAGTCCTGGGCCCACTCTTGTTTGGCATCTACTTTTCCGAAGTACAAGCAAACACAGGAGGGTTATGGCTGACAAAGTTTGCAGATGACTGCAAACTGGGTGCCATAGTAGAAAACACATCTGACACAGATATCCTTCAGAAGGGTCTCACAGAAACGGATAACTGGTGCCAGAGCCATGGCCTAAAGTTAAATGCCAAAAATGCATAGTCATACCCTTCGAAAAACAAGGTTACCCCTAGCTACCAAATAGGTGGCAATCCACTGAGCACAGAAGAAGTTATCAGGGACCTGGGGACCCAGGTTGATAGTAGTCTGTCATTGGACACCCATGTAGCTAAAGTAGTTAGGAAGACCTTCTACATTGCCCACCTTATCATGAAGGGATTCTCATCTAGATCAAGGGAGGTCATAGTCTCCCTATACTCATCACTCATCAGACCAATGATTGAGTACAATGCCCCATTCGGAATGTATCTGACCCGACACTTGCAGCAGCTGGAGAGGCCACAAAAGTTCCTCACCAAAAGGATAAAGGGTCTCAAACATCTGTCCTATGCTGCCCGACTGAAAGAACTCCAGCTCTATTCAGTCGCTTACCGCTTGCTCAGAGGTGACCTTTGCCTAACATACAAGGCCATGTCAAACCCAGATTTGATGAATATGCTTCACCTCAAAAATCTAGATCTGTCAGAGTCACAAGGGCGGGAGACTTAAACCTCGACACGGCTATTAATAGGACGTGCTGGAGGGATAGATTCATCACCCAAAGACTCCCCTATGCTGTGGAATAAAATCCCGGTATATGTGAGGCAGAGCACCTCGCTGGCCTTGTTCAAGATAAATCTTGACCAATGGATGGGAGATCGCAGATATACCCCAGGGATTACCTCAGTGTCACTGCTCAACAGAGGCACAGCAAAATAATGGGTATAATTCCCCATACTAAAGGGGTGGCGTAAGCCACAAAACTATGGGCTAGGCTTGTAAATGCCCTCGGGCAGATAGCCTAGTATGAACCTATGAACCTATGAACCTATGTCATACATTAACAAGCAAGGGGGAACCAGGTCTTGCCCCCTTTGGAGACTAGCCATGTTAGTTTGGGATATAGCTTTACAATACAGTCTCACTCTGTAGGCATCCTACATCCCGTTGGAGCAAAAGTGGCAGACAAGTGATTAGGAAAAAGGCAGACTTCATGGAATGGAAACTAGTTCAGGGGAGTCTTCCAAGATTTGCCCTCTCTATGGGGAGTTCCTAAAGTTAGACCTCTTTTTCTCCTCTCTAAAAAAATAGCTGGTAAGATTCAGCTGCAAGACTCCATGCAAAAAGACCCGGAAGACAGATACCTTTTTTTTCCTTGGACAGGAATTTTCCTGTAAGTATGTTGAATATTCTAAAGGAATACTGCAAGATAATTGTGATCATTCTTTTTTGACATAGGTAACAGTGGTTCCCCCTTCTTTTGGAAGTGGCTAGGGGCAATTACCACAGGCTTCCTTGCAGAATGGAAGAAAAGGGGTGTTTGATGCACCCCAACCCCAATCAACTTCAGATAACTTCCTGGATGACAGGGTCTTAATTTAGGCACCTGTATACTGAAGACATGTAGAAGATACATGTTTGCTTATGCATATGCATGATTTGATATTAGTCTCACACAATTTCTCTTTTTCCTTAAGTCACATATCACCCATCCTGGTGTCACCATTGTTGCGTCTAATACTTTTACTTCAACTTCTGTTATGAAAACCCCAACTCAAAATACTTTTCATATCATACTTACAATATAATCTTTTACTCTAAATACAGCTTCATTTTTTTCTTGCTTAACACATCTTGTATCCAGCACACGTAATACATCCATCTTTCTTTTAGCACCATTCAGCAGTCATTTAACATCTCACTTAATTTATTATACTGTTCACATTTAATCATAAAATACCTAAATCATTACTTTACCTTTTTTGTACTTTTTTCCTTCCTGTTTTCATTTTTCTTTTTCTCCTTCACACACTCCTTCCAATGCATTTAAATTCTTTATGCTCTTGTTCTTCCCTGTTTCTGAGTCACCATCCTCCTCTTCTTCATGTGCTAGCCAAACCAATGTCCTTTGGCTTCTCCCATTAGTGGTCACCATAGTGGGTCACCGGTCCACAGATTGCTTGGCAGTGGAGTTTGTATGGTGTTGAGTTGCGAGCCCAGCATCCAACCTTCACAGGAGGCACACGCAAAAACACACACACCTACCTGTATGTCCTTAAAACTCACACGACTGCAAGGAAAACATGCAGACTCTGCACAGAAAGTGCTCCAGACAAGAATCAAACCTAAGGACCTGTTGCTCTGAGGCGATAATGCTAACTGCTGCACCACGGCAGCACTTTCTTCATGTGTTAGCCCATTGTACTTATTTACTGTTTGTATCTGAATCTCCTCTTCCTTTAGTCCTCCTTTTTGCTCAGTTATATTTCTTTCAGTGGTTTTCTTACTTACATCAGCCATTTCATTTTCTTCCTGAATGTCTGGAGCACTTTCTGTGCAGAGTCTGCATGTTCTCCTTGCAGTCGAGTGAGTTTTACGGACATACAGGTAGGGGCGTGTGTTTTTGCGTGTGCCTCCTGTGAAGGTTGTATGCTGGGCTTGCAACTCAACACCATACAAACTTCCCCCTCTCAATTTCTTCTTCATGTACCTACAGGGTCGGATGATGGTCCAAAGGGGCACTAGGCAGACTAGTAGACTAGACACCCCCCCAACAGCCATACCAATAAGCCTTTACTCGTCTGTCTCTCCCCAGGTTCCATAAAACACTGTTGAAACCTGTCACTGTGCTCACTGTTTTCTTCTTTGCTTTTACAATGATCTCATAGATTTGGATTTAAATTAAAATAGTTATTAAAAAATTTACAGCAAAAACACTGACAGCCTATTGATAAAAAAAAAACAGTCTCACACTAAAAACAGGCAGCATGACCAAAAGTAAACTTCTCTTCCTCTGAAACTCACACTTATTGAAAACGCATCTGGCATTCTGTTAAACTATACACAGATATCCAGAGATTCACAGTCAGATAGTATATCCTAAAGCACTAATTTCAGGCTATATATATGGTGCAGGAATTTAAAAGACAAACGTGTATTGAATTTGCTAACAGCATGGTAAGCCTACTGGACATAAGTGTCACTTTTCTGGGATAGTACTGAAATACTGTCTGGTGAAATTACATGGTCAGACTCATGCTAGATAAACAAAGGCTGAGGTAATCAAAAGTTGTACTATAGAAGAAAGCTCATTAACAGGATAGCCTTAACTCATCTACACTAAGTACCAAACTGTTGTAGCCCAACTCAGTACATTTTACAAGCTTGTGCCTGCAAACTAGTAAAATTAAAAATGCTTTCATTAATATTTTAACATTAAATCCATAGACTTCATGCCATGCAGTTTATTTGGAAGACATATTGGCAAACTATCAATAGTCAACAAAGTAAGGAAACAAAGGATTGTACCCAAAGAACATGGCTAAAATGAAGAAGCCTTTGTTTACCATAATTAGTTTCTTCCTTTACACCATAACTAGTCTTGGATGTAGGACACATACACACACACACACATACACACACACACACACACACACACACACACACACACACACACACACACACACACACACACACACACACACACACACATGTCTGTAAAGTACATCCACTTGTATGACAATGTAGATTAAGATGTTTGCTTGCAATAAAATACATAAATAATGACCAAGAAGTGTATTTCAGCTCACTACCATGAGAGCCATAAAGTGTATTGCACCCCCCCCCCCTATGCCCTCCCAAACTCATAGCTCAAGAATCAGAGACAAAACCCAACAATCAGGAAAGTGTAGTTGTGTAAGTAAACTTTCCATGACAGTATATATTCACATGATCACTGCTGGACTAGCCTGTTTTGTGGGGTATATCTTATAAAGGATATAACTGCCATCCAGCTTCCAAAGATTCAGGGTACCTTCCATGCACTTAAACTGTTAGGCAGCTAACCCTGAGCTGCCTAAAACCACAGGTTTGAGTGCCAAGCCCTTTAGAGCTTTCATGTCAGTTAAGAGAGGTCGAGCCCTGAGAGAACATGGTAGCAAATAATACAGATAGACAGATAGGTACCCCTGGCTTAATCAAAAAAAAAAGGTTCATAGGTGTTTACTAGGCTAACAACTACAAGGGCCTTTTTAAGTCAAGCCATGCATCTTAAATCTCTGCAAAGTCCTTGTACCCTTGTTAAGTGTAACCAAGGCCTTGGAATATGAAACATCTACAAGCAGAGGCCTAGGAGATGAATTATATACAAGCAGCCCATGTTGATTAGAGACATAGGTGCCAAACCAGGGATGAATTTCCTGTCCCCTATCCAATTGTTCAAGTTACACTTGAACTGGGTTAGGGAGGAACTCTGCTTCACATGGATGAGGAGCCTGTTCCAGAGATGGGGTTGTCTCTGGGATACATACCTGTCTCGCCCACAGGTCCTATTTATATCACAGGCAAGGTTTAAGTTTTTAGAATGGGTTGTTCAATTGCTGTTTGTTTTGCGGATATGGAGGCGGTCCATCAGAGTGGAGTCTGACAATGCCTTGTATGACAGGCATAGATCTTCCCTTAACAGCCTGTAAGAGACAGAGTACAGGGTTAAGGCCTTGAGGGTAGTCTGCATAGAACGTTACTTACTCCCTGTATTCTGTTAGTGAGGAACCTCTTTGGATTTTCCAATTGTTGGATATGCCTGATTAGGTACATACTAAAGGGGACATTGTACTCAGTGACAGGTCTGATAAATGCCAACTACATTTGAGCAATTACTTCCTTGGTCCTAGATACCATGCCTTTGTTTATAATTTGCCAGCATAACATGATTTCTCATACTGTAGACACATGATGGTCCAAGGCTAGAGTACTGTCAGTGTTTGTCCCCAAGTCCC